>NC_090444.1:1843347906-1843648827 GCF_031143425.1 Pleurodeles waltl | reverse complement strand
CGCTAAAATGAAGTGGTCCTCAGAAATGAATAAGGAACTACTGTATATTGGTAAACATGGCGGTAAAAATAGTTGCCATCTGGCGTGGTTTCGGAAATATAATAGTAATTAAAAACAAGCATACGTCTGTACGTTGAGAGCATTCCAAAGGTGAAATCTTTTAATTTATTCATAACAAGGGCAACAAGTGGATCAAATGGAAGAGGTCCACCACACAATATTTAGTAGTTAACATTCAGGTATATTCTTCATCAAGTTACCCCCAGTTCTCTCTTAGTTTTTCCTCTCCAACTCCCCTTTCTTCATAAGGATACCTTCCATTGTCCTAGATTCCACATTCAACATTGCGTAGGAACCTTCCATCAACTCTACACATCTCCCCCCCTTGAATACAGTACACATATTAAAATATATAATTGAACAACAAAACCATATATGGACAATATTAGAATTTTATACATACCAAAATACTCCCACAATGACACACATACAATTTGACAGTAGGAATCAATCTACCTACAACTCATTTCCATAAACCCTTGTGGACATTTGCACAAGTTCCCGAAATTCCACACAGACCCACCCATAAACATAACAACACTTTTCTTCACTTTCTTCACTTGTATTGGTTTGGAGAACTTACTTTCTCCTATCCTGATGATATCACCTCTCCACCCAATCACCATTCCTGATTTCCGTAGTTTTGGAACCTTTTCTTGCATCATAATACTCCTTTGTCCTTCATTGTCTTTTTGCCACATCCCTTTCCACAACACACTGATGCACCCACACACATTCCTTGCTTTTCAACCACCTTGGAACCTCTTTCAAACCCAGCCCTCTCCCTTTCAGAGATATGAATGGTGACACTCCAGTAACTGAACGAGGCATTATCCTATATTCCCAAGTCAGCTTCCTCAATTCACTTCTCCATGGCAACCCATTAGCCAAGGAGAGCTGGTCATTCTCCCTGATCAGGCAGCTGACTTTTTCAACTACTCCATTGGCTAGAGGCCTGAACAAAGCAACTCTCTCATGCTTGACACCCATTCTATCCAAGAATTCCTTTATGCTCCTGGAGATGAACTGCAACCCATTGTTAGACAACATCATAGGAATACCTTCATCCATGAACACTCTTTCCAAAGCTTTAGTCACCCTCTCCATATCAATAGAATCAGTGCCTTCTATGAAAACTATTTAGAATTATAATCAATCAAGGCAATCATATATGTGCTTCTTACACCAGGTTTAGTAATGGGACCAATAAAATCAATCACTACACTCTCCCAGGGCCTCTTGGGTAAGCTCATACAGCTTAAAGGAGGCTGCTTCACAACTTTCTTTTATTTTATTTCACTATTAGCATATGCATAGCTCCTCCTAACCACAATTCCAATGCTTTCATCCATTGTGGGCAACCAGAAACACTGATGGGCCTGTCTTTTTGTCATATTGCGATCAGGGGCCCCTCATATGAAATTTTTGGCTGCTCCTCCACAGCATCCCACCACGCACACTCAATTCAGATTTCACATTGTGATAACCCTTCAGCTGGGCATTGCAGGCCTGACTACCATCCCACGCTGCATAGACACACCTCCCTACATCTTGCAGCAAAACATTCTCTGACATTGCCAGATCCCATTAAACATTTTCTATGGCCATTTCTTCCTTTCATTCCATCACTACATTGATATCCACTTCTGTACACTGGTTCAACTCCTCTACAGGCATTCTGGATAAACAATCAGCAACTACGTTGTTTAGACCCTTACATATTCCATTTCAAAGTTGTACTCCAACACCGATAGCTCCACCTGGCTATTCTTGGTGTTACAATGCCCTCCAGTCCTTTCCCTCTTTTAAAAAAATTGATTTAGGGGCTATGATCAGTTTTTACCTTGAAAGGTAATGCCCACACACAGCTTCTGTAATGCTTGATTCCCCAGCAACAAGCCAAGGCTTCCTTTTCACTAACAGAATAAGAAGATTCCACTTTTTAAAGACATCTTAAAGCGAAACCAATTATTCTGTCTTGACCATCCTTCACTTGTGTCAACAGCTAATCCAAATGCATCCTGCAATATCAGAAGGCCCCCAGTGGTGTGACAAACAAAGTAAAAGGGTTAGAATCCTCGTGCAAGCCAATTTGATGATATACAACCGATATCTACCACACTAAAAAGTCACACCTCCACCTATGGCTGTTAGCATTTCCGAGATACTGAGCAACGGCTGTCTGTTCCTGTTCAAATTGCGTAAATCAATTCACAGCCAAATTTACCCCCCTCCTTTGCAGCCACCACAATAGGTGCCAACCACTCAGCAGACTCAATAGGTTATATGATTCCTTGCTCCAACAACTTGTTCAGTTCATTTTGTAGAGGCTGCTCCATTATTTCATGCACCACCAAAGTAGCATTCTTCTTTAAAATTATTCTTTGTGAGAACCCCTTGAGTTTTCCCAAGTCATCAGTAAACACTTCAGAATATTTTCCCATTAAGGTTTTATCATAATCCCCCAGGTTGTTTTCACGCTTCCCCACATTTTGCACTTCATCAGTCAAACTGGTTTCTCAGCATTAGGGTTCAAAGTTATGTTGAGATCTTTTTGATGATGTCAACCTAGACAAACTGATCCTTGTTTTGTTATATACACTTACCCCAACACTTTCTTTGTATCAAAACTTATTACCATCCATTTTATTCCCAAGATTTCAATAGTTTTTCCATCATACCCCACTGCCTTGATATTAGATTTACTCCATTCTGGACTAACCTCCTTCCAATTCCTACTATAAGTGTACCTTGACAACAGTGTTTACAAGCTCCTCAAGTCCGCCAACAGTCTCAAACCACAGTCATAAAGACTTATGCTATAATGGCTTTTTTCCAATTTATCTGTGCTCTCCCTACTCACATCCGTGACTAAGTAAGTTGTATGAACTGTGTGTTCACAATCTTTACCAACAGGATAATTGCAATCCTCCACCACGAGCACCAGCTCTTGTATATTTTTACACGTGTCATCTACCTCCTTCACTTTTACCAATCTGTCCTTTGACCTACAGACCTTGGCCAAATGTCCCATTTTGCCACAGTTTCTACACTTGACATTTCTTGCCATACATCTGACAATATGGCCTAGACACCATAAGGATATCACTTAATTACTTTAGAACTCATTCTCTGTGCTGTAGATTGGGATTGTACTTTATCATTGATTTTGTCCTGCAACTGACACTTGTCACTAGATTTTACCTCTGCTTTTGTAACTTCTTCTACCAGAATGTACACCTCTGATACTTTACTAGAGTGGTCTTTTAGTGATTCATTACCACTACTCTTATCCATCCCTCTTATCCATTGTTGTGTGTGCTCTAAGCCCTTGGCGATCTGTTTGGCCTCCTCTAAAGTTGGATCTTTTATCAATAACTTCTCTTTACCCTTTTATAATTTGTGCCGCCACATCAGATGCAATGTTTTCATCTACTCTCTGTACATGAGAGAAAAACTTGTGTCGCTCTAGCACAATGTTTACCTTTGTCACAAAATGTACATGCAACAGCTGTATGGGTATGAGAGAGGTTGACCATCTCTCATACCCAGAGAGATCTCCTGAGGATCTTCATATAATCGCCGGCCCTCGACACCAAGTTGATGGAGTAAAATTGCTTGCCTTCTTACAGGACATACTTGTCTGCCCCAATTGATAACATGTAAGTGCTAAACAATGTCCCCCACTGTTTTCATGGTATTGATGGCTCACCTGGAGTGGGAAGGAATGCTGGTGGTGGAACTAAACTCCGGTCAGCAATTACAGGTTCAGTACACCCTTATGTATTTCAAATACATGTAGTGCACACAGTACAGTAGAATACAAATTGAGTAAAATGCAATTTTCAGTTGTTATGGTAGGAAGCTGGCTCTGTGTATATACTATATCGAAATGAGATATAGGTGGTCATTCCAACCCTGGCGGTCCATGACCGCCGGGTTGGAGGACCGCGGGAGCACCGCCGGCAGGCCGGCGGTGCTCCAATGGGCATTCCGACCGCGGCGGTAAAGCCGCGTTCGGACCGGCAACACTGGCGGGCTCCCGCCAGTGTACCGACGCCCATTGGAATCCTCCAAGGCGGCGCAGCTAGCTGCGCCGCCGAGGGGATTCCGACCCCCCCTACCACCATCCAGTTCCCGGTGGTTCTCCCGCCGGGAACCGGATGGCGGTAGGGGGGGGTCGCGGGGCCCCTGGGGGCCCCTGCAGTGCCCATGCCACTGGCATGGGCACTGCAGGGGCCCCCGTAAGAGGGCCCCTAAATGTATTTCACTGTCTGCTGCGCAGACAGTGAAATACGCGACGGGTGCAACTGCACCCGTCGCACAGCTTCCACTCCGCCGGCTCGATTCCGAGCCGGCTTCATCGTGGAAGCCTCTTTCCCGCTGGGCTGGCGGGCGGCCTGAAGGCGGCCGCCCGCCAGCCCAGCGGGAAAGTCAGAATTACCGCCGCGGTCTTTCGACCGCGGAACGGTAACTTGACGGCGGGACTTTGGCGGGCGGCCTCCGCCGCCCGCCAAGGTCCGAATGAGGGCCATAGTGTGCACAGAGTCCAGGGGTTCCCCAGAGGCTTAACAGAGCTAAAACAGATAATACTAATGCTTTCTTTTGTGGTAGTGTGGTCGAGCAGTTAGGCTTATCAGAGGGTAGTGCAAAGCATTTGCGGTACACACACAGCCAATAAATGAGGCTTACACTCAATGACTAACTCCAGGCCAATTGTATTCATATAGCAAAAATATATTTTGTGACTTTATTTCTAGAACCAAAAGGATCTTGTTGCAGGTAAATACATTAGCAAGTAAGTCTCAAGCATATGTAGCAACACCACTTTGTTTACATTTCGCAAAGAAAACGATTTACAAGTAACTAGCAATTTTCTGTTTCAAAGATTGACACTGTGCAATTTTCATCACAGTGCTAGGTGGGAAAAGTGTTGTTTTGCGGTAACTACTCAACTTACAGTTCCAGTCTCCGGGGGTTAGGATGTCCACTGGTTGGGGTTCAAGTTGACCCTAAACACACACCACCAGCAACACGGAGCTGGCAGGGTGCAGAGGTCAAAGTTGGTGTCAGATTTAGAATGGGATGCTGTGGAAACTGGAGGCACTCGAAAATAGATCTGCCAGCAGGTAGGTACCAGTCACTTCGGAGGACAGACCTGGGGAGTCTAGGTGAGCATCGGGGGGGCACAGGTCAGCACCAAACACACACCCTCAGCGGCACAGGGGCCAACGGGGGAAAAGTGCTCACACAGCGTCAGGCTCCCAATGATTTTCAATAGGGGAACCCTGGGGGTCACAAAGATGCTGCAGGCTGGGTCCAGGGGGTCGGTTTCGGGAAACCACAGGCTGAACAAGGAGGAAGGCCGCCTGCTGAACGTTGCTGTACCGGTGGTCGAATTTCCTAAGGCCAGGGGACTGCGGGTGCAGGAGTACCTTAAGGCGTTGTAAATCTTTGTCTTGTTCTCTCGCGGTCAGGAGGGGTCCTCCGGCATCGTAGTGTTGGCCAGGATGGGTTAACCCAGGGTGGACATAAGGTCAGAATCGCTTGGGGACCTGCTCTGGACCAGTGGGCCACCTGGACACGGGCCGTGGTGTCAGGTGTAGAGTGGGCAGGACTCGCGGATTCAGGGCAGTTCTGGAGTCCTTCTTGGGGTTTCTTGTAAACAGGGCCGCTGTTCTCTGGAGTTCTTGGTCCTCTGGTGAGCAGGCAGTTCTATGGGGGTTTGGAGAGGTCACTGGTCCTGCAGCATGCATTGCCTTTCTGCAGCACGGATACAAAGCTGCACACAGGCCGGTAGGGCTGGGGAAAAGTCAGCTGCTGTCTGGAGTCTTCTCTGCTGGGGGTTGGCTCAGCAGTCCTTCTTTCTTCTTTCTTGAGGTCACCAGGAATCTGATGAGATATGTTCATGGGAGCACTTGAATCCTAGGTTGTAGGGGTGTTACAGTGGTCAGGGGACAGTAGCCAATGGTTATTGTCCCTGAGGGTGACTACACTCTTCAGGTGTCCACTGCCTTTGGGAGGGGGACACAGTCCTAACCCTATTGGCCCCTGTCCTCCAAACCAAGATGGAGGAATCAGCAGGGAGGGGGTCACTTCAGCTCTGAACACCTTAGGGGTGGTCCTACCTGGAGTGGTCACTCCTCCCTGTTTTACCTAATATTGTTTGGGTGCATTTTACAATAAATCCAACATTGGCATCAGTGTGGGTGTACTATGCTGAGATGTTTCATTCCAAACTTTCCAGTATTCATTGAAGCCATTATGGTGATGTGGAGTTCGTATTTGCAAACTCCCAGACCATATACTCAGAATGGCTATCCTGCACTTACAATATCTAAGAATGGACTTAGACACTGTTGGGGCATAGTGCTCATGCAGCTATGCCCTCACCTGTGGTATAGTGCACCCTGCCCTAAGTCTGTAAGGCCTGCTAGAGGGGTGACTTACCTATGCCACAGGCAGTGGTTTGTGAGCATGGCACTCTGAGGGGAGTGCCATGTCGACTTTCCCTTGTTCTCCCCACCAGCACACACAATCTGCAATGGCAGTGTGCATGTGTTAGGCAAGGGGGTCCCCTAGGGTGGCACAATACACGCTGCAGTCCTTAGGGACCCTCCCTGGTCACAGAGCCCTTGGTACCACTGGTACCTTTTACAAGGTGAAGGGCCAGGGGTGTGCCAATTGTGGAAACAATGGTACAGTTTAGTGAAAAAACACTGGTGCTGGGGCCTGGTTAGCAGGATCACAGCACACTCTGTCAAGTCAGCATCAGTAGCAGGCAAAAAGTGGGGGGGTGGGTACTGAAAACAAGGGGCCGGTCTCCCACAGTATGATAGCGCCAACCTATAAAGGAATTCTAATGATTAGTAAACATAAAAGACTAATATAACTAATCAAAATAATTAATTACCATAAAAATCTAACAGAACAAACTACAGCAACCAACCAAAGTGACATAAAGAATGCAGGACAGTGTGTCAACGGTGTTTGTCTTGTAGATTCCCTTGGCATTTGTTTGTTGTTGTTCTTTGCGTCCTTCGTTTCCAGTGCAGGTTTCAAAGGTACTTTCCTCTGCCCTGGATCTAAGCTGCAGGAATCCTAAGGCTCTTGACCCCTGCTAGCATAGAGTTCCCCGTGTAGAGTGTCTGTAACACGTCACAGGGGCAGCCCTAGAGTCTCCTCAACACCTCACAGCAAAGGACTGCAGAGTGTGGGGAAATCCCGCGAGCGCAGTGTCCCTAGTTATGCGGTGATAAGAGGCATTCGTCGTCAATACTGGACGCTGTGTGGAATATGTATGGAACAATTAGTGCAGCTGCTTGTTTCTGAGAAGTGCCGGTACTCTCCAATAAAAGTATTACGTTTTTCTTTAAATGTTCCGGCACTCTCCCTCTCAAAATAAAGAAGTGCCGGTACTCGGTTCCGGACAGTACCGGCCCACTTAAAGCACTGTAGCACAACATGCGGTGTGTTTGGTTTTCCATGTGGCACAACATGCGGTGTGTAGTGTAATCCTCTGTGGCAGGCATGCGGCATTAGAGGCTCGTGGTGGAAGAAGCATGTGGCACAACATGCGGTGTGTAGTGTTATCCTCTGTGGCAGGCATGCGGCATTAGAGGCTCGTGGTGGAAGAAGCATGTGGCACAACATGCGGTGTGTAGTGTTATCCTCTGTGGCAGGCATGCGGCATTAGAGGCTCGTGGTGGAAGAAGCATGTGGCACAACATGCGGTGTGTGGTGTAATCCTCTGTGGCAGGCATGCGGCATTGGAGGCTCGCGGTGGAAGAAGCATGTGGCACAACATGCGGTGTGTTTGTTTTTAACATTCCTCTGTGGCAGGCATGCGGCATTAGAGGCTCGTGGTGGAAGAAGCATGTGGCACAACATGCGGTGTGTAGTGTTATCCTCTGTGGCAGGCATGCGGCATTGGAGGCTCGTGGTGGAAGAAGCATGTGGCACAACATGCGGTGTGCTTGTTTTTAACATTCCTCCGTGGCAGGCATGCGGCATTAGAGGCTCGTGGTGGAAGAAGCATTTGGCACAACATGCGGTGTGTTTGTTTTTAACATTCCTCTGTGGCAGGCATGCTGCATTAGAGGCTCGTGGTGGAAGAAGCATGTGGCACAACATGCGGTGTGTAGTGTAATCCTCCGTGGCAGGCATGCGGCATTAGAGACTTGTGGTGGAAGAAGCATGTGGCACAAAATGCGGTGTGTTTGGTTTTAACATTCCTCTGTGGCAGGCATGCGGCATTAGAGACTTGTGGTGGAAGAAGCATGTGGCACAACATGCGGTGTGTAGTGTTATCCTCTGTGGCAGGCATGCGGCATTAGAGGCTCGTGGTGGAAGAAGCATGTGGCACAACATGTGGTGTGTAGTGTTATCCTCTGTGGCAGGCATGCGGCATTAGAGGCTCGTGGTGGAAGAAGCATGTGGCACAACATGCGGTGTGTAGTGTTATCCTCTGTGGCAGGCATGCGGCATTGGAGGCTCGTGGTGGAAGAAGCATGTGGCACAACATGCGGTGTGTTTGTTTTTAACATTCCTCCGTGGCAGGCATGCGGCATTAGAGGCTCGTGGTGGAAGAAGCATGTGGCACAACATGCGGTGTGTTTGTTTTTAACATTCCTCCGTGGCAGGCATGCGGCATTAGAGACTTGTGGTGGAAGAAGCATGTGGCACAAAATGCGGTGTGTTTGGTTTTAACATTCCTCTGTGGCAGGCATGCGGCATTAGAGACTTGTGGTGGAAGAAGCATGTGGCACAACATGCGGTGTGTAGTGTAATCCTCTGTGGCAGGCATGCGGCATTAGAGGCTCGTGGTGGAAGAAGCATGTGGCACAACATGCGGTGTGTTTGTTTTTAACATTCCTCCGTGGCAGGCATGCTGCATTAGAGGCTCGTGGTGGAAGAAGCATGTGGCACAACATGCGGTGTGTTTGTTTTTAACATTCCTCCGTGGCAGGCATGCTGCATTAGAGGCTCGTGGTGGAAGAAGCATGTGGCACAACATGCGGTGTATTTGTTTTTAACATTCCTCCGTGGCAGGCATGCGGCATTAGAGGCTCGTGGTGGAAGAAGCATGTGGCACAACATGCGGTGTGTTTGTTTTTAACATTCCTCCGTGGCAGGCATGCTGCATTAGAGGCTCGTGGTGGAAGAAGCATGTGGCACAACATGCGGTGTGTTTGTTTTTAACATTCCTCTGTGGCAGGCATGCTGCATTAGAGGCTCGCGGTGGAAGAAGCATGTGGCACAACATGCGGTGTGTAGTGTAATCCTCTGTGGCAGGCATGCGGCATTAGAGGCTCGTGGTGGAAGAAGCATGTGGCACAACATGCGGTGTGTAGTGTAATCCTCTGTGGCAGGCATGCTGCATTAGAGGCTCGTGGTGGAAGAAGCATGTGGCACAACATGCGGTGTGTTTGTTTTTAACATTCCTCCGTGGCAGGCATGCTGCATTAGAGGCTCGTGGTGGAAGAAGCATGTGGCACAACATGCGGTGTGTTTGTTTTTAACATTCCTCCGTGGCAGGCATGCGGCATTAGAGGCTCGTGGTGGAAGAAGCATTTGGCACAACATGCGGTGTGTAGTGTAATCCTCTGTGGCAGGCATGCGGCATTGGAGGCTCGCGGTGGAAGAAGCATGTGCACAACATGCGGTGTGTAGTGTAATCCTCTGTGGCAGGCATGCTGCATTAGAGGCTCGTGGTGGAAGAAGCATGTGGCACAACATGCGGTGTGTAGTGTTATCCTCTGTGGCAGGCATGCGGCATTGGAGGCTCGTGGTGGAAGAAGCATGTGGCACAACATGCGGTGTGTTTGTTTTTAACATTCCCCTGTGGCAGGCATGCGGCATTAGAGGCTCGTGGTGGAAGAAGCATGTGGCACAACATGCGGTGTGTAGTGTTATCCTCTGTGGCAGGCATGCTGCATTAGAGGCTCGCGGTGGAAGAAGCATTTGGCACAACATGCGGTGTGTTTGTTTTTAACATTCCTCCGTGGCAGGCATGCGGCATTAGAGGCTCGCGGTGGAAGAAGCATGTGGCACAACATGCGGTGTGTTTGTTTTTAACATTCCTCTGTGGCAGGCATGCTGCATTAGAGGCTCGTGGTGGAAGAAGCATGTGGCACAACATGCGGTGTGTAGTGTAATCCTCTGTGGCAGGCATGCTGCATTAGAGGCTCGCGGTGGAAGAAGCATGTGGCACAACATGCGGTGTGTAGTGTAATCCTCTGTGACAGGCATGCTGCATTAGAAGCTCGTGGTGGAAGACGCGCGTGCACAGCATGCGGTGTGTTTGTTTTTAACATTCCTCCGTGGCAGGCATGCTGCATTAGAGGCTCGTGGTGGAAGAAGCATGTGGCACAACATGCGGTGTGTTTGTTTTTAACATTCCCCTGTGGCAGGCATGCGGCATTAGAGGCTCGTGGTGGAAGAAGCATGTGCACAACATGCGGTGTGTAGTGTAATCCTCTGTGGCAGGCATGCTGCTTTAGAGGCTCGTGGTGGAAGAAGCATGTGGCACAACATGCGCTGTGTAGTGTAATCCTCTGTGGCAGGCATGCAGCATTAGAGGCTCGTGTGAGAAGGTAGCCTCTTTCTAGCCTTGTTACCCCCACTTTTGGCCTGTTTGTGAGTGTATGTCAGGGTGTTTGTCACTGTTTTCACTGTCTCACTGGGATCCTGGTAGCCAGGCCTCAGTGCTCATAGTGAAAACACTATGTTTTCAGTATGTTTGTTATGTGTCACTGGGATCCTGCTGGTCAGGACCCCAGTGCTCATAGGTTTGTGGCCTATATGTATGTGTCACTGGGACCCTGTCACACAGGGCCCCAGTGCTCATAGGTGTGCATGTATATGTTCCCTGTGTGGTGCCTAACTGTCTCACTGAGGCTCTGCTAACCAGAACCTCAGTGGTTATGCTCTCTCATTACTTTCAAATTGTCACTAACAGGCTAGTGACCATTTTTACCAATTTACATTGGCTTACTGGAACACCCTTATAATTCCCTAGTATATGGTACTGAGGTACCCAGGGTATTGGGGTTCCAGGAGATCCCTATGGGCTGCAGCATTTCTTTTGCCACCCATAGGGAGCTCTGACAATTCTTACACAGGCCTGCCACTGCAGCCTGAGTGAAATAACGTCCACGTTATTTCACAGCCATTTTACACTGCACTTAAGTAACTTATAAGTCACCTATATGTCTAACCTTTACCTGGTAAAGGTTAGGTGCAAAGTTACTTAGTGTGAGGGCACCCTGGCACTAGCCAAGGTGCCCCCACATTGTTCAGAGCCAATTCCCTGAACTTTGTGAGTGCGGGGACACCATTACACGCGTGCACTACATATAGGTCACCACCTATATGTAGCTTCACCATGGTAACTCCGAATATGGCCATGTAACATGTCTATGATCATGGAATCGCCCCCTCTATGCCATCCTGGCATTGTTGGTACAATTCCATGATCCCAGTGGTCTGTAGCACAGACCCTGGTACTGCCAGACTGCCCTTCCTGGGGTTTCTCTGCAGCTGCTGCTGCTGCCAACCCCTCAGACAGGCAGCTGCCCTCCTGGGGTCCAGCCAGGCCTGGCCCAGGATGGCAGAACAAAGAACTTCCTCTGAGAGAGGGTGTGACACCCTCTCCCTTTGGAAAATGGTGTGAAGGCAGGGGAGGAGTAGCCTCCCCCAGCCTCTGGAAATGCTTTGTTGGGCACAGATGTGCCCAATTCTGCATAAGCCAGTCTACACCGGTTCAGGGACCCCTTAGCCCCTGCTCTGGCGCGAAACTGGACAAAGGAAAGGGGAGTGACCACTCCCCTGACCTGCACCTCCCCTGGGAGGTGTCCAGAGCTCCTCCAGTGTGCTCCAGACCTCTGCCATCTTGGAAACAGAGGTGCTGCTGACACACTGGACTGCTCTGAGTGGCCAGTGCCACCAGGTGACGTCAGAGACTCCTTGTGATAGGCTCCTTCAGGTGTTAGTAGCCTTTCCTCTCTCCTAGGTAGCCAAACCCTCTTTTCTGGCTATTTAGGGTCTCTGTCTCTGGGGAAACTTTAGATAACGAATGCATGAGCTCAGCCGAGTTCCTCTGCATCTCCCTCTTCACCTTCTGAAAAGGAATCGACCGCTGACCGCGCTGGAAGCCTGCAAACCTGCAACATAGTAGCAAAGACGACTACTGCAACTCTGTAACGCTGATCCTGCCGCCTTCTCGACTGTTTTCCTGCTTGTGCATGCTGTGGGGGTAGTCTGCCTCCTCTCTGCACCAGAAGCTCCGAAGAAATCTCCCGTGGGTCGACGGAATCTTCCCCCTGCAACCGCAGGCACCAAAAAGCTGCATTACCGGTCCCTTGGGTCTCCTCTCAGCACGACGAGCGAGGTCCCTCGAATCCAGCGACACCGTCCAAGTGACCCCCACAGTCCAGTGACTCTTCAGCCCAAGTTTGGTGGAGGTAAGTCCTTGCCTCACCTCGCTGGGCTGCATTGCTGGGAACCGCGACTTTGCAAGCTACTCCGGCCCCTGTGCACTTCCGGCGGAAATCCTTCGTGCACAGCCAAGCCTGGGTCCACGGCACTCTAACCTGCATTGCACGACTTTCTAAGTTGGTCTCCGGCGACGTGGAACTCCTTTGTGCAACTTCGGCGAGCACCGTTTCACGCATCTTCGTAGTGCCTGTTTCTGGCACTTCTCCGGCTGCTACCTGCTTCAGTGAGGGCTCTTTGTCTTGCTCGACGTCTCCTCTCTCTGCAGGTCCAATTTGCGACCTCCTGGTCCCTCCTGGGCCCCAGCAGCGTCAAAAAACGCCAAACGCACGATTTGCGTGTAGCAAGGCTTGTTGGCGTCCATCCAGCGGGAAAACACTTCTGCACGACTCTCCAAGGCGTGCGGGATCCATCCTCCAAAGGGGAAGTCTCTAGCCCTTGTCGTTCCTGCAGTATTCACAGTTCTTCAGCCTAGTAAGAGCTTCCTTGCACCAACCGCTGGCATTTCTTGGGCATCTGCCCATCTCCGAGTTGCTTGTGACTTTTGGACTTGGTCCCCTTGTTCCACAGGTACCCTCAGTCAGGAATCCATCGTTGTTGCATTGCTGATTTGTGTTTTCCTTGCATTTTCCCTCTAACACGACTATTTTGTCCTTAGGGGAACTTTGGTGCACTTTGCACTCACTTTTCAGGGTCTTGGGGAGGGTTATTTTTCTAACTCTCACTATTTTCTAATAGTCCCAGCGACCCTCTACAAGGTCACATAGGTTTGGGGTCCATTCGTGGTTCGCATTCCACTTCTGGAGTATATGGTTTGTGTTGCCCCTATCCCTATGTTTCCCCATTGCATCCTATTGTAACTATACATTGTTTGCACTGTTTTCTAAGACTATACTGCATATTTTTGCTATTGTGTATATATATCTTGTGTATATTTCCTATCCTCTCACTGAGGGTACACTCTAAGATACTTTGGCATATTGTCATAAAAATAAAGTACCTTTATTTTTAGTATAACTGTGTATTGTGTTTTCTTATGATATTGTGCATATGACACTAAGTGGTACTGTAGTAGCTTCACACGTCTCCTAGTTCAGCCTAAGCTGCTCTGCTAAGCTACCATTATCTATCAGCCTAAGCTGCTAGACACCCTATACACTAATAAGGGGTAACTGGGCCTGGTGCAAGGTGCAAGTACCCCTTGGTACTCACTACAAGCCAGTCTAGCCTCCTACATTGGTTGTGCAGTGGTGGGATAAGTGCTTGAGACTACTTACCACTCTTGTCATTGTACTTTTCATAAGAGAAAAATATACAAAACAAGGTCAGTGTATATACACATAGCCAAAAAGTTTTGCATTTCCTCTTTTCACTCTTTTCTAAGTGCTGAAAAGTACTTCTAAACTTTCAAAAAGTTCTTAAAAGTTTAAAAAGTTTTTTCTGTCTTTCCAAAAAGTTCTGAAAACTTTTTTTCTCTTTTTCTATCACTTTAACTCTCTCTAAAAAATGTCTGGCACAGGAAAAAATGTTGAACTGTCCAAACTTGCATATGATCACCTTAGCTGGAAAGGAGCAAGGAGTCTCTGCATAGAGAGAGGTTTGAGTGTAGGGAAGAATCCTTCCTTAGAACTGTTAATTAATATGCTTAGAGTACAGGATAAGGCCATAAGTGCCCAATCTGTAGAAAAAGTAGCTAATGGTTCTCAATCTGATCCAGGGACTCCCCCAGGAAAAGATTCAGGAAAGAAACTTCTCAGCCTGCCCATTACTAGACAGTCTAGCATAGTTGGTACAGAGGTTGAATCACACCATACTGATGGTGTGCTCTCACATTATGCTGGTAGCCAAGCTGTTAGGGTGCCCTCTGTAAGGGACAGGTCTCCTTCTGTTCATTCCCATCATACCTCTGTATCTAGAAATGTCCCTCCCACCCACCCTGATGACAGATTGTTAGAAAGGGAGCTCAATAGATTGAGAGTGGAACAAACCAGACTGAAGCTCAAGAAGCAACAGCTGGATTTGGATAGACAGTCTTTAGAAATAGAGAGGGAAAGACAGAAGTTGGGTTTAGATACCCATGGTGGCAGCAGCAGTATTCCCCATAGTCATCCTGCAAAAGAGCATGATTCCAGGAATCTGCACAAGATAGTTCCCCCTTATAAGGAGGGGGATGACATTAACAAGTGGTTTGCTGCACTTGAGAGGGCCTGTGCTGTACAGGATGTCCCTCAAAAGCAGTGGGCTGCTATCCTATGGCTATCATTTAGTGGAAAAGGTAGGGATAGGCTCCTTACAGTGAAAGAAAATGATGCCAATAATTTCCAAGTTCTTAAGAATGCACTCCTGGATGGTTATGGCTTAACCACTGAACAGTACAGGATAAAGTTCAGAGAGACCAAAAAGGAGTCTTCACAAGACTGGGTTGATTTCATTGACCATTCAGTGAAGGCCTTGGAGGGGTGGTTACATGGCAGTAAAGTTACTGATTATGAAAGCCTGTATAACACAATCCTGAGAGAGCATATACTTAATAATTGTGTGTCTGATTTGTTGCACCAGTACCTGGTAGACTCTGATCTGACCTCTCCCCAAGAATTGGGAAAGAAGGCAGACAAATGGGTCAGAACAAGGGTGAACAGAAAAGTTCATACAGGGGGTGACAAAGATGGCAATAAGAAGAAAGATGGTGAAAAATCTCAAGATAAGCATGGGGATAAGGGTAAAACCAAAGATCCCACTTCAAATCTTAAACACTCTTCAGAGGGTGGGGATAAAACAAATTCTTCCTCTTCTTCCCAACCTGCACACATTAAAAAGCCTTGGTGCTTTGTGTGTAAAAATAGAGGCCATAGGCCAGGGGATAAGTCCTGTCCAGGTAAACCCCCTGAGCCTACCACCACTAATACATCAAGCTCTAGTGCCCCTAGCAGTAGTGGTACTAGTGGTGGGACTGCTGGCAACAGTCAAGCAAAGGGTGTAGTTGGGTTCACTTATGGGTCCATAGTGGAAACTGATGTAATCAGTCCCAATACAGTTTCTGTCACACCTAGTGGCATTGGCCTTGCCACACTGGCTGCTTGTCCCCTTACAATGGATAAGTACAGGCAGACAGTTTCAATAAATGGTGTTGAGGCCTTGGCCTACAGGGACACAGGTGCCAGTTTCACTTTGGTGACTGAAAACCTAGTGCACCCTGATCAACACATCATTGGACAACAGTATAAGATTATTGATGTCCATAACTCCACTAAGTTTCTTCCCTTAGCTATAATTCAGTTTAGTTGGGGTAGAGTTACTGGCCCTAAGCAGGTGGTGGTATCACCTAGCTTACCTGTAGACTGTCTCTTAGGTAATGACCTAGAGGCCTCAGGTTGGGCTGATGTAGAGTTTTATGCCCATGCAGCCATGCTGGGCATCCCTGAGGAATTGTTCCCTCTCATTTCTACTGAAATGAAAAAGCAAAGGAGAGAAGGCCTGAAAACTCAGGAACCCTCTCCATCAACAGGTAAAAAGGGTATCACAGTATCCCCTAACCACCCTACCATTCAGGATACCATTCCTGTGGTGGGAGAAACCTCTCCTGGGGTGGCACCTGTTCCAAGGGAATCATCAGTTGGAAAAACTGTACTCCCTGAGGTGGAAGTACCTCTCTGTAGGATAACTAACATTGGTGAGAAAAAGAGCACCATTTTAGTTAACATGGAGCATCCCTCCAACCCTCCCAGAGAAACTTTAGTGCAGAAACTCTGCACTGCCTCACAACACTTAGGACAGCATCCCTGCCCTAGTGTGGAGCTGATAGGACAGCATCCCTGCCCTGCTCCAACCCAAGAGAAACAGCATCCCTGTTCTCTCTTCCAGCCATATGGACAAAGTTTTTGCCCAGCTATGGCTTTTCTGAGACAGCATCCCTGTCTGGCATTTCCATCACTACAAATAGGTTCAGTGGACAATTCCCACTGCTCTAAACTAAAACTTACTGATAGAAACTCTGAAAATACATCTTCACATTGTTGCTTAGCTAAAAAATTTCAAACAGGGTGGTTTACATCCCCACCGGGAAGTAACCATATAGTGGATGATAAAGGGAGTAACCAGTCTATTGCAGAGCTACTCTCTACTTATCACCACTTAGACAATAAAGTCTCAACTGGCCAAGGTTAGCCTTATTGTCCTTCGTTTGGGTGGGGGTTGTGTGAGAAGGTAGCCTCTTTCTAGCCTTGTTACCCCCACTTTTGGCCTGTTTGTGAGTGTATGTCAGGGTGTTTGTCACTGTTTTCACTGTCTCACTGGGATCCTGGTAGCCAGGCCTCAGTGCTCATAGTGAAAACACTATGTTTTCAGTATGTTTGTTATGTGTCACTGGGATCCTGCTGGTCAGGACCCCAGTGCTCATAGGTTTGTGGCCTATATGTATGTGTCACTGGGACCCTGTCACACAGGGCCCCAGTGCTCATAGGTGTGCATGTATATGTTCCCTGTGTGGTGCCTAACTGTCTCACTGAGGCTCTGCTAACCAGAACCTCAGTGGTTATGCTCTCTCATTACTTTCAAATTGTCACTAACAGGCTAGTGACCATTTTTACCAATTTACATTGGCTTACTGGAACACCCTTATAATTCCCTAGTATATGGTACTGAGGTACCCAGGGTATTGGGGTTCCAGGAGATCCCTATGGGCTGCAGCATTTCTTTTGCCACCCATAGGGAGCTCTGACAATTCTTACACAGGCCTGCCACTGCAGCCTGAGTGAAATAACGTCCACGTTATTTCACAGCCATTTTACACTGCACTTAAGTAACTTATAAGTCACCTATATGTCTAACCTTTACCTGGTAAAGGTTAGGTGCAAAGTTACTTAGTGTGAGGGCACCCTGGCACTAGCCAAGGTGCCCCCACATTGTTCAGAGCCAATTCCCTGAACTTTGTGAGTGCGGGGACACCATTACACGCGTGCACTACATATAGGTCACCACCTATATGTAGCTTCACCATGGTAACTCCGAATATGGCCATGTAACATGTCTATGATCATGGAATTGCCCCCTCTATGCCATCCTGGCATTGTTGGTACAATTCCATGATCCCAGTGGTCTGTAGCACAGACCCTGGTACTGCCAGACTGCCCTTCCTGGGGTTTCTCTGCAGCTGCTGCTGCTGCCAACCCCTCAGACAGGCAGCTGCCCTCCTGGGGTCCAGCCAGGCCTGGCCCAGGATGGTAGAACAAAGAACTTCCTCTGAGAGAGGGTGTGACACCCTCTCCCTTTGGAAAACGGTGTGAAGGCAGGGGAGGAGTAGCCTCCCCCAGCCTCTGGAAATGCTTTGTTGGGCACAGATGTGCCCAATTCTGCATAAGCCAGTCTACACCGGTTCAGGGACCCCTTAGCCCCTGCTCTGGCGCGAAACTGGACAAAGGAAAGGGGAGTGACCACTCCCCTGACCTGCACCTCCCCTGGGAGGTGTCCAGAGCTCCTCCAGTGTGCTCCAGACCTCTGCCATCTTGGAAACAGAGGTGATGCTGACACACTGGACTGCTCTGAGTGGCCAGTGCCACCAGGTGACGTCAGAGACTCCTTGTGATAGGCTCCTTCAGGTGTTAGTAGCCTTTCCTCTCTCCTAGGTAGCCAAACCCTCTTTTCTGGCTATTTAGGGTCTCTGTCTCTGGGGAAACTTTAGATAACGAATGCATGAGCTCAGCCGAGTTCCTCTGCATCTCCCTCTTCACCTTCTGATAAGGAATCGACCGCTGACCGCGCTGGAAGCCTGCAAACCTGCAACATAGTAGCAAAGACGACTACTGCAACTCTGTAACGCTGATCCTGCCGCCTTCTCGACTGTTTTCCTGCTTGTGCATGCTGTGGGGGTAGTCTGCCTCCTCTCTGCACCAGAAGCTCCGAAGAAATCTCCCGTGGGTCGACGGAATCTTCCCCCTGCAACCGCAGGCACCAAAAAGCTGCATTACCGGTCCCTTGGGTCTCCTCTCAGCACGACGAGCGAGGTCCCTCGAATCCAGCGACACCGTCCAAGTGACCCCCACAGTCCAGTGACTCTTCAGCCCAAGTTTGGTGGAGGTAAGTCCTTGCGTCACCTCGCTGGGCTGCATTGCTGGGAACCGCGACTTTGCAAGCTACTCCGGCCCCTGTGCACTTCCGGCGTAAATCCTTCGTGCACAGCCAAGCCTGGGTCCACGGCACTCTAACCTGCATTGCACGACTTTCTAAGTTGGTCTCCGGCGACGTGGGACTCCTTTGTGCAACTTCGGCGAGCACCGTTTCACGCATCCTCGTAGTGCCTGTTTCTGGCACTTCTCCGGGTGCTACCGGTTCAGTGAGGGCTCTTTGTCTTGCTCGACGTCCCCTCTCTCTGCAGGTCCAATTTGCGACCTCCTGGTCCCTCCTGGGCCCCAGCAGCGTCCAAAAACGCCAAACGCACGATTTGCGTGTAGCAAGGCTTGTTGGCGTCCATCCGGCGGGAAAACACTTCTGCACGACTCTCCAAGGCGTGGGGGATCCATCCTCCAAAGGGGAGGTCTCTAGCCCTTGTCGTTCCTGCAGTATTCACAGTTCTTCAGCCTAGTAAGAGCTTCTTTGCACCAACCGCTGGCATTTCTTGGGCATCTGCCCATCTCCGAGTTGCTTGTGACTTTTGGACTTGGTCCCCTTGTTCCACAGGTACCCTCAGTCAGGAATCCATCGTGGTTGCATTGCTGATTTGTGTTTTCCTTGCATTTTCCCTCTAACACGACTATTTTGTCCTTAGGGGAACTTTAGTGCACTTTGCACTCACTTTTCAGGGTCTTGGGGAGGGTTATTTTTCTAACTCTCACTATTTTCTAATAGTCCCAGCGACCCTCTACAAGGTCACATAGGTTTGGGGTCCATTCGTGGTTCGCATTCCACTTCTGGAGTATATGGTTTGTGTTGCCCCTATCCCTATGTTTCCCCATTGCATCCTATTGTAACTATACATTGTTTGCACTGTTTTCTAAGACTATACTGCATATTTTTGCTATTGTGTATATATATCTTGTGTATATTTCCTATCCTCTCACTGAGGGTACACTCTAAGATACTTTGGCATATTGTCATAAAAATAAAGTACCTTTATTTTTAGTATAACTGTGTATTGTGTTTTCTTATGATATTGTGCATATGACACTAAGTGGTACTGTAGTAGCTTCACACGTCTCCTAGTTCAGCCTAAGCTGCTCTGCTAAGCTACCATTATCTATCAGCCTAAGCTGCTAGACACCCTATACACTAATAAGGGATAACTGGGCCTGGTGCAAGGTGCAAGTACCCCTTGGTACTCACTACAAGCCAGTCCAGCCTCCTACAGCTCGCGGTGGAAGAAACATGTGCACAACATGCGGTGTGTAGTGTAATCCTCTGTGGCAGGCATGCTGCATTAGAGACTCGTGGTGGAAGAAGCATGTGGCACAACATGCGGTGTGTTTGTTTTTAACATTCCTCTGTGGCAGGCATGCTGCATTAGAGGCTCGTGGTGGAAGAAGCATGTGGCACAACATGCGGTGTGTAGTGTTATCCTCTGTGGCAGGCATGCGGCATTAGAAGCTCGTGGTGGAAGAAGCATGTGGCACAACATGCGGTGTGTTTGTTTTTAACATTCCCCTGTGGCAGGCATGCTGCATTAGAGGCTCGTGGTGGAAGAAGCATGTGGCACAACATGCGGTGTGTTTGTTTTTAACATTCCTCTGTGGCAGGCATGGATGGAAGAAGCATGTGGCACAACATGCGGTGTGTAGTGTAATCCTCTGTGGCAGGCATGCGGCATTAGAAGCTCGTGGTGGAAGAAGCATGTGGCAGAACATGCGGTGTGTAGTGTAATCCTCTGTGGCAGGCATGCTGCATTAGAGACTCGTGGTGGAAGAAGCATGTGGCACAACATGCGGTGTGTGGTGTAATCCTCTGTGGCAGGCATGCGGCATTAGAGGCTCGTGGTGGAAGAAGCATGTGGCACAACATGCGGTGTGTAGTGTAATCCTCTGTGGCAGGCATGCTGCATTAGAGGCTCGCGGTGGAAGAAGCATGTGGCACAACATGCGGTGTGTTTGTTTTTAACATTCCCCTGTGGCAGGCATGGATGGAAGAAGCATGTGGCACAACATGCGGTGTGTTTGTTTTTAACATTCCTCCGTGGCAGGCATGCTGCATTAGAGGCTCGTGGTGGAAGAAGCATGTGGCACAACATGCGGTGTGTAGTGTTATCCTCTGTGGCAGGCATGCGGCATTAGAAGCTCGTGGTGGAAGAAGCATGTGGCACAACATGCGGTGTGTGGTGTAATCCTCTGTGGCAGGCATGCGGCATTAGAGGCTCGTGGTGGAAGACGCGCGTGCACAGCATGCGGTGTGTTTGGTTTTAACATTCCTCCGTGGCAGGCATGCTGCATTAGAGGCTCGTGGTGGAAGAAGCATGTGGCACAACATGCGGTGTGTTTGTTTTTAACATTCCCCTGTGGCAGGCATGCTGCATTAGAGGCTCGTGGTGGAAGAAGCATGTGGCACAACATGCGCTGTGTAGTGTAATCCTCTGTGGCAGGCATGCGGCATTAGAGGCTCGTGGTGGAAGAAGCATGTGGCACAACATGCGGTGTGTAGTGTAATCCTCTGTGGCAGGCATGCTGCATTAGAGGCTCGCGGTGGAAGAAGCATGTGGCACAACATGCGGTGTGTTTGTTTTTAACATTCCCCTGTGGCAGGCATGGATGGAAGAAGCATGTGGCACAACATGCGGTGTGTTTGTTTTTAACATTCCTCCGTGGCAGGCATGCTGCATTAGAGGCTCGTGGTGGAAGAAGCATGTGGCACAACATGCGGTGTGTAGTGTTATCCTCTGTGGCAGGCATGCGGCATTGGAGGCTCGTGGTGGAAGACGCGCGTGCACAGCATGCGGTGTGTTTGGTTTTCCATGTGGCACAGCATGCGGTGTGATGGTTAATCCAGCCACCCGCGCACTTCAAGTTTAAAGGTCACACATCCATTTGAATCTCTTTGTACGCTCATCCTCCTCACTTGTATTCTGAATATGCCGGAAACATCAGATCAAAGCCCACAGCATCCATTTCCTAATATGCAGCGTGTCTGTATTCAAATCACTTTCCGAGTCGCGCGGTTCAATCCAGCTGCCCACGCGCCACAGCTCACCACTTCCCAGCGCTTGACATATGGCAGACTTTCACAGTAACCCGTCTTCCTGCCTATTCAGCCCCGATCCAATTCTTGCAGGAGCATTACTTAACACGGGGCCCTGATTCTCCAATGCACGAAATATTGCTTTCTTGTTTTGCTTCCCACACGACTAGTTATACCATAATTACAGCTGCCACTTAACAAAGGTCCGTACACAGCACTGGTTTGTGGCTTCATTCGCATGCAGTCGAGGTATTAAGGTGGCACATCGCCGGCTGGCACAAGAGTTCACATTCAGTATTTCGTTCCCTCTAGTAATTCTTCACGTAAAAGAAATTCTGCCAGCACTGTCAGTTTGTTACAACCATTTTCCCGTGTCCTCGTGCACGCATCACTAGTCACTCACCTAAAAGCCAGGTGTATCATTCATCAAGTTACCCCCAGCTCCCTCACAGTTTATCTCTCTCCAACCCCCTTTCTTCATAAGGACACATTCCATCGTCCTGGTCCACATTCTACCTTGTATAGGGACATTCCATCAACTCTACACATGCCAAATGTAAATGCTATTATCCTTTAGACTCCTATGTAATAATGTGTGGAGTATATATGGATTAGCAACAGAGCGAAGTTCTGGACAGGATGTTACTGCCAAGCGAAGTAATATATGATGCCCCACTAGTTTTTCCTTTACGAATATTGGTTATGATATAAATAATATAAAATCAAATACTGGCTTTGGGTACTATATCATGTTTCATGTGATGTTGTCCAAACATAAAATAGAGATAGAAATTTAAGATAAAGGTCAAACAAAAAAAGTAAGTAATAAATCCTGATCAACTGGCATTACCAATGATCGGGAAGAAATCACTGGTACTTTGCACTTTTACATGTCCAGAAAGTGAAACACTTGAAATGTTTTTTTTTACTAGTGCAAGGCCTGCCTCTCCCATAGGATAATACTTAGTTACCTTATTACATTTAATAAGTGACAACTTTTAGTTGGGAGCAGGTAGGAGTGTTGAGTTTGGTCTCTAAAGAATTGTAAATTAAAATCCTCACAATTCTGAAAATGTCACTTTTAGAAAGTTGCTATTTTCTTGTCCCAACCATTTCCTGCCTGCAGTCTGTATCCTGGGACAAACTAGGTGCAGCTCGCAGTTGGCCTTTGTGTATCGCTCCCAGACAGTGAGACAAAGAGGCAATAGGTGTTGGCAGGATGGCTCATCTCTGACTTGATAGGGAAATAGAACTGTATTATACCTTTATCTATCCCTTCTATGCATGATTCTAGATGATGTCATTCAGAGTGCTAAGGTTGCATGGATTCTGTTTGCTGTCATTTGATCTTCGGCTGGCAGACGGGAAGCCATGTACCTGGCATACGAACCCTATGACTAATTTGGACAACTAAGTACATCAGAAGGTCACTGGTATTCTACGCTCAGTGCCAGCTTGGTTGGAATGCGTGCGGATGCCAGAACAGAGTGTGGTGCCAGCATAGAGAGTAGCATTTAGTGTGATTTTGGCTCTTACAGGACATTAGCGGCCAGATCCCAAGCTGCGCTCAGTTTTACTGTCATTCAGAGTGAAGAAAGTCTCTCTTTATACTCGTGCCTCATTGACGAGTGTCTCCACGCGCGCTGCTGTGCACCTCTTGACGTCATCTACAACTCTCTGCAGGTAGTCTTGGAAGCGCATGCGTGCGAAAAACAAGTCGGATTGACAGTAAAATCTGATGCATATTGACGTCTCAGCGGCCATCCTGGATAATGTCCACATTACATAAATATGCAAGAGCCTTCCGACACTCACAGCAATAGGCATGCTTGGTTTCTCAGTGCCTGCAAGCACACAGCGAGAGGCATACTTTAGATATTGATTTTACCTGCAAGTGTACAGCGACAGGCAAGCTCCTGATAATGATTTTGGCTGCAAGCTGACAGCGACAGGCAAGCTCTGCCTGCAAGTGTACAGCGAAACACTCCCAAGAAAGCTAGAGACCTGCTGGGTAGGCAGTAAAAAACCCTGTAACCATCATATTTGGAGATACATAGGAACATCTACCACCAATATTTAACTCCCAGTTTTAAAGGTATATTGCTATGGAAACAAATTCTCATCTCATCAAGGGTCACCTCCTATACCATGAGAAGAGTGGATTGATATTTTCGAGAATTATTTGTTATCAGTTGATTGACACAATTTTAGAGCAGGAAGACAAAAAGCTCTGTTGTTAATTGTTAGAAATGGGGTCTTTGGTTGGCAGTCAGGTTACCCCCTGTCCAAGCAAGGACCCTAAGTCACACACAATCCGAATTATCCTGTGCCCACCCTCTGGTAGCTTGGCACTGAGCAGTCAGGCTTAATTTAGAAGGCAATGTGTAAAGTATTTGTGCAATAAACCATACAATACCCCAATATAACACCACAAAAATACACCACACACGGTTTAGAAAAATATATATTATTTATCTGGATAAATACAGGTCAAACGATTAAAGGTGAAATAAGCAAATGTAGGGATATCACTGAAAGTGATATCAAATGTCTTAAAGTTGAAATATTACTGTAAAAGCAATAAAAAGTGTCTTAAGTTCTCCTAGAAACAACAAGTGTCTCTTGCAAGGCAAAGTACCTGGTTTGCGTTGAAAAATCCGCGCAAGGGACAGCAGAGGAGGAGATGCGTGGAAAACAGTGAGTGTGCGTCGGTTTCGCCCCTTCGCACACGGACTTGCGTCGTTATTTTCCACACGGGGAAGACGTTGCGTTGATTTCCAGTGCGCAGACTTGGATCCTCTTCGGGTTGCAGGGTTTTCGGACGCCCCAGGGACGATGCGTGGAATCCTGGGTTTGCGGAGCGAAGTCACAGGTGCTGCGTCGATTCCGGTAGGCGATGCGTGAAATTTTCCTCTGTACAGCAGGTGCTGCGTCGATTCCTCTCAGGAAGTCGGGCGTCGTCGTTCTGATTCGGCTTGTGTCGATCTAGTAGGGCCGTGCATCGAAGTTCCGGTTGCGCTGCTGGCGGTATGTCGATCTTCTGTCGCGCAGCTGGGCTGTGTCGTTCTGGACTCGGCGTGCAGTGAATTTTTCAATGCGAGCAGGCTGTGCATCATTCTTGGCAGGAGGTGGGTCAAATTTTTGCCACATGGGGATTACAGCTGCAGGAGAGAAGTCTTTTTGGTCCTGAGACTTCAGGTAACAGGAGGCAAGCTGTATCCAAGCCCTTGAAGAGCACTTCTGCAGCAAAGCAAGAGAGCAGCAGGACAGCAGGGCAACAGCAAGGCAGCAGTCCTCTTCAGAAAGCAGTCAGGTGAGTTCTTTAGGCAGCCAGGCAGTTCTTCTTGTCAGGGTGCAGGTTCTAGTTCAGGTATCTTCTCCAGGAAGTGTCTGAGGTGGTAGGGTAGAGGCCCTGTTTTTATACCCAAATGTGCCTAGCTCATGAGGGTCACTTTGGACAAACCCTCTCCAAGAAAAGGTTGTGGTATTTTGGTGGCCAAGTATGGACGATGATGTCATGTGTTGGGTATTGAGGTACCAAGAGTGTAAAGATAGTGAAAAGAGAATTACAACAGGGTCAAGGAATGAAGGAGATCATATTAAGGATACAGGGAAACCATGATGCAATATGTGCATGGATGTTATTAGACATACAAATGAATTGAGATCAGATTTGAGATTTGTCCTTGTAATGATGGACATTCAGTCAAAACGATTCATAGAGAAGTGACAACAAGAAATACCATTGTAATGTTGGAACAAGTGTTTCAGGAGGAAGGATTTCCCAAAATACTCATTACTGACAATGGCACTCAGCTAACCTCGACTGAAATGCAGGAATTTTTAATTAGATGTGGAATCAAACACAGATGTACCTCGCTCTATCGCCCACAAGGAAATGGTCTTCTACCACCTGGTTGAATGCACTAACTTGATGGCACGCCACAGTGGTAAAGAGGTGAGAAAAATGCTGCAGGAGTTAGTATGGGCGCATCGCACGGCTGAAAATACTGCAAAGAAAATGTCTCCATTTTAATGTATGAAAAGAAGGAAACCAGGTACCAAATTGCTTCCTCCTTGGTCGTCCTTGCATAATGATACTATTAGTTTCAAGAATAAATAATTAGAGTTCAAGAAAGGTGATGTGAAAGCAGGAGACTGGTTCAAGGCAAAGAAAGGTCGAGTGGAAGCAGGGTTATCTAAATTTATGCGACCCTTTAAGGTCAAGGAAGTACATGAGTGGCATGAAGTGCTGCACAATGGCGATAAATGGAACAAGAGGAGGGTGGCTTTATATCAAAAGGGAAAAAAGATGCTGTGCCTGCTTCTCACAAACCAAGAACATCAGTGAGTATATGATGATGAAAGATCGTGACTTGGTGGGAGACTAGTAATAAAGTGGGAGAGCGAGGTGAAAGCTGGGAGCGGAGTCGAAGAATCTGCATACCTCCTGTGTGTCTCAAAGTTTATTTAACAAAGTGAGATACCATTTTCTTATCTGTGAAGACATGTATTGTATGTGTACTTATACAATTGGGAAAAAAAATCTCTGCTGTTTTTGTCTTGAACGACTATAATCATTATTAAGTTTCTTACAGACTGCTTGTAACATTTTGTTATTGATTTTATTGTTTGTTTATGATTTTATCATTTTATTGCTATTATTGTTAGTTTTATTATAAAGGAGGGAGATGTGTTATACTTTTATCTATCCTTTCTATTTATGATTCTAAATGATGCCATTAAGAGTGTTGAGGTTGAGTGGATTCTGTTTGTTGCCAGTTGATCTTAGGCTGGCAGCTTGGAAGCCACGTACTTGGCAGGCTATCATTAAACCTACTTAAGGAACAGGAGGGGCCCGATTCACAAAGGCAAACTTAAACTGTTTGTCTAAGTTTAGACCAGAAGTCTAAGTTTATTACTTTTTGGTATTGACAGAGGTAAGTTACGAGTAGTATCTTTATGTCCGCCATTGGGGCGGAATCTCCCCACTTGGGGCGGAGATCCACACCAAGTGTGAAGATTCCACTCCGGGTGCAGAGAGTACACTTCAGGTTTGGAGATTACACCCCGGGCGGAGATTCCTCCCCGAGTACGGATGTAAAGATACTACTCATAACTTATCTTTGTGAATACTGAAAAGTCGTAAACTTAGACTGTTGGTTTGGACTTAGACCATAAGTCTAAGTTTGCCTTTGTGAATCAGGCCCGAGGAGTCTGAGTGATTTATTCTCACTACAAGGTGTCACCTACCACACTTCCACATCACAAAGACTGTGCCTCTGCACACTCCCAAAGGGATTCACACTAGTCTTTTGTGCCCTGAGACAGGCTGGACCAGGGCAGGGAGGTAGGGAATTCCAGACACTTCTGTAGAGGGAGGGCTATAAAAGCTTCTCTCACTTCAAAGTGGGCAGCAGACCCTCAGCAGACCCTCAGATCCAACTCTTCAGTACACATTTGTACCTGTGGAAGACTCAGCAGAAGGTCTGCTGTTTTGCTCTTCTGCAAGAAGCCCTCCTACCCTTCTGCCCATTACAAAAAAAGCATTAGCAAAGGCAAGAGGCTGGCAGCTAACACTGGATTGAATAGCTTTTTCAGGTCTGGTGTTAGCTTTTACCTTTTTATTTAATTGAAAATATCTTTATAACATTGTCAGTTAGGAGGGATTTCGCCCACAATATATCCATCAGTCTGTTGTTGTGCCATTCACATTTCAAGTCCACACACTCCATTATGCATCATGAGGCAGTTGGTTAGCCCACTTCAGCTATTTGCTGATTTCACTGTGAGTTCACACTGCCAGGGCCTACTATGTTAATGGCACTTTTTTTTTTACACCAAAATAATATTTTGCCTTTAGCTATTGTTTTTTTTTAGAATAATAATATTTGCTATTAGCCACTATTTTTTTAGATTACTGTGGGACCAATTTCCCCAACAGCATTTTGCAAAAACCATGAAAGAATAAAACAAGAAATGCCAAAGCCAAAAGGCCAGGCCTATTTGCTTTGCCAATGCTTCTTTATTTGAACTTTGCAGAAACAAATCTGGTATCTCTGTGCGCACTGGGGTCATTGTTTTGTTTTCTGCTAAGCGATCACTGGGCCTGTTTCAGCGGTCAAATTACGAAAAAGAGCACCAGAAGCCCCTCCCACAGTAGGGCCTTCCGACGCGCTGAAGCCAGCGGCCCTGAGGCAGGGCGGCTGGCGGAGAAGGCTTTCCCATGGCAGAGCCCGCTGATGCTCCACAATGGGAAACCTAGTGGTTTCCTCATTTCTGACTAACAGTAGTTTTCCCATCTGCAGGTCTATAAATAACCCGCAAAATCATTCAAAGTAAGTACAATGTTATGTTCCTGTGAAACACTGCTAGAAAAATTAAAGTATACATGTCAGACATAGGAAATATTACTAATGATATCACATACTGAGTGCGTCTCAACAGGACAGGCCCCTTCTTTGGCTAACAATGAAAGTGGCAAGGAGGTTAAGGAAGAACTATTGAGCAAAGGATTGTGGGGTACCATCCTCAAGCCCTCACATTTGAGAGGTAGGACAACTCTCTTCCTTGGATTGCAAAATGCGAATGCGCTGTTGTGGAGAGAAGACCCTTCCTGCGGAGTCGGTGATCTTGTGTGTGGCAGGGGAGACCTCTGCACCACGTAAAACACCATGATGGCATCTGTCTGTTAGTGTGACAAAGGGAAGGACACAGAGCACCACTTGGATGCGAGGTCATGGCATCATCTGAGATGACGAGTTGGCTTTGCTGAAGTGGACTATACCAGCACAAAAAGATGATGGACGGAATGGTGAACATTCACCCCCAGTCACAGATCAAGGTCAAATCCATAGTTTCTTTGCTCACCATGCCACCCCAGTTTGGACCCAGCCATATATAAATCAGTCTTGACCCTGCTTTCCTGAGGTAGGCATTTCTGATCTTCTCACTTTTTGCCCCTTTAAGGTACCACTGCACCTTTGGCGCACTTCCTAGTGACTTCTAGACAACAAGTGTGCTAGGCCCTTTGCCTTCTTCTTGGGTAGTCATCCCGCTAGTAAAGTCCTGTTCATTTGTTTTGTCGCATTCCACAGTCGCAGTCTCCCACTACATCCTGTTCCGCCATCCTGCTCATCCCTGGACACACCTTCTCGGTTTGTGACCTGTGAAGATGCCCCTTTCTGAACAGAAAGAAGGGCATTGTGTTAAAAGTATCATGTAACACATGAAGCCAGGTGTCCCTGAGTGATTACATCACCATCACCTCTGTCAGCCTCCTTATGTATCAATGGCCAATTCGGGGGGAAGGGGGGACAAGATACTTCTCCTTTCAGACTTGTTGTATTGGGATTGATTCCGCTGCAGTGTACACCTCATGGTTTCCCTGAGTGATCTATCGACAGGTACTTACAGCTAGAGTTTTTCGTTCCTTTTGTGTATCCGGTCCTGAGAAGGCCTGAAAGGTATAAAGGTCGAAACGGGTTGACTTTTCCGATAGGAGGAGCCCATCAATGTATATTACAGGACTACTAGTGCAGCCATAGGTAGAAATGATAATGTGCTGTTGTGCGTACTCCTTGGACTCGGTGGCGACCTCCAGGTGGGATAACATCTGGACTTTTCTGATGTGACCACCTCTTTGCAAAATAATAAAGAATTAAGTGTAGGAAAGTACCATCTTGCCTGGCATGTTACCCCCATTTTTCACTGTATATATGTTGTTTTAGTTGTATGTGTCACTGGGACCCTGCCAGCCAGGGCCCCAGTGCTCATAAGTGTGCCCTGTATGGGTTCCCTGTGTGATGACTAACTGTCTCACTGAGGCTCTGTTAATCAGAACCTTAGTGGTTATGCTCTCTCATTTCTTTCTAAATTGTCACTAACAGGCTAGTGACCAATTTTACCAATTTACATTGGCATACTGGAACACCCTTATAATTCCCTAGTATATGGTACTGAGGTACCCAGGGTATTGGGGTTCCAGGAGATCCCTATGGGCTGCAGCATTTCTTTTGCCACCCATAGGGAGCTCTGACAATTCTTACACAGGCCTGCCAGTGCAGCCTGCGTGAAATAACGTCCACGTTATTTCACAGCCATTTACCACTGCACATAAGTAACTTATAAGTCACCTATATGTCTAACATTCACCTGGTGAAGGTTGGGTGCAAAGTTACTTAGTGTGTGGGCACCCTGGCACTAGCCATGGTGCCCCCGCATCGTTTAGCGCAAATTCCCCGGACTTTGTGAGTGCGGGGACACCATTACACGCGTGCACTATACATAGGTCACTACCTATGTACAGCATCACAATGGTAACTCCCAACATGGCCATGTAACATGTCTAAGATCATGGAATTGTCACCCCAATACCATTCTGGCATTGGAGAGACAATTCCATGATCCCCCGGGTCTCTAGCACAGACCCGGGTACTGCCAAACTGCCTTTTCAGGGGTTTCACTGCAGCTGCTGCTGCTGCCAACCCCTCAGACAGGTTTCTGCCCTCCTGGGGTCCAGCCAGGCTTGGCCCAGGAAGGCAGAACAAAGGACTTCCTCAGAGAGAGTGTGTTACACCCTCTCCCTTTGGAAATAGGTGTCAGGGCTGGGGAGGAGTAGCCTCCCCCAGCCTCTGGAAATGCTTTGATCTGCATAAGCCAGTCTACACCGGTTCAGGGATCCCCCAGCCCTGCTCTGGCGTGAAACTGGACAAAGGAAATTGGAGTGACCACTCCCCTGACCTGCACCTCCCAGGGGAGGTGCCCAGAGCTCCTCCAGCGTGCCCCAGACCTCTGCCATCTTGGATTCAGAGGTGTGCTGGCACACTGGACTGCTCTGAGTGGCCAGGGCCAGCAGGGGACGTCAGAGACTCCTTCTGATAGGCTCTTACCTGTGTTACTAGCCTATCCTCCTTCCTAGGTAGCCAAACCTTCTTTTCTGGCTATTTAGGGTCTCTGCTTTGGGGAATTCTTCAGATACCGAATGCACGAGCTCACCAGAGTTCCTCTGCACTTCACCTTCTGCCAAAGGATCGACCGCTGACTGCCCAGGATGCCTGCAAAACCGCAACAAAGTAGCAAAGACGACTACTGCAACCTTGTATCGCTTCATCCTGCTGGCTTTCTCGCCTGTTTCCTGGTGGTGCATCCTCTGGGGGTAGCCTGCCTCCTTCTTGCACCAGGAGCTCTGAAGAAATCTCCTGTGGGTTGACGGAATCTTCCCCCTGCAACCGCAGGCAACAAAAGACTGCATCACCGGACCTCTGGGTCCCCTCTCAGCACGACGAGCGTGGTCCCTGGAACTCAGCAACTCTGTCCAAGTGACTCCCACAGTCCAGTGACTCTTCAGTCCAAGTTTGGTGGAGGTAAGTCCTTGCCTCCTCACGCTAGACTGCATTACTGGGTACCGCGTGATTTGCAGCTGCTCCGGCTCCTGTGCACTCTTCCAGGATTTCCTTCGTGCACAGCCAAGCCTGGGTCCCCGACACTCTAACCTGCAGTGCACAACCTTCTGAGTTGTCCTCCGGCATCGTGGGACTCCCTTTTCTGACTTTGGGTGGACTCCGGTTCACTCCTCTTCCAAGTGCCTGTTCCGGTACTTCTGCGGGTGCTGCCTGCTTCTGTGAGGGCTCCCTGACTTGCTTGGCGCCCCCTCTGCCTCCTCATACAAGTGACGACATCCTGGTCCCTCCTGGGCCACAGCAGCACCCAAAAACCTTAACCGCAACCCTTGCAGCTAGCAAGGCTTGTTTGCAGTCTTTCTGCGTGGGAACACTTCTGCAAGCTTCTTCACGACGTGGGACATCCATCCTCCAAAGGGGAAGTTCCTAGTCCTCTTCATTCTTGCAGAATCCACAGCTTCTACCATCCGGTGGCAGCTTCTTTGCACCTTCAGTTGGCATTTCCTGGGCAGGCGACCCTCTACAAGCTCACATAGGTTTGGGGTCCATTTGTGGTTCGCATTCCACTTCTAGAGTATATGGTTTGTGTTGCCCCTATACCTATGTGCTCTCATTGTAATCTATTGTGACTGTACATTGCTTGCATTGCTTTCTATTGCTATTACTGCATAATTTTGGTATTGTGTACATATATCTTGTGTATATTTGCTATCCTCATACTGAGGGTACTCACTGGGATACTTTGGCATAATGTCATAAAAATAAAGTACCTTTATTTTTAGTATATCTGTGTATTGTGTTTTCTTATGATATTGTGCATATGACACCAGTGGTATAGTAGGAGCTTTACATGTCTCCTAGTTCAGCCTAAACTGCTCTGCTAAGCTACCTTTTCTATCAGCCTAAGCTGCTAGACACCTCTTCTACACTAATAAGGGATACCTGGACCTGGTGCAGAGTGTAAGTACCCCTTGGTACTCACTACAAACCAGGCCAGCCTCCTACATTGGTTGTGCAGTGGTGGGATAAGTACTTGCAACTACTTACCACTTTGTCATTTTGTACTTTTCATAAGAGAAAAATATACAAAACAAGTTCAGTGTATGTGCACCTAACCAAAAAGTTTTGCTTTTCTTCTCTTACTCTATTGCTAAGTGCTGAAAAATACCTCTAAAACTTTCAAAAAGTTTTTTAAAAGTTGAAAAAGTTTTTTTCTGTTCCTTAAAAAGTTCTGAAACTTTTTCTTTCTTTTTCTGTCCCGTAAACCTTTTTCTATCATGTCTGGTACAGGCCAAACTCTGGATCTGACCAGCACTGCTTATGACCACCTTAACTGGAAAGGTGCAAGGAGTCTCTGCATTGATAGAGGTTTAGGGGTAGGGAAGAATCCCTCTAGAGAATTGTTGGTTGATATGCTCATTGAACATGATAAAGCCATAGCTAGCACATCAGGTGACAGATTAGCTGATGGTTCACACTCTGATTCTGGGGTAGCCCCAGCAAAAGTGTTAGATGGGAACCTTCCCAACCTGCCCCTTAGCAGGCCACCTAGCAGAGCTGGTACTGATGTGAGCTCTCATCACAGTAGGGATGTCACTCCTTTAGGCCAGGTTGTTAGAGTGCCATCTGTTAGGGACAGGTCTCCCTCTGTCCATTCACACCATTCTTCTGTGTCTAGGCATGCCCAACCCACCCACCCTGATGACAGAGTGTTAGAAAGGGAACTCAATAGATTGAGAGTGGAAGAGTCCAGGCTGAAGCTAAAAAAGCAACAGCTGGATCTAGACAGGGAAGCATTTGACTTGGAAAAAGAAAGGCAGAGGTTGGGGTTTGGACCCCATGGTGGCAGCAGCAGTATTACAGATAGTAATCCTGTAAAAGAGCATGATTCTAGGAATCTGCACAAGATAGTTCCCCCTTACAAGGAGGGGGATGACATTAACAAGTGGTTTGCTGCACTTGAGAGGGCCTGTGTTGTACAGGGGGTCCCTCAAAGGCAGTGGGCTGCTATCCTATGGCTATCTTTCAGTCGAAAGGGTAGGGATAGGCTCCTTACTGTGAAGGAAAGTGATGCCAATAATTTTACAGTTCTAAAGAATGCACTCCTAGATGGTTATGGCTTAACCACTGAACAGTACAGGATCAAGTTCAGAGAAACCAAAAAGGAGTCTTCACAAGACTGGGTAGACTTTGTTGACCATTCAGTGAAGGCCTTGGAGGGGTGGTTACATGGCAGTAAAGTTTCTGACTATGAAAGCCTGTATAACTTAATACTGAGAGAGCATATTCTTAATAACTGTGTGTCTGATGTGTTACACCAATATCTAGTGGACTCAGATCTGACCTCTCCCCAAGAATTGGGAAAGAAGGCAGACAAATGGGTCAGAACAAGAGTGAACAGAAAAGTTCATACAGGGGGTGACAAGGATGGCAAGAAGAAGGATGGTAAGTCTTCAGACAAGGGTGGGGACAAATCTAAAAATGAGTCTTCATCAGGCCCACAAAAACACTCTGGTGGGGGTGGTGGGCCCAAATCCTCTTCTAAACAAGTAAAGAAACCATGGTGCTATTTATGCAAAGTAAAAGGCCATTGGACAACTGATGCCAGTTGTCCAAAGAAAAGCACCAAGCCTCCCACCACTACAACCCCTGCAGCTACACCTAGTGCCCCTAGTAATAGCAGTGGTGGTGGGAACAAACCTACTAATAGCCAATCCAAGGGAGTAGCTGGGCTCACTTTTGGTAATTTAGTTGGGGTTGGTCTTGTTAGGGAGACCGCAGAGGCTGTGTTAGTCTCTGAAGGTGCCATTGATTTGGCCACCTTGGTTGCTTGTCCCCTTAATATGGATAAGTACAAGCAACTTGCCCTAATAAATAGTGTTGAGGTCCAGGCCTACAGGGACACAGGTGCCAGTGTTACCATGGTAATAGAGAAACTGGTCCACCCAGAACAACACCTACTTGGTCACCAGTACCAAGTGACTGATGCTCATAACAACACTCTTAGCCACCCCATGGCTGTTGTGAATCTCAACTGGGGGGGGGGGGGAGGGTTACTGGTCCAAAGAAAGTTGTGGTTGCCTCAGATTTACCTGTAGACTGTCTACTAGGGAACGATTTAGAGACATCAGCTTGGGCAGAAGTGGAGTTGGTGGCTCATGCAGGAATGCTGGGCATTCCTGGGCATATTTTTGCTTTGACCAGGGCTCAGGCCAAAAAGCAAAAAGGACAGGGTGACTTGGATCCTGAAACAATGGACCAAGTGCTCCCTAAAGCTAGGGTTAGTAAAGGTAAAGCACTACCTACTATCCCTCCCTCTACAGTGGATTCAACTTCTGAGGAAGAAGAATTTCCACCCTGTGCAGAACCTTCACCAGGGGAGCTGGAAGCAGACACTGCTGAGCTTTTGGGTGGAGGGGGGCCTGCCAGGGAGGAGCTGAGTGTGGCACAGCAGACCTGTCCCACACTAGAGGGTCTAAGACAGCAAGCTGTCAAACAGCAAAATGGGGATGTCAGTGACTCTCACAGAGTTTACTGGGAGGACAACCTCTTGTATACTGAAGCAAGGGATCCAAAACCTGGAGCAGCCAGGAGATTGGTGATTCCCCTGCAATACAGAGAGTTCCTCCTAACTCTAGCCCACGACATTCCCTTGGCTGGACATTTGGGGCAAATGAAAACATGGGACAGGCTTGTTCCCTTGTTTCATTGGCCTAGAATGTCAGAGGACACAAAGGAATTTTGTAAGTCCTGTGAAACCTGTCAAGCCAGTGGCAAAACAGGTGGCACCCCAAAGGCTCCCCTTATTCCACTACCTGTGGTTGGGGTTCCCTTTGAAAGGGAAGGGGTTGACATAGTTGGCCCCCTTGACCCTCCTACTGCTTCAGGCAATAGATTTATCTTGGTGGTAGTGGACCATGCCACCAGATATCCTGAAGCAATTCCTCTAAGGACCACTACAGCTCCTGCAGTGGCAAAGGCCCTCCTGGGAATCTTTTCCAGGGTGGGCTTCCCAAAGGAGGTGGTATCAGACAGGGGTAGCAACTTCATGTCTGCTTACTTAAAGGCCATATGGAAGGAATGTGGTGTAACATACAAATTCACCACACCCTATCATCCACAAACAAATGGACTGGTTGAGAGGTTTAATAAAACTCTCAAAGGAATGATAATGGGACTCCCTGAAAAGCTCCGGAGGAGATGGGATGTCCTGTTACCTTGCCTCCTTTTTGCTTACAGGGAGGTACCTCAAAAAGGAGTGGGCTTCAGCCCCTTTGAACTCCTATTTGGACACCCTGTAAGAGGTCCTCTAACACTTGTGAAGGAGAGTTGGGAACATCCTTTAAAAGCTCCTAAACAAGACATAGTGGACTATGTACTTGGCCTAAGATCCAGAATGGCTGAGTACATGAAAAAGGCCAGTAAAAACCTTCAGGCCAGCCAAGAGCTCCAAAAGCAATGGCATGACCAGAAGGCTGTTCTGATTCAGTACCAACCAGGGCAGAAAGTGTGGGTCTTGGAGCCTGTGGCTCCAAGAGCACTCCAAGACAAATGGAGTGGACCCCACCTTATTGTTGAAAAAAAGGGAGAAGTCACCTACTTAGTTGACTTAGGCACTGCCAGGAGTCCCCTTAGGGTGCTCCATGTCAATCGCCTGAAACCCTACTATGACAGGGCTGATCTCACCCTGCTCATGGCAACAGATGAAGGACAGGAAGAAGACAGTGACCCTGTCCCTGATCTTTTCTCTTCCACAGAACAAGATGCTCCAGTGGAAGGTGTAGTTTTGGCAGATTGTCTTACTGCTGAGCAGAAAGACCACTGCATAAATCTCCTGGGTCAGTTTTCTGAACTCTTTTCTACTGTGCCAGGCACCACTTCTTGGTGTGAGCACACTATAGATACTGGAGACAGCTTGCCTGTCAAAAGTAAGATCTATAGGCAGCCTGACCATGTCAGAGACTGCATAAAACAAGAAGTTCAGAAAATGCTTGAACTGGGAGTGGTTGAGCACTCTGAAAGTCCATGGGCCTCTCCTGTGGTACTTGTACCAAAACCTCATTCCAAAGATGAAAAGAAGGAAATTAGATTTTGTGTTGACTACAGAGGTCTCAACCAGGTAACTAAAACTGATGCTCACCCTATACCCAGGGCAGATGAGCTAATAGATACACTGGCATCTGCCAAGTATCTAAGCAACTTTGATTTGACTGCAGGGTATTGGCAGATCAAGTTATCAGAGGATGCTGAAGCAAAAACTGCATTTTCCACCATTGGAGGGCACTACCAATTCACAGTAATGCCCTTTGGGTTGAAAAATGCACCTGCCACTTTTCAGAGGTTGGTGAATACAGTCCTGCAAGGGTTGGAGGCTTTTAGTGCAGCATATCTAGATGATATAGCTGTCTTTAGCTCCACCTGGGATGATCACCTGGTCCACCTGTGGAAAGTTTTGGAGGCCCTGCAAAAGGCAGGCCTCACTATCAAGGCTTCAAAGTGCCAGATAGGGCAGGGGAAAGTGGTTTCTGGGACACCTTGTAGGTGGAGAACAGATTGCACCACTTCAGGGTAAAATCCAAACTATTATAGATTGGGTTCCCCATACAACTCAGACTCAGTTGAGAGCCTTCTTAGGCCTCACGGGGTACTACAGGAGGTTCATAACGAACTATGGCTCCATAGCAGCCCCTCTTAATGACCTCACATCTAAGAAAATGCCTAAAAAGGTATTATGGACAGCTAGCTGTCAGAAAGCTTTTGAGAAGCTGAAACAGGCCATGTGCTCTGCACCTGTCCTAAAAAGCCCCTGTTACTCCAAAAAAGTCATTGTCCAAACTGATGCATCTGAATTAGGGGTAGGGGCAGCCTTATCACAACATAATTCTGAGGGCCAGGATCAACCTGTTGCTTTTATCAGCAGGAGGTTGACCCCTAGAGAAAAGCGTTGGTCTGCCATTGAGAGGGAGGCCTTTGCTGTGGTCTGGGCCCTGAAGAAGTTGAGGCCATACCTGTTTGGCACTCACTTCATTGTTCAGACAGACCACAAACCTCTACTTTGGCTAAAACAAATGAAAGGTGAAAACCCTAAATTGTTGAGGTGGTCCATATCTCTACAGGGAATAGACTATACAGTGGAACATAGACCTGGGAGTACCCACTCCAGTGCAGATGGACTCTCCAGATATTTCCACTTCGACAATGAAGACTCATCAGGTCATGGCTAGTCTTATTGTCCTTCGTTTGGGGGGGGGGGGGTTGTGTAGGAAAGTACCATCTTGCCTGGCATGTTACCCCCATATTTCACTGTATATATGTTGTTTTAGTTGTATGTGTCACTGGGACCCTGCCAGCCAGGGCCCCAGTGCTCATAAGTGTGCCCTGTATGTGTTCCCTGTGTGATGACTAACTGTCTCACTGAGGCTCTGCTAACCAGAACCTCAGTGGTTATGCTCTCTCATTACTTTCCACATTGTCACTAACAGGCTAGTGACCAATTTCACCAATTCACATTGGCATACTGGAACACCCTTATAATTCCCTAGTATATGGTACTGAGGTACCCAGGGTATTGGGGTTCCAGGAGATCCCTATGGGCTGCAGCATTTCTTTTGCCACCCATAGGGAGCTCTGACAATTCTTACACAGGCCTGCCACTGCAGCCTGAGTGAAATAACGTCCATGTTATTTCACAGCCATTTACCACTGCACTTAAGTAACTTATAAGTCACCTATATGTCTAACCTTTACCTGGTAAAGGTTGGGTGCTAAGTTACTTAGTGTGTGGGCACCCTGGCACTAGCCAAGGTGCCCCCACATAGTTCAGGGCAAATTCCCCGGACTTTGTGAGAGCGGGGACACCATTACACGCGTGCACTATACATAGGTCACTACCTATGTATAGCGTCACAATGGTAACTCCGAACATGGCCATGTAACATGTCTAAGATCATGGAATTGTCTCCCCAATGCCATTCTGCCATTGGGGAGACAATTCCATGATCCCCCGAGTCTCTAGCACAGACCCGGGTACTGCCAAACTACCTTTTTTTACCGGGGTTTCACTGCAGCTGCTGCTGCTGCCAACCCCTCAGACAGGTTTCTGCCCTCCTGGGGTCCAGCCAGGCTTGGCCCAGGAAGGCAGAACAAAGGACTTCCTCAGAGAGAGGGTGTTACACTCTCTCCCTTTGGAAAAAGGTGTCAGGGCTGGGGAGGAGTAGCCTCCCCCAGCCTCTGGAAATGGTTTGATGGGCACAGATGGTGCCCATCTCTGCATAAGCCAGTCTACACCGGTTCAGGGATCCCCCAGCCCTGCTCTGGCGCGAAACTGGACAAAGGAAAGGGGAGTGACCACTCCCCTGACCTGCACCTCCCCTGGGAGGTGCCCAGAGCTCCTCCAGTGTGCTCCAGACCTCTGCCATCTTGGAAACAGAGGTGCTGCTGGCACACTGGACTGCTCTGAGTGGCCAGTGCCAGCAGGTGACGTCAGAGACTCCTTCTGATAGGCTCTTACCTGTGTTGCTAGCCTATCCTCCTTCCTAAGTAGCCAAACCTCCTTTTCTGGCTATTTAGGGTCTCTGCTTTGGGGAATTCTTTAGATAACGAATGCAAGAGCTCATCAGAGTTCCTCTGCATCTCTCTCTTCACCTTCTGCCAAGGAATCGACCGCTGACTGCTCTGGACGCCTGCAAAACCGCAACAAAGTAGCAAAGACGACTACTGCAACCTTGTATCGCTGATCCAGCCACCTTCTCGTCTGCTTTCCTGGTGGTGCATGCTGTGGGGGTAGTCTGCCTCCTCTCTGCACTAGAAGCTCCGAAGAAATCTCCCGTGGGTCGACGGAATCTTCCCCCTGCAACCGCAGGCACCAAAAGACTGCATCACCGGTCCTCTGGGTCCCCTCTCAGCATGACGAGCGTGGTCCCTGGAACTCAGCAACTCTGTCCAAGTGACTCCCACAGTCCAGTGACTCTTCAGTCCAAGTTTGGTGGAGGTAAGTTCTTGCCTCCCCACGCTAGACTGCATTGCTGGGTACCGCGTGATTTGCAGCTGCTCCGGCTCCTGTGCACTCTTCCAGGATTTCCTTTGTGCACAGCCAAGCCTGGGTCCCCGACACTCTAACCTGCAGTTCACAACCTCCTGAGTTGTCCTCCGGCGTCGTGGGACCTTCTTTTGTGACTTCGGGTGAGCTCTGGTTAACTCTTCTTTGTAGTGCCTGCTCCGGCACTTCTGTGGGTGATGCTTGCTTGTGAGTGGGCTCCTTGTCTTGCTGGGTGCCTCCTCTGTCTCCTCACGCAATTGGCGACATCCTGGTCCCTCCTGGGCCACAGCAGCATCCAAAAACCCTAACCGTGACCCTTGCAGCTAGCAAGGCTTGTTGGCAGCCTTTCTGAATGGATACACCTCTGCAAGCTTCTTCACGACGTGGGACATCCATCCTCCAAAGGGGAAGTTCCTAGTCCTCTTCGTTCTTGCAGAATCTACAGCTTCCACCATCCGGTGGCAGCTTCTTTGCACCATCAGCTGGCATTTCTTGGGCATCTGCCCACTCACGACTTGAGTGTGACTCTTGGACTTGGTCCCCTTGTTCCACAGGTACTCTCGTCTGGAAATCCATCGTTGTTGCATTGCTGGTGCTGGTCTTCCTTGCAGAATTCCCCTATCACGACTTCTGTGCTCTCTGGGGAACTTAGGTGCACTTTGCACCCACTTTTCAGGGTCTTGGGATGGGCTATTTTTCTAACCCTCACTGTTTTCTTACAGTCCCAGCGACCCTCTACAAGCTCACATAGGTTTGGGGTCCATTCGTGGTTCGCATTCCACTTCTAGAGTATATGGTCTGTGTTGCCCCTATACCTATGTGCTCTTATTGCAATCTACTGTGACTGTACATTGCTTGCATTGCTTTCTATTGCTATTACTGCATAATTTTGGTATTGTGTACATATATCTTGTGTATATTTGCTATCCTCATACTGAGGGTACTCACTGAGATACTTTTGGCATATTGTCATAAAAATAAAGTACCTTTATTTTTAGTATATCTGTGTATTGTGTTTTCTTACGATACTGTGCATATGACACCAGTGGTATAGTAGGAGCTTTGTATGTCTCCTAGTTCAGCCTAAGCTGCTCTGCTATAGCTACCTTCTAACAGCCTAAGCTGCTAGAAACACCTCTTCTACACTAATAAGGGATAACTGGACCTGGTACAGAGTGTAAGTACCCCTTGGTACCCACTACAAAGCGGGCCAGCCTCCTACAACAAGCACAACAAAGAACAAATGGCAAGAGTGGGTGTGGTTAAAGTTCATAGATTGAAATACATCATGTCTTGCAGACAGCGATGCGCGCTGCCTAGGCTCAAACTAAAATTGGAGTTGAAATTAAACTGAGCACAGTCCTGTCTAGTCAGATTGTTCATGTCAGGGCATCATAATTAAAACCCCACTCAAGAGGCTTGGAAGGAAGAATAAAATATACCAAAAGCATTTGCCTGCTGTAGGAGGCTGGACTGGCTTGTAGTGAGTACCAAGGGGTACTTGCACCTTGCACCAGGCCCAGTTATCCCTTATTAGTGTATAGGGTGTCTAGCAGCTTAGGCTGATAGATAATGGTAGCTTAGCAGAGCAGCTTAGGCTGAACTAGGAGACGTGTGAAGCTACTACAGTACCACTTAGTGTCATATGCACAATATCATAAGAAAACACAATACACAGTTATACTAAAAATAAAGGTACTTTATTTTTATGACAATATGCCAAAGTATCTTAGAGTGTACCCTCAGTGAGAGGATAGGAAATATACACAAGATATATATACACAATAGCAAAAATATGCAGTATAGTCTTAGAAAACAGTGCAAACAATGTATAGTTACAATAGGATGCAATGGGGAAACATAGGGATAGGGGCAACACAAACCATATACTCCAGAAGTGGAATGCGAACCACGAAGGGACCCCAAACCTATGTGACCTTGTAGAGGGTCGCTGGGACTATTAGAAAATAGTGAGAGTTAGAAAAATAACCCTCCCCAAGACCCTGAAAAGTGAGTGCAAAGTGCACTAAAGTTCCCCTAAGGACAAAATAGTCGTGTTAGAGGGAGAATGCAAGGAAAACACAAATCAGCAATGCAACAACGATGGATTCCTGTCTGAAGGTACCTGTGGAACAAGGGGACCAAGTCCAAAAGTCACAAGCAGCTCGGAGATGGGCAGATGCCCAAGAAATGCCAGCGGTTGGTGCAAAGAAGCTCTTACTAGGCTGAAGAACTGTGAATACTGCAGGAACGACAAGGGTTAGAGACTTCCCCTTTGGAGGACGGATCCCCCACGCCTTGGAGAGTCGTGCAGAAGGGTTTTCCCGCCGGATGGACGCCAACAAGCCTTGCTACACGCAAATCGTGCGTTTGGCGTTTTTGGATGCTGCTGGGGCCCAGGAGGGACCAGAAGGTCGCAAATTGGACCTGCAGAGAGAGGGGACGTCGAGCAAGACAAAGAGCCCTCACTGAAGCAGGTAGCACCCGGAGAAGTGCCAGAAACAGGCACTACGAGGATGCGTGAAACGGTGCTCGCCGAAGTTGCACAAAGGAGTCCCACGTCGCCGGAGACCAACTTAGAAAGTCGTGCAATGCAGGTTAGAGTGCCGTGGACCCAGGCTTGGCTGTGCACGAAGGATTTCTGCCGGAAGTGCACAGGGGCCGGAGTAGCTTGCAAAGTCGCGGTTCCCAGCAATGCAGCCCAGCGAGGTGAGGCAAGGACTTACCTCCACCAAACTTGGGCTGAAGAGTCACTGGACTGTGGGGGTCACTTGGACGGTTTCGCTGGATTCGAGGGACCTCGCTCGTCGTGCTGAGAGGAGACCCAAGGGACCGGTAATGCAGCTTTTTGGTGCCTGTGGTTGCAGGGGGAAGATTCCGTCGACCCACGGGAGATTTCTTCGGAGCTTCTGGTGCAGAGAGGAGGCAGACTACCCCCACAGCATGCACAAGCAGGAAAACAGTCGAGAAGGCGGCAGGATCAGCGTTACAGAGTTGCAGTAGTCGTCTTTGCTACTATGTTGCAGGTTTGCAGGCTTCCAGCGCGGTCAGCGGTCGATTCCTTATCAGAAGGTGAAGAGGGAGATGCAGAGGAACTCGGCTGAGCTCATGCATTCGTTATCTGAAGTTTCCCCAGAGACAGAGACCCTAAATAGCCAGAAAAGAGGGTTTAGCTACCTAGGAGAGAGGATAGGCTACTAACACCTGAAGGAGCCTATCAGCAGGAGTCTCTGACGTCACCTGGTGGCACTGGCCACTCAGAGCAGTCCAGTGTGCCAGCAGCACCTCTGTTTCCAAGATGGCAGAGGTCTGGAGCACACTGGAGGAGCTCTGGACACCTCCCAGGGGAGGTGCAGGTCAGGGGAGTGGTCACTCCCCTTTCCTTTGTCCAGTTTCGCGCCAGAGCAGGGGCTAAGGGGTCCCTGAACCGGTGTAGACTGGCTTATGCAGAATTGGGCACATCTGTGCCCAACAAAGCATTTCCAGAGGCTGGGGGAGGCTACTCCTCCCCTGCCTTCACACCATTTTCCAAAGGGAGAGGGTGTCACACCCTCTCTCAGAGGAAGTTCTTTGTTCTGCCATCCTGGGCCAGGCCTGGCTGGACCCCAGGAGGGCAGCTGCCTGTCTGAGGGGTTGGCAGCAGCAGCAGCTGCAGTGAAACCCCAGGAAGGGCAGTTTGGCAGTACCAGGGTCTGTGCTACAGACCACTGGGATCATGGAATTGTACCAACAATGCCAGGATGGCATAGAGGGGGCAATTCCATGATCATAGACATGTTACATGGCCATATTCGGAGTTACCATGGTGAAGCTACATATAGGTAGTGACCTATATGTAGTGCACGCGTGTAATGGTGTCCCCGCACTCACAAAGTTCAGTGAATTGGCTCTGAACAATGTGGGGGCACCTTGGCTAGTGCCAGGGTGCCCTCACACTAAGTAACTTTGCACCTAACCTTTACCAGGTAAAGGTTAGACATATAGGTGACTTATAAGTTACTTAAGTGCAGTGTAAAATGGCTGTGAAATAACGTGGACGTTATTTCACTCAGGCTGCAGTGGCAGGCCTGTGTAAGAATTGTCAGAGCTCCCTATGGGTGGCAAAAGAAATGCTGCAGCCCATAGGGATCTCCTGGAACCCCAATACCCTGGGTACCTCAGTACCATATACTAGGGAATTATAAGGGTGTTCCAGTAAGCCAATGTAAATTGGTAAAATTGGTCACTAGCCTGTTAGTGACAATTTGAAAGTAATGAGAGAGCATAACCACTGAGGTTCTGGTTAGCAGAGCCTCAGTGAGACAGTTAGGCACCACACAGGGAACATGTACATGCACACCTATGAGCACTGGGGCCCTGTGTGACAGGGTCCCAGTGACACATACATATAGGCCACAAACCTATGAGCACTGGGGTCCTGACCAGCAGGATCCCAGTGACACATAACAACCATACTGAAAACATAGTGTTTTCACTATGAGCACTGGGGCCTGGCTATCAGGATCCCAGTGAGACAGTGAAAACAGTGACAAACACCCTGACATACACTCACAAACAGGCCAAAAGTGGGGGTAACAAGGCTAGAAAGAGGCTACCTTCTCACACCTGCCCAGAATCTCACTGTGAAAAAATACAATCTTCAGAAAAACAAAGGCAGTCTAAAGGTTTATCATCATAATGAAGACAAATTGGTACATGTTCTGTTTCAGAAATGCAAAACGGTTTGTTTGATTCGTGCTGCAGGTCCTGTTTGAGGATGACTCAGGGCGACCAACTCAATGGCATTGAAATGGCCCTTTGCAGATCACAACAGCTGAGCCTCAAACTCTCACACGATCAACAACAAAAGGCACGATTTGTTTAGACTTTCTTTTTTCGCTTTATGGTAAAAACAGCTCCTGGGTTGTCTCATAGTGGTTGCCTATCAACTTGTCTCCATATTGCACGCATTATCATGCTGTGTCCCCAATGGTAAATGTGAGAAGGTAGCCTCTTTCTAGCCTTGTTACCCCCACTTTTGGCCTGTTTGTGAGTGTATGTCAGGGTGTTTGTCACTGTTTTCACTGTCTCACTGGGATCCTGATAGCCAGGCCTCAGTGCTCATAGTGAAAACACCATGTTTTCAGTATGGTTGTTATGTGTCACTGGGATCCTGCTAGTCAGGACCCCAGTGCTCATAGGTTTGTGGCCTATATGTATGTGTCACTGGGACCCTGTCACACAGGGCCCCAGTGCTCATAGGTGTGCATGTATATGTTCCCTGTGTGGTGCCTAACTGTCTCACTGAGGCTCTGCTAACCAGAACCTCAGTGGTTATGCTCTCTCATTACTTTCAAATTGTCACTAACAGGCTAGTGACCATTTTTACCAATTTACATTGGCTTACTGGAACACCCTTATAATTCCCTAGTATATGGTACTGAGGTACCCAGGGTATTGGGGTTCCAGGAGATCCCTATGGGCTGCAGCATTTCTTTTGCCACCCATAGGGAGCTCTGACAATTCTTACACAGGCCTGCCACTGCAGCCTGAGTGAAATAACGTCCACGTTATTTCACAGCCATTTTACACTGCACTTAAGTAACTTATAAGTCACCTATATGTCTTACCTTTACCTGGTAAAGGTTAGGTGCAAAGTTACTTAGTGTGAGGGCACCCTGGCACTAGCCAAGGTGCCCCCACATTGTTCAGAGCCAATTCACTGAACTTTGTGAGTGCGGGGACACCATTACACGCGTGCACTACATATAGGTCACTACCTATATGTAGCTTCACCATGGTAACTCCGAATATGGCCATGTAACATGTCTATGATCATGGAATTGCCCCCTCTATGCCATCCTGGCATTGTTGGTACAATTCCATGATCCCAGTGGTCTGTAGCACAGACCCTGGTACTGCCAGACTGCCCTTCCTGGGGTTTCTCTGCAGCTGCTGCTGCTGCCAACCCCTCAGACAGGCAGCTGCCCTCCTGGGGTCCAGCCAGGCCTGGCCCAGGATGGCAGAACAAAGAACTTCCTCTGAGAGAGGGTGTGACACCCTCCCCCTTTGGAAAATGGTGTGAAGGCAGGGGAGGAGTAGCCTCCCCCAGCCTCTGGAAATGCTTTGTTGGGCACAGATGTGCCCAATTCTGCATAAGCCAGTCTACACCGGTTCAGGGACCCCTTAGCCCCTGCTCTGGCGCGAAACTGGACAAAGGAAAGGGGAGTGACCACTCCCCTGACCTGCACCTCCCCTGGGAGGTGTCCAGAGCTCCTCCAGTGTGCTCCAGACCTCTGCCATCTTGGAAACAGAGGTGCTGCTGGCACACTGGACTGCTCTGAGTGGCCAGTGCCACCAGGTGACGTCAGAGACTCCTTGTGATAGGCTCTTTCAGGTGTTAGTAGCCTTTCCTCTCTCCTAGGTAGCCAAACCCTCTTTTCTGGCTATTTAGGGTCTCTGTCTCTGGGGAAACTTCAGATAACGAATGCATGAGCTCAGCCGAGTTCCTCTGCATCTCTCTCTTCACCTTCTGATAAGGAATCGACCGCTGACCGCGCTGGAAGCCTGCAAACCTGCAACATAGTAGCAAAGACGACTACTGCAACTCTGTAACGCTGATCCTGCCGCCTTCTCGACTGTTTTCCTGCTTGTGCATGCTGTCGGGGTAGTCTGCCTCCTCTCTGCACCAGAAGCTCTGAAGAAATCTCCCGTGGGTCGACGGAATCTTCCCCCTGCAACCGCAGGCACCAAAAAGCTGCATTTCCGGTCCCTTGGGTCTCCTCTCAGCACGACGAGCGAGGTCCCTCGAATCCAGCGACACCGTCCAAGTGACCCCCACAGTCCAGTGACTCTTCAGCCCAAGTTTGGTGGAGGTAAGTCCTTGCCTCACCTCGCTGGGCTGCATTGCTGGGAACCGCGACTTTGCAAGCTACTCCGGCCCCTGTGCACTTCCGGCGGAAATCCTTCGTGCACAGCCAAGCCTGGGTCCACGGCACTCTAACCTGCATTGCACGACTTTCTAAGTTGGTCTCCGGCGACGTGGGACTCCTTTGTGCAACTTCGGCGAGCACCGTTTCACGCATCCTCGTAGTGCCTCTTTCTGGCACTTCTCCAGGAGCTACCTGCTTCAGTGAGGGCTCTTTGTCTTGCTCGACGTCCCCTCTCTCTGCAGGTCCAATTTGCGACCTCCTGGTCCCTCCTGGGCCCCAGCAGCGTCCAAAAACGCCAAACGCACGATTTGCGTGTAGCAAGGCTTGTTGGCGTCCATCCAGCGGGAAAACACTTCTGCACGACTCTCCAAGGTGTGGGGGATCCATCCTCCAAAGGGGAAGTCTCTAGCCCTTGTCGTTCCTGCAGTATTCACAGTTCTTCAGCCTAGTAAGAGCTTCTTTGCACCAACCGCTGGCATTTCTTGGGCATCTGCCCATCTCCGAGCTGCTTGTGACTTTTGGACTTGGTCCCCTTGTTCCACAGGTACCTTCAGACAGGAATCCATCGTTATTGCATTGCTGATTTGTGTTTTCCTTGCATTCTCCCTCTAACACGACTATTTTGTCCTTAGGGGAACTTTAGTGCACTTTGCACTCACTTTTCAGGGTCTTGGGGAGGGTTATTTTGCTAACTCTCACTATTTTCTAATAGTCCCAGCGACCCTCTACAAGGTCACATAGGTTTGGGGTCCATTCGTGGTTCGCATTCCACTTCTGGAGTATATGGTTTGTGTTGCCCCTATCCCTATGTTTCCCCATTGCATCCTATTGTAACTATACATTGTTTGCACTGTTTTCTAAGACTATACTGCATATTTTTGCTATTGTGTATATATATCTTGTGTATATTTCCTATCCTCTCACTGAGGGTACACTCTAAGATACTTTGGCATATTGTCATAAAAATAAAGTACCTTTATTTTTAGTATAACTGTGTATTGTGTTTTCTTATGATATTGTGCATATGACACTAAGTGGTACTGTAGTAGCTTCACACGTCTCCTAGTTCAGCCTAAGCTGCTCTGCTAAGCTACCATTATCTATCAGCCTAAGCTGCTAGACACCCTATACACTAATAAGGGATAACTGGGACTGGTGCAAGGTGCAAGTACCCCTTGGTACTCACTACAAGCCAGTCCAGCCTCCTACATTGGTTGTGCAGCGGTGGGATAAGTGCTTTGAGACTACTTACCACTCTTGTCATTGTACTTTTCATAAGAGAAAAATATACAAAACAAGGTCAGTGTATATACACATAGCCAAAAAGTTTTGCATTTCCTCTTTTCACTCTTTTCTAAGTGCTGAAAAGTACTTCTAAACTCTCAAAAAGTTCTTAAAAGTTTAAAAAGTTTTTTTTCTGTCTTTCCAAAAAGTTCTGAAAACTTTTTTCTCTTTGTCTATCACTTTAACTCTCTCTAAAAATGTCTGGCACAGGCCAAAAAGTTGAACTGTCCAAACTTGCATATGATCACCTTAGCTGGAAAGGAGCAAGGAGTCTCTGCATAGAGAGAGGTTTGAGTGTAGGGAAGAATCCTTCCTTAGAACTGTTAATTAATATGCTTAGAGTACAGGATAAGGCCATAAGTGCCCAATCTGTAGAAAAAGTTGCTAATGGTTCTCAATCTGATCCAGGGACTCCCCCAGGAAAAGGTTCAGGAAAGAAACTTCTCAGCCTGCCCATTACTAGACAGTCTAGCATAGTTGGTACAGAGGTTGAATCACATCATACTGATGATGTGCTCTCACATTATGCTGGTAGCCAAGCTGTTAGGGTGCCCCTTGTAAGGGACAGGTCTCCTTCTGTTCATTCCCATCATACCTCTGTATCTAGAAATGTCCCTCCCACCCACCCTGATGACAGATTGTTAGAAAGGGAGCTCAATAGATTGAGAGTGGAGCAAACCAGACTGAAGCTCAAGAAGCAACAGCTGGATTTGGATAGACAGTCTTTAGAAATAGAGAGGGAAAGACAGAAGATGGGTTTAGATACCCATGGTGGCAGCAGCAGTATTCCCCATAGTCATCCTGCAAAAGAGCATGATTCCAGGAATCTGCATAAGATAGTTCCCCCTTACAAGGAGGGGGATGACATTAACAAGTGGTTTGCTGCACTTGAGAGGGCCTGTGCTGTACAGGATGTCCCTCAAAAGCAGTGGGCTGCTATCCTATGGCTATCATTTACTGGAAAAGGTAGGGATAGGCTCCTTACTGTACAAGAAAATGATGCTAACAATTTCCAAGTTCTTAAGAATGCACTCCTGGATGGTTATGGCTTAACCACTGAACAGTACAGGATAAAGTTCAGAGATACCAAAAAGGAGTCTTCACAAGACTGGGTTGATTTCATTGACCAGGCAGTGAAGGCCTTGGAGGGGTGGTTACATGGCAGTAAAGTTACTGATTATGACAGCCTGTATAACTTGATCCTGAGAGAGCATATTCTTAATAATTGTGTGTCTGATTTGTTGCACCAGTACCTGGTAGACTCTGATCTGACCTCTCCCCAAGAATTGGGAAAGAAGGCAGACAAATGGGTCAGAACAAGGGTGAACAGAAAAGTTCATACAGGGGGTGACAAAGATGGCAATAAGAAGAAAGATGGTGAAAAATCTCAAGATAAGCATGGGGATAAGGGTAAAACCAAAGATCCCACTTCAAATCTTAAACACTCTTCAGAGGGTGGGGATAAAACAAATTCTTCCTCTTCTTCTCAACCTGCACACATTAAAAAGCCTTGGTGCTTTGTGTGTAAAAACAGAGGCCATAGGCCAGGGGATAAGTCCTGTCCAGGTAAACCCCCTGAGCCTACCACCACTAATACATCAAGCTCTAGTGCCCCTAGCAGTAGTGGTACTAGTGGTGGGACTGCTGGCAACAGTCAAGCAAAGGGTGTAGTTGGGTTCACTTATGGGTCCATAGTGGAAACTGATGTAATCAGTCCCAAGACAGTTTCTGTCACACCTAGTGGCATTGGCCTTGCCACACTGGCTGCTTGTCCCCTTACAATGGATAAGTACAGGCAGACAGTTTCAATAAATGGTGTTGAGGCCTTGGCCTACAGGGACACAGGTGCCAGTTTCACTTTGGTGACTGAAAACCTAGTGCCTCCTGAACAACACATCATTGGACAACAGTATAAGATTATTGATGTCCATAACTCCACTAAGTTTCTTCCCTTAGCTATAATTCAGTTTAGTTGGGGTGGAGTTACTGGCCCTAAGCAGGTGGTGGTATCACCTAGCTTACCTGTAGACTGTCTCTTAGGTAATGACCTAGAGGCCTCAGGTTGGGCTGATGTAGAGTTTTATGCCCATGCAGCCATGCTGGGCATCCCTGAGGAATTGTTCCCTCTCATTTCAAGTGAAATGAAAAAGCAAAGGAGAGAAGGCCTGAAAACTCAGGATCCCTCTCCATCAACAGGTAAAAAGGGTATCACAGTATCCCCTAACCACCCTACCATTCAGGATACTATTCCTGTGGTGGGAGAAACCTCTCCTGGGGTGGCACCTGTTCCAAGGGAATCATCAGCTGGCAAAGCTGGACTCCCTGAGGTGGAAGTACCTCTCTGTGGGATAACTAACATTGGTGAGAAAAAGAGCACCATTTTAGTTAACATGGAGCATCCCTCCAACCCTCCCAGAGAAACTTTAGTGCAGAAACTCTGCACTGCCTCGCAACACTTAGGACAGCATCCCTGCCCTAGTGTGGAGCTGATAGGACAGCATCCCTGCCCTGCTCCAACCCAAGAGAAACAGCATCCCTGTTCTCTCTTCCAGCCATATGGACAAAGTTTTTGCCCAACTATGGCTTTTCTGAGACAGCATCCCTGTCTGGCATTTCCATCACTACAAATAGGTTCAGTGGACAATTCCCACTGCTCTAAACTAAAACTTACTGATAGAAACTCTGAAAGTACATCTTCACATTGTTGCTTAGCTAAAAAACTTCAAACAGGGTGGTTTACATCCCCACAGGGAAGTAACCATATAGTGGATGATAAAGGGAGTAACCAGTCTATTGCAGAGCTACTCTCTACTTATCACCACTTACACAATAAAGTCTCAACTGGCCAAGGTTAGCCTTATTGTCCTTCGTTTGGGGGGGGGTTGTGTGAGAAGGTAGCCTCTTTCTAGCCTTGTTACCCCCACTTTTGGCCTGTTTGTGAGTGTATGTCAGGGTGTTTGTCACTGTTTTCACTGTCTCACTGGGATCCTGATAGCCAGGCCTCAGTGCTCATAGTGAAAACACCATGTTTTCAGTATGGTTGTTATGTGTCACTGGGATCCTGCTAGTCAGGACCCCAGTGCTCATAGGTTTGTGGCCTATATGTATGTGTCACTGGGACCCTGTCACACAGGGCCCCAGTGCTCATAGGTGTGCATGTATATGTTCCCTGTGTGGTGCCTAACTGTCTCACTGAGGCTCTGCTAACCAGAACCTCAGTGGTTATGCTCTCTCATTACTTTCAAATTGTCACTAACAGGCTAGTGACCATTTTTACCAATTTACATTGGCTTACTGGAACACCCTTATAATTCCCTAGTATATGGTACTGAGGTACCCAGGGTATTGGGGTTCCAGGAGATCCCTATGGGCTGCAGCATTTCTTTTGCCACCCATAGGGAGCTCTGACAATTCTTACACAGGCCTGCCACTGCAGCCTGAGTGAAATAACGTCCACGTTATTTCACAGCCATTTTACACTGCACTTAAGTAACTTATAAGTCACCTATATGTCTTACCTTTACCTGGTAAAGGTTAGGTGCAAAGTTACTTAGTGTGAGGGCACCCTGGCACTAGCCAAGGTGCCCCCACATTGTTCAGAGCCAATTCACTGAACTTTGTGAGTGCGGGGACACCATTACACGCGTGCACTACATATAGGTCACTACCTATATGTAGCTTCACCATGGTAACTCCGAATATGGCCATGTAACATGTCTATGATCATGGAATTGCCCCCTCTATGCCATCCTGGCATTGTTGGTACAATTCCATGATCCCAGTGGTCTGTAGCACAGACCCTGGTACTGCCAGACTGCCCTTCCTGGGGTTTCTCTGCAGCTGCTGCTGCTGCCAACCCCTCAGACAGCCAACTGCCCTCCTGGGGTCCAGCCAGGCCTGGCCCAGGATGGCAGAACAAAGAACTTCCTCTGAGAGAGGGTGTGACACCCTCTCCCTTTGGAAAATGGTGTGAAGGCAGGGGAGGAGTAGCCTCCCCCAGCCTCTGGAAATGCTTTGTTGGGCACAGATGTGCCCAATTCTGCATAAGCCAGTCTACACCGGTTCAGGGACCCCTTAGCCCCTGCTCTGGCGCGAAACTGGACAAAGGAAAGGGGAGTGACCACTCCCCTGACCTGCACCTCCCCTGGGAGGTGTCCAGAGCTCCTCCAGTGTGCTCCAGACCTCTGCCATCTTGGAAACAGAGGTGCTGCTGGCACACTGGACTGCTCTGAGTGGCCAGTGCCACCAGGTGACGTCAGAGACTCCTTGTGATAGGCTCCTTCAGGTGTTAGTAGCCTTTCCTCTCTCCTAGGTAGCCAAACCCTCTTTTCTGGCTATTTAGGGTCTCTGTCTCTGGGGAAACTTCAGATAACGAATGCATGAGCTCAGCCGAGTTCCTCTGCATCTCTCTCTTCACCTTCTGATAAGGAATCGACCGCTGACCGCGCTGGAAGCCTGCAAACCTGCAACATAGTAGCAAAGACGACTACTGCAACTCTGTAACGCTGATCCTGCCGCCTTCTCGACTGTTTTCCTGCTTGTGCATGCTGTGGGGGTAGTCTGCCTCCTCTCTGCACCAGAAGCTCTGAAGAAATCTCCCGTGGGTCGACGGAATCTTCCCCCTGCAACCGCAGGCACCAAAAAGCTGCATTTCCGGTCCCTTGGGTCTCCTCTCAGCACGACGAGCGAGGTCCCTCGAATCCAGCGACACCGTCCAAGTGACCCCCACAGTCCAGTGACTCTTCAGCCCAAGTTTGGTGGAGGTAAGTCCTTGCCTCACCTCGCTGGGCTGCATTGCTGGGAACCGCGACTTTGCAAGCTACTCCGGCCCCTGTGCACTTCCGGCGGAAATCCTTCGTGCACAGCCAAGCCTGGGTCCACGGCACTCTAACCTGCATTGCACGACTTTCTAAGTTGGTCTCCGGCGACGTGGGACTCCTTTGTGCAACTTCGGCGAGCACCGTTTCACGCATCCTCGTAGTGCCTCTTTCTGGCACTTCTCCAGGAGCTACCTGCTTCAGTGAGGGCTCTTTGTCTTGCTCGACGTCCCCTCTCTCTGCAGGTCCAATTTGCGACCTCCTGGTCCCTCCTGGGCCCCAGCAGCGTCCAAAAACGCCAAACGCACGATTTGCGTGTAGCAAGGCTTGTTGGCGTCCATCCGGCGGGAAAACACTTCTGCACGACTCTCCAAGGTGTGGGGGATCCATCCTCCAAAGGGGAAGTCTCTAGCCCTTGTCGTTCCTGCAGTATTCACAGTTCTTCAGCCTAGTAAGAGCTTCTTTGCACCAACCGCTGGCATTTCTTGGGCATCTGCCCATCTCCGAGCTGCTTGTGACTTTTGGACTTGGTCCTCTTGTTCCACAGGTACCTTCAGACAGGAATCCATCGTTATTGCATTGCTGATTTGTGTTTTCCTTGCATTCTCCCTCTAACACGACTATTTTGTCCTTAGGGGAACTTTAGTGCACTTTGCACTCACTTTTCAGGGTCTTGGGGAGGGTTATTTTGCTAACTCTCACTATTTTCTAATAGTCCCAGCGACCCTCTACAAGGTCACATAGGTTTGGGGTCCATTCGTGGTTCGCATTCCACTTCTGGAGTATATGGTTTGTGTTGCCCCTATCCCTATGTTTCCCCATTGCATCCTATTGTAACTATACATTGTTTGCACTGTTTTCTAAGACTATACTGCATATTTTTGCTATTGTGTATATATATCTTGTGTATATTTCCTATCCTCTCACTGAGGGTACACTCTAAGATACTTTGGCATATTGTCATAAAAATAAAGTACCTTTATTTTTAGTATAACTGTGTATTGTGTTTTCTTATGATATTGTGCATATGACACTAAGTGGTACTGTAGTAGCTTCACACGTCTCCTAGTTCAGCCTAAGCTGCTCTGCTAAGCTACCATTATCTATCAGCCTAAGCTGCTAGACACCCTATACACTAATAAGGGATAACTGGGACTGGTGCAAGGTGCAAGTACCCCTTGGTACTCACTACAAGCCAGTCCAGCCTCCTACAGTAAATAACCCATTCCAAGATGGCAACCACAGGCTTGTAACACCTTCAAGATGGAGTAATGCCTTACAGCAGGGTGTTAGTCACATGCAAAAGCCTTTGTAAGAGGCCCCACCTTGAGCACTCAATTGTTATCTACCAGGTTGCAAGCTGCAAGGTAGTGAGAACTCCTGTCCTTGACGCACCAGACAGAACTTAATCTGAGCCAGTAGATGCAGGTGGGGACCTCTTGCACTCATTTTTGGGGATCAGCACTTATTTCAGGCATTTCCCGAGAGTCACAGATGGAAAAACACACACAGCAGAAAGACGGAAGGAGAAAAAGATGGAAAGACCACACAAAGGGAGAAAGAAGGAATCCACAAGCGTAGATAAAGGGGCAGCGAATGTTGGTAGTGACTGTAGATGCCTTTGGTGAACTAAAGGCTATGTACCCTAGTATTTGCGCTCTGACATTTTAATAGCGCTGGCTGTCGGCTTTGGGCACTAGCCATTATTCTTTTACGAACTAATCACTGAGCACAGAAGCTAGTGCACTTATGTGTCTCACACTATGGGCCTGATTTACAAGGCCCTAGCACCACCTTGCACCACATTAGCGTCATTTTTTTACACTAATGTGGCTCATGGAGGTAATTTTTGCTGCACCATATTTACAATGCATACATTGCATGCATTGCGCCACTTTGCGACCCCTTGAGCCACATTATGCCTGCGTCAGGCATAATGTTTGCAAGGGGGGGCGTTCCGGCATTAGGAGGCCTACAAAAATGGTGCAGTGAAATCTACAAGATTTCACTGCCCCATTTTTGGCATCATTTTTAACGCCTTCTCATAACAGGCATTAAAATGACGCACCCATTTAAATCAATGGGCCTCCTTGCACTTTGCTACACTAGTGTCAAAAATGTTGACGCTCTTGTTCGAACGACTATGCACAGGGCTTCAACTATTGCATTTTCCAACCCTTGCAGTTTTTGGACAACCTGTGGTCTAGGAGCGGAGGGCCCTTCAGGATGAAACACCCCAGGAGGCAAGATCAGTAAGCAAACCTCAAGTATAACAGCAGACCTGAATAAGTGGAGTATTATGCCCTGAGCAGAACCTGCATGCCATCTGCTGGTCCCCACAGCAGTGCCACAGCCTTGGGAAACAGATTCCATTGACCCCCATCAGCACCAATGCAGAGGTGCAAAAGCACCATAGAGGTAACTCTTCACCAGGGTAGTCAGCACCATTTCAAAGCAGTAAAATTAGACAGGGACACGTGGGGAGGTGTTTATTGTAGCCATTTTGTAGCAGTACAGCGTGTGGTCCATTTCATCACCTGGTTCAGATTGTGAGTGTCATTAAGGTAGAAAGGGTCTGTAGATTCGGAAGCAATTTCATGGTAAGTGTGTGAGGCTGGTGGGCGGGCAGGAGCTGTGGATGGTTCTTTTCTGGTGCAGTATGGCCATCTGGTTGCGAGGTGCGCAGAAGGTGCCAATGTTGCAAGGAAGAGGGGCCTGAAAATTGTTTGAGGAACATGCACAGCACTGCTTTTTTAAGTTTTTCCCATTGGTGTTGACAGAAGCACTCCGAAGATGTTGATTGTTCCACAGGAACACCAGTACTAATGCTAACAATTAGGCCACACCTACAGTACAGTCTAGCCTACAGGGAATTTGCTGAGGAGACTGAGGACTGAGAGTGGACAACTGTTTTAATGTATTATAGCTAAGCTCCCACAAAACCTCCCTAGGAGGACCTCAGAAAGAGAAATCAAACATCCCTTTTGCCTTGTGCAGCACGGGTCGAGGCCGGGACCCAGTGTTGGAGGATCTGGGGGTGCAAAGATCACCCAGTTAAATGAGTAACAAACAATAAGGCTCAAACTAAGAGCCGGACGGAGGAAGGCGGTGACCAAGACTCCACCAAGACACAGTAGATTGCCTTCAGCGTCACGAGTGGGGTAGCAGCCCCATTGAGTGTGCTCTAGGTGGCACACATGCTGCCAGCAGGCACCTCCACGGTCAGCTACGCCAAGGTCCAAACCTGATCCCACTGACACGGAGGTGGACCAACCTCCTTATCTAAGGTCAGGCACAATGTCCAATGGAGTTAACCCCATATAACACCACCAGGGGTGGGTCCTCCATTAGAGCGGAGGAGCGTCGCCCCACTAACTAAAATGCCCGCAGACACTCCCCAGAGATTAAAAATAAAATGGAAATAAAGTTACCTGAGTTGCAGCAGCACGTAGGAGTGGTGGGTTTCCTGTGCACTTAAGTTTAAAGTGCGCATGTCACTTTGACTGGCTGTCTTGTGACGGCCAGACAGATATGCACACTTTAAACCACTCTAACCCAGCTGTCATAGACAGCTGGATTGAGAGCAAGCACGGGCCTCCTGTGCCCTCAGAGGCGCCGAGATAGGCCGCACCCTCCAAACCTGGTGCATCTCTCATGCTGGTTAACAGGGAGCTGGAGCCTGGACGAGAAAAGAAGAACACTGGACCAGAGCCAGGAAATGTGTCATGCAGCAAGCAAGGTAAGTGACTTTTGATTGTATTTATTTCATAACATAGGTGCCTTTCATGTAGCGCGGGTGCATGCACTCACCCACCACCCATTTCCCCGCCCACCACTCTCAGTATTTGCCAGCCGCCAATGCACACCACTATGCAAATGGCGGCAGGCGTTCAGGAACAAGTGAATACAAATTCTTGGAAGTGCCCCGTCATTCTACGGAGAATCCGCTGTGAGCACTGATGGCGAACCCCCTAGTGAAGGGCATACCCAGTGACCAGCAGTGACAGACATTTGTTGATTTTATACTAAACGTACATGGTGGGTGCAGCCACTGATAGCAGAGAAGTCTGATGACGTGATTAAAAATAAAGCGTTCGTCAGCCAAGTACCATGAAAACTATCCATAGAAAAGCTGGACAAGAATAGGTTAAACCATTGCAGTGTTGTAGGAAAGTACCATCTTGCCTGGCATGTTACCCCCATATTTCACTGTATATTTGTTGTTTTAGTTGTATGTGTCACTGGAACCCTGCCAGCCAGGGCCCCAGTGCTCATAAGTGTGCCCTGTATGTGTTACCTGTGTTATGACTAACTGTCTCACTGAGGCTCTGCTAATCAGAACCTCAGTGGTTATGCTCTCTCATTTCTTTCAAATTGTCACTAACAGGCTAGTGACCAATTTTACCAATTTATATTGGCTTACTGGAACACCCTTATAATTCCCTAGTATAAGGTACTGAGGTACCCAGGGTATTGGGGTTCCAGGAGATCCCTATGGGCTGCAGCATTTCTTTTGCCACCCATAGGGAGCTCTGACAATTCTTACACAGGCCTGCCACTGCAGCCTGAGTGAAATAACGTCCACGTTATTTCACAGCCATTTACCACTGCACTTAAGTAACTTATAAGTCACCTATATGTCTAACCTTTACCTGGTAAAGGTTGGGTGCTAAGTTACTTAGTGTGTGGGCACCCTGGCACTAGCCAAGGTGCCCCCACATTGTTCAGGGCAAATTCCCCAGACTTTGTGAGTGCGGGGACACCATTACACGCGTGCACTACACATAGGTCACTACCTATGTGTAGCTTCACAATGGTAACTCTGAACATGGCCATGTAACATGTCTAAGATCATGGAATTGCCCCCCCCAATGCCATCCTGGTATTGGGGAGACAATCCCATGATTCCCCGAGTCTCTAGCACAGACCCGGGTACTGCCAAACTGCCTTTTCAGGGGTTTCACTGCAGCTGCTGCTGCTGCCAACCCCTCAGACAGGTTTCTGCCCTCCTGGGGTCCAGCCAGGCTTGGCCCAGGAAGGCAGAACAAAGGACTTCCTCAGAGAGAGGGTGTTACACCCTCTCCCTTTGGAAAAAGGTGTTAAGGCAGGGGAAGAGTAGCCTCCCCCAGTTTCTGGAAATGCTTTCATGGGCACAGATGGTGCCCATTTCTGCATAAGCCAGTCTACACCGGTTCAGGGATCCCCCAGCCCTGCTCTGGCGCGAAACTGGACAAAGGAAAGGGGAGTGACCACTCCCCTGACCTGCACCTCCCCTGGGAGGTGCCCAGAGCTCCTCCAGTGTGCTCCAGACCTCTGCCATCTTGGAAACAGAGGTGCTGCTGGCACACTGGACTGCTCTGAGTGGCCAGGGCCAGCAGGTGACGTCAGAGACTCCTTCTGATAGTCTCTTACCTGTGTTGCTAGCCTATCCTCTCACCTAGGTAGCCAAACCTCCTTTTCTGGCTATTTAGGGTCTCTGCTTTGGGGAATTCTTTAGATAACGAATGCAAGAGCTCATCAGAGTTCCTCTGCATCTCTCTCTTCACCTTCTGCCAAGGAATCGACTGCTGACCGCGCTGGAAGCCTGCAAAACTGCAACAAAGTAGCTAAGACGACTACTGCGACCTTGTAACGCTGATCCTGCCGCCTTCTCGACTGTTTTCCTGGTGGTGCATGCTGTGGGGGTAGTCTGCCTCCTCTCTGCACTAGAAGCTCTGAAGAAATCTCCCGTGGGTCGACGGAATCTTCCCCCTGCAACCGCAGGCACCAAAGAACTGCTTCACCGGTCCTCTGTGTCTCCTCTCAGCATGACGAGCGAGGTCCCTTGAACTCAGCAACTCTGTCCAAGTGACTCCCACAGTCCAGTGACTCTTCAGTCCAAGTTTGGTGGAGGTAAGTCCTTGCCTCCCCACGCTATACTGCATTGCTGGGAACCACGTGTTTTGCAGCTACTCCGGCTCCTGTGCACTCTTCCAGGATTTCCTTTGTGCACAGCCAAGCCTGGGTCCCTGGCACTCTAACCTGCAGTGCACGACCTCCTGAGTTGTCCTCTGGCGTCGTGGGACCCTCTTTCGTGACTTCGGGTGAGCTCCGGTTCACTCCACCTTGTAGTTCTTGTTCCGGCACTTCTGCGGGTGCTGCTTGCTTCTGAGTGGACTCCTTGTCTTGCTGGACGCCCCCTCTGTCTCCTCACGCAATTGGCGACATCCTGGTCCCTCCTGGGCCACAGCAGCATCCAAAAACCCTAACCGCGACCCTTGCAGCTAGCAAGGCTTGTTTGCGGTATTTCTGCACGGAAACACGTCTGCACGACTCTTCACAACGTGGGACATCCATCCTCCAAAGGGGAAGTTTCTAGCCCTTGTCGTTCTTGCAGAATCCACAGCTTCTACCATCCAGTGGCAGCTTCTTTGCACCCACAGCTGGCATTTCCTGGGCATCAACCCACTCCCGACTTGATCGTGACTCTTGGACTTGGTCCCCTTGTTCCACAGGTACCCTCGTCAGGAAATCCACCGTTGTTGCATTGCTGGTGTTGCTGTTTCTTGCAGAATTCCCCTATCATGACTTCTGTGCTCTTTGGGGAACTTAGGTGCACTTTGCACCCACTTTTCAGGGTCTTGGGGAGGGCTATTTTTCTAACCCTCACTGTTTTCTTACAGTCCCAGCGACCCTCTACAAGGTCACATAGGTTTGGGGTCCATTTGTGGTTCGCATTCCACTTCTAGAGTATATGGTTTGTGTTGCCCCTATGTGCCCCCATTGCATCCTATTGTGACTATACATTGTTTGCACTGTTTTCTATTGCTATTACTGCATATTTTGGTATTGTGTACATATATCTTGTGTATATTTGCTATCCTCATACTGAGGGTACTCACTGAGATACTTTGGCATATTGTCATAAAAATAAAGTACCTTTATTTTTAGTATATCTGTGTATTGTGTTTTCTTATGATATTGTGCAAGTGACACTAGTGGTACTGTAGGAGCTTCACTCGTCTCCTAGTTCAGCTTAAGCTGCTCTGTTAAGCTACCTTTTCTATCAGCCTAAGCTGCTAGACACCCTATACACTAATAAGGGATACCTGGACCTGGTGCAGAGTGTAAGTACCCCTTGGTAATCACTACAAACCAGGCCAGCCTCCTACAGGCGTGAGTCAGAGGGGTGGACTGGGATGGAGGTCTATGAAAGGGATTGCCCAAGTGTGTTTGAGGGCTGCGGTTCACAAGGGCCAACACCTGAGCCAGGGGAGGTTTTAGGCGATGGCTGGTGTCCGTGCACGGCTGTGGCTACACTGAATAGCATCTTCTGGTAGACTGTTATTTTGTTAGATTGACAGGGCTTCTCCTGCTAAGGTCCTTACGCTTGGAGCCTGAGAAATCCAGAGCCTCGGATAAAGCTTTTGGGACTCTCAGTGGAGACATTTTTTGAGCTGCTGAAAGCTTTGGTCCGACTCCTGTAAATTGTATGGCAAAGGATGGGGAGGTTGTGTTTTCTCCAAAGTGGTGCAGAATTTCATACAGATGAGGCAAAGGAATATGACAAATCCTCGAGTGCCAAAGGAGCAAGTGACACTGAAGCCGCACCCAGGGCCCAGTTGTGCCCTGTGTTCCGTGCGTCACCTATTAGTCTTTAGGGTTCACTGTGGTAACACTGTACTTTGGTGCATATTTCGTCCACAATGTGTAATCTACTAAACCAGCTCACATGACATGGCCCACACCAGGTCAGCACCGACCCCTGAAGGGTCCTTCTGTGGCAGGATACCTGTGCGCAGAGACCGGGCCCACCTGGTCGGTACTTGGACTCGCCCGGCCCGCACACATGGGCACAGCCCAGGGCCTCTAACCACCGCGGATTTGTTTTAGAAGCAGTCACCAGCAGATAGCAATCTGAATCCATCACAACAGAGATTACAGTGGGTCAGTCTTGGTCACAGTAGAGGTCCGGAAAGCAGGTAGTCCAAAATGTGAGAGAAATACAGGATGATTAAATAGGGCAGAACCCATTTCTTGCAGCACGTCTGCAGGGTAATTGCATAATATTCCTCTTTTGAAAAATACCTCCTAATCTGAAATTAGTTGTGGAAACTGTAGAAATACTGCACTGCAGACATCGAGCAGTTGCTTGTTCAGATGTCTTGGATGCAAGAAAGGGAGCCCCCTCCTTACTACAGCCTTGCAATGGTAGTCCACCAGATCATCACATGGCACAGGAGACTGAGGGCCCGGTTTAGGTTTCAGAACAGGACAACGGTGACGGATAGTCCGTCAGCCGAAATGTAAATCCTGTAGGATATAATGGGATTTATATTTCAGCGACGAGCTCTCTGTCACAGTTGTGACGCTGTAACCCGTTCACCGAAATATAAATCAGGCCCTAAGATGTCCCAATGATTTTACCATTGAATATTCTGCTTCCCCCCCAATAAAAGGAGATTTTAATGGTGACCCTTATGCAGAGATATTCTCCATCGCAAACCCTAATGCAACCAACTGTTGACACCTCTGATGATGACTCTGATCCCACAGAGAGCGGGGGCCGTGAACTAGCAGCACCAACTAGAGTGGAGAACACATCAGATCCAATACACCAGCAAGACCCATCCACACACTCCCTTGAAAAACTGAGACAAAAAATGGCACTGTGTACTGAAATGAGTCATCATCCTGCATCAACCCCCCTGGGATAAGCACATCCATGAACACCCCAACTTCTGTGTGTAAGCACATTATAATGCTAATGTAGTAATATTAATGGTTGGATGGATTATAGACTGAAAACCACGGAGCCATATTTACGAGACATTGTGTCATGTTTGCACCACACAAAGTGGTACTTGCGTGACACAAGGCTCTCAGTCAGATTTATGAAGCCACGTAGAGCCACTACTCTGCCCTGGGTAGGCGTTCCATGGAGTTGCGCTGGATGTTGCCACGCAACACCCATAGATTTTGATGCATCCCCAGATTTACAAGACCTTGTAAACCTGGGGATGCGCCAAAACCTTACGCCTCCCAGGGGAGATGCAACGGGGAGAAATAATACTATTTCTCATTGTTTTTTCCTCTTTCTGTGTGTGCCCCTACCTGCACAAAAACAATCCTGCATGCAATGAGGGACCCTTGCACCAAGGTGCAAGGGTGCCTTAGTTGGCGCTACGCTGCTGAAACGGCCCCAGCACAGGGAGAAAGTACAGGAATGCGCTGTATTGCTTAAATATGCCACAGTTCTGCCCTTTTCCGTGATGCAGGGCAGAGCGGCAAGGTAACTTACTGTGCTGCCCTGCTCCACAATTCTCGTAAATATGGCCCGTTGACTCAACAGTCTACAATGCTAAATTATCCACCAAACACAAATATCTGCCTAAGGAAATTTTATTCTGCTCTAAATTCCTACCTATATCCAAAATTAGTCCGTCCAATTGGAGGTCTCGGTTGCTACAACATTCTAACTCAACTCCTTGCACTGTAGCGCTCTATTGCTTGATAGCGGGTTGAAGCTGCAGCCCTTTTGGGCATCCAGACACTAACCTACTCTGGATTCTCTCACCACCCGCTTACAGATCACTCGAATAGGATGGTTGTTAGTGCTTCCCTGATGGGGAAATACAGATTCATAGATCTTAGGGAGTGAGGAAGGGCATTCCAAGACTGTGCTGCTAAATGTTAAATGGCTCAACTTCCACAATGAGCTGTCCTAAAGTGAAGTAGTACTGAGTTGTGCTCTTGGACTGAACGAGGAGAGTGAGTTGGCTAATATTCCTGAATCCTGGCTTGAAGATAGAGAGGGCCTTTCTTGTACACCACTTAGGCGGTCATTCTGACCCTGGCGGTCAAAGACCGCCAGGTCGGAGGACCGCGGGAGCACCGCCGACAGGCCGGCGGTGCTCCAATGGGGATTCCGACCGCGGCAGTAAAGCCGCGGTCGGACCGGCACCACTGGCGGGTTCCCGCCAGTGTACCGCCGCCCCATTGAATCCTCCAAGGCGGCGCAGCTTGCTGCGCCGCCGAGGGGATTCCGACCCCCCCTACCGCCATCCAGATCCCGGCGGTCCGACCGCCGGGATCCGGATGGCGGTAGGGGGGGTCGCGGGGCCCCTGGGGGCCCCTGCAGTGCCCATGCACTGGCATGGGCATTGCAGGGGCCCCCGTAAGAGGGCCCCTAAATGTATTTCACTGTCTGCTGCGCAGACAGTGAAATACGCGACGGGTGCAACTGCACCCGTCGCACAGCTTCCACTCCGCCGGCTCGATTCCGAGCCGGCTTCATCGTGGAAGCCTCTTTCCCGCTGGGCTGGCGGGCGGCCTGAAGGCGACCGCCCGCCAGCCCAGCGGGAAAGTCAGAATTACCGCCGCGGTCTTTCGACCGCGGAACGGTAACCTGACGGCGGGACTTTGGCGGGCGGCCTCCGCCGCCCGCCAAGGTCAGAATGAGGGCCTTAGTGTGTAGTGTATCAAACAAAGAGATTTGAAAGGGATTCTTTTTTCCACCAAAAGCCAGTGAAGTGAATGTCACAATCTCTATAGGAGATATTTATGTATGTTAGTTACTTTGGCAGTAGATGTTCTTCACTCTGTTTTCACATGCTTCTGTAATTGAGACAAGAGCCTTCTGTCTCTGTGACCACAGATTCAGGATCTCAACCACCACCCTAGAATCGCTGGTCCTCAGGTTATCAGCAGGGCTATCGAGGGGAACCAGAAGCAACTTGGGCAAAAATGCTCAAACCAGCCCGGCATCCTTTGTCCCTCGCCCAATATCTCTCTTTCCATCCAGCCATTCTCTCTCCTTCTCTCCTCTCTCTTCGATCACTTTCTCTCTACCGTCCCCTTCACTCCCTCTCTTTCTCTCTCTCTTGAAGCCTTCTCCTGCCTTTGGCAATAACCTAAGGGAGCTGGGGAAAGTGACAGAGGCACCAGGAGCTTCCTTGGGCATTTGGGAATTAGTAATGCACACATGATCATTAAGGCAGCCCCACAATTCTACTGTACTATAATTGCATTTGTATAGCGCTTACTAACTCTAACCAGGCGTTGAAGCACTTGTGGGATGCATATTCACAACTAAGCAACTAAGCATTAGGAATGGGCTAACATTTGAGCATTCATGAAATGAAAATTGAGCGGACTCAAGTAGGAAAGAACACTGTTGGCTGCATGGCCTATCCCACATTTCTACAATCACTGGTACGTTCACTGCTAGGACACGCCCACTCCATACACCATCACGCTTAACTAGTTGTCACTGAAAAGCCAGGGGCGGCCTGGCATTGTCAGCCCTCCTGACGCTTTGTAATATACACCTCGGAAAACAGGGATTGGTAAATAAACAGAGAGCACAAATCAACTTTATTACTGCAGATTTTCTATTTTGCTCTGTAAAATGCGCAGTCGCGCATTGATAACCCGATGCTGCGGTTGATATTAATTACTGTGGCAGGCCCGCAGCCAGAAGTATATTTTTAGGGGGGCATGTCCCTCAGCTGTGACCAAACATTAAAGTTGTGCACCATAGGTGCCTTCTTTCCCAAATACTTGTTGGTGTGATTGGCTGTACTACTGAGTATCGACCCCCGGAGTATTGTGGTACAAGAATACTGAGGGCAGAATATCGGAAGGTGAGTGCATACAGGGGAGCTGACTGGATTGGCTAGTCCTAGCTCCACATCAAAATACCTTGAAAATATGTATATATCATGTATATCATGCAGGTACATATATGTGGAATAATGCATTGAAAGTGTATACTTACTTACCTGCCAATATTTTGGATTTGATATTCTGTCCTCCACATTCTATGCCATCAATATTCTGTTTTTGATACTCAGAGTTTACATTGTGTGATTCTGTGTGAAGGAATATGTGGATTGTTTTAAGGCACATATCAAAGCACACTCAACCAGATTTCCACGATGCAACTGTAAATTCCATTGTTGGAAATGGCCTCTCTGAAGGGTCACCCCAAAACTTTTTGCCTCCTCCTCTTCTTTTTCTGACCTCATTTTTGCTGGCTTTAGGACTTTGGAAACTTTACCACTGCTAACCAGTGCTAAAGTGCATGTGCTCGCTCCCTAAAAACATGGTAACATTGGTTCATCCCCAATTGGCACATTTGATTTACTTATAAGTCCCTAGTAAAGTGCAATACATGTGCCCAGGGCCTATAAATCAAATGCTACTAGTGATCGTGCAGCACTGATTGTGCCTCCCGCATAAGTAGCCCCTTAACCATGTCTGAGGCCTGCCATTGTAAGATCTGTGTGTGCAGTTTCACTGCTACTTTGACTTGGCACCAAAAAGTACTTACCAAGCCTTAAACTCCCCTTTTCCTACATATAAATTGCCTCTAAGGTGGGCCCTAAGTAACCCATAGGGCAGGGTGGTATGTAGGTAAAAGGCAGGACATGTACATATATGTTTTATATGTCCTGGTAGTGGAAAACTCCTAAATGTGTTTTCCACTTCTGTGAGGCCTGATCCTTTCATAGGATAGCATTAAGGCTGCCCTCGTATACTTTTTGAGCGGTAGATTCTGCTCTGAAAGGGGTAACCTGGTCATATTTAGTATGGCCAGAATGACTTAGCAGTGGCTCCAGAGGAGAGAGGGGAGCCACAGAGAGGGGGTCCCCTACTGGATCATATGCGGGAAGCAGTGTCTCCTCCCACACCCTGTCCCCTGAGGAGCGGAGGGACAGACAGGCTGAGAGGGAGTTGAGGCTGCAGCTAGCTCAACTGGCTGCAGAGGAGATAAGAGCTGAGGCTGACAAAGCCCTGGCGGAGGAGAGAAGAGCTGAGGCTGGAAGGGCCTTGGCAGAAAGAAACATCTTATTGGCTCATGAACTGAGTCTGAAGGAACTGGACTTAAAAGCACAGCAAGTAGAGTCCAGTGGTGGCACCAAAACTACTAAGTCCAGTGCTGAGGGAAAGGCCAACACACTCGGAGATTTGGTACCTAACTTCAGTGAGGGGGATGACATAGACAGGTGGTTTAAGGTGTATGAGGTCACTCTAGTAGCGCACAGAATCCCTAAGGAGGATTGGGGGGGCTGTCCTATGGGGGCATATACCTGGTAATGCGAGGGATTCCCTTCTGGCCCTAGATGGAAGAGACCGGTTGAGGTATCCCACCATGAAGGAGACCCTTGTCAAGAGATATGGCTTCATCCCAGAAGAATACAGGTTAAGATTCCAGGGCAGTAGTCCTGGGAGAATTTTGTGGGACACTTTTGCAGGGCACTGGGTGGTTGGGTGAAGGGTAGTATGGTAAACACGTTTGAGGGGCTGTACAATTTGATTGCCAGGGAGCACATGTTCAGTCACTGTTTTTTCAGTGCTACGCCAACACCTGGTTCATTGTAAGCTCTCTGACCCCCGGGAGCTTGCAAAGGAGGCAGACCTCTAGGGAGTGATCCTAAGGAGGGTGGTTCGGGTTCCCATCAACAAAGTAGGGGGGAGGTACCCAGACATGTCCCGGAATGGTAAGGGGGGGAAAAGGGTCCCATGTACCTTCTTAAGATAGGAGGAGAGGCGGTGTGGGCAAAGGCCCACTCTATTTCCAGCCCCAGAGCTTGGACTGTTCCCACAGGGGACCCAAGCAGGGTAACCTAGTCTGCACCAAGAGATGGGAGCTGGGTGGAGCAGCTGACACAGACGCCCCACCAATTCTGGGTCCTGGAGGTCCCAAGCAGAGGGTACAAGGTCCCATATGTGGAGGCAAGGTGAGGAAGGACCCACCCCTGCCACCTGTTCAGCCTCAGGGTACATACCTTGAGTTGATGGACCAGTGTCAGGATAACCCCCTGAACTGGTGGGAGGTAGAGTGGCGAAGGGGTACAAAACCTCTGGGGCCACTGTCCCCCACTCTGAGATACCTCAGAGGTCAGGGAAACTTCAGAAGCCCAGAGGGACCTCCCTCTCAGCCCCAAGGCTGGAGGAGAAGCTTACCCAGTTGCCGCACTCAGGGCCTCCACTTAGCAGTCGATGGCCTGGGGCCTGGCTCTTGACATTGACAGCTGTCAGCGGCCTCTGTTGGTTGCTGTCCTTGTGGACAGAGTTTTCCCTGGGTTGGGGATAGAAGTCATACCCAAGGAGTGGAATGGGCCACCTCACTTTGTTGGCCATGGTCGTACTGTCTGGCTACTGGGGTGCATATGTGAGCAAATTAAGGTTAGGAGCTTCACAGAGGAGAAGGGTTCCCGATGGGTCAGTTAAGTGGCCCCAGAGAGTATGGACAGAGGAGCCACACTGAGTTCAGAAAGGCATAGAACTGGCAAGTGCCCCTGCAATAGTGGGCCTTTGTCCATGTTCTCTACGTCATATTTAGTATGGCCAGAATGGTATTAGAAAATCCTGCTTATTGGTGAGGTTGGATTTAATATTACTATTTTAGAAAAGCCATTTTTAGAGAGTGAGCATGTCTTTGCACTTAAACCATCTGTGACTTACAGCATGTCTCCAGTCAACGTCTGGTCTGTGCTGGATGCCAGCTCCCTTGTGCATTTCACCCAGACAACCACAAACACCGGACACTCAGTCACATCTGCATTCATCTGCATACAGTATGGGTCTTCCTGGGCTGGAAGGGTGGAGGGCCCGACCCTTACATTTCAAAGGGCAGTGGCCTGCCCTCACACAATAGACCAGTGGTTTTCAGACTTTTTAATGCTGCGCCACCTCAGTGGGGAAAAAAAAAATCCTCGGGCCCCCCCTCAGAATATTTCACAATTATTCTATTAATCTGGCAGTGTTTAAATATGACTAGACTTAATAAAACATTGCAGTCAACTTCTGTTACCCTTTTAAAATGCAATAAATGTTTTTCTTCTTAAAAAAAACTGTGTTATCTTCATCATGCCTCTTTTAACCAGAGCCGGGTGCCTCCCCTGGGATCACTTGAGGCCCCCCCAGGAGGGCCCATCCCCCAGTTTGAAGACCCCTGCAATAGACTGATAACCCCCCACTGGGACCCTGGCAGACAGGACTGGGCTGAAAGGGGAACTTGTGCACTTCAAAACCACTCTTTGAAGTCTCCCCCATTTCAAAGGCATTTTTGCGTATACAAATGGAAATGTGAATGCGTGTCTCCATGCTAGTATGAATGTGTGTACGGATGTGTGCGTGAATGAATGGATGCATGCATGTATGAATGCGTGTATGCCTGTGTGAGTGAGTGTGGGAATGCGGGGTGTGTGCCTGCGAGTGTGCATGTATGGGGGGAATGGAAGGGGGGAGCGTGGATGGAGGCAGGGTAGGCGGCGTCTGGGGAGTGTAAGGGGCAGTGGATGGGTCTCCTACCAGTGACAGGGAAGGAATTCCCTGTCACTGGTAGGGCCTACTGCCATGGTTTTCGTGGCATTACGAACGCCACGAAAACCATGGCGGTAGGCAGGGTTAAAATGCCGCCAGCGGTACAGTAGCGGTCGCCGTGTTGGAGATAGTTATCTCCAGCTCGGCGGCTGCTACCACCATGGCCGTCGGTGTGGGTTGGCTTCAGCCAACCCGCTAATGTCATAATGTGGCGGTGTGTCCTGAAAGATAAAACGCCTCGTATGTGCCGCGTCGGAAAATCCAACGCACACCTTATTTTTCCACACACCTCCTACTCTGCGGACTCCGTGCATCGTTATTTTCCACGCATACTAGGTACGGTGTCTAACAAAAAGACAACTGTTTATTTCTATTGTCTATTTTTCAAGACCTGTGTGGTGTATTTTTGTGGTGTTTTCACTGTGTTACTGTATGATTTATTGCACAAATACTTTACACATTGCCTTCTAAGTAAAGCCTGACTGCTCAGTGCCAAGCAACCAGACGTTGGGCATAGGATAATTTGGATTGTGTGTGATTTACCCTGACTAGGATTGTCGTCCCTCCTTTGACATATGTGTGTACCTCTGCCAACTAGAGATCCCATTTCTAATATCTATCAATTGTAATTTGGTGTAAAGTTGTAAAACGGCTCACCCGCAGATGTGTGTATTTCAACATTATTAAAACTTTGCAAAATGCGAAGCTTATGCAATAAGATGGCCCCATCTCGGAGCTCTCATGCCCATACCTCTTAGCTGGGGTGGTGGATGTCTTCCATTAGCACTCATTTTTTTTTTGTGGAAGAATGTTCTATCTGGGACATTCTGCAACAGGAAATCGTCACACCTGGAAGGCCCAAAGAGATAAACCTTACCTCAAGTAAAGTTACAAAACTAGGAGCCTGATTTAGATTTAACAACAGTGACAGATAAACCATCAGCCGAAATATAATGAAAATGTCACTTACCCAGTGTACATCTGTTCGTGGCATCAGTCGCTGTAGATTCGCATGTTTTGCATAGCTCGCCATCTGGTGTTGGGCCGGAGTGTTACAAGTTGTTTTTCTTCGAAGAAGTCTTTCGAGTCACGGGACCGAGTGACTCCTCCTTTTGTCTCCATTGCGCATGGGCGTCGACTCCATCTTCGATTGTTTTTCCCCGCAGAGGGTGAGGTAGGAGTTGAATTGTAGTAATAGTGCCCATGCAATGGAGTGACTAAGTATGTACCTATTTAAGGTTGAGATGATACATATACAAATAGTTGAAGGTAACTTCCAAACTGCTACAGGCTCCCGGGGAGGCGGGTGGGCACATGCGAATCTACAGCGACTGATGCCACGAACAGATGTACACTGGGTAAGTGACATTTTCAGTTCGATGGCATCTGTCGCTGTAGATACGCATGTTTTGCATAGACTAGTAAGCAGTTATCTCCCCAAAAGCGGTGGCTCAGCCTGTAGGAGTGGAAGTAGTTTGAAATAATGTTCTTAATACGGCTTGACCTACTGTGGCTTGTTGTGTGGATAACACGTCTACACAGTAGTGCTTGGTGAATGTGTGAGGCGTAGACCATGTGGCTGCCTTACATATTTCTTGCATTGGGATGTTTCCTAGAAAGGCCATGGTAGCACCTTTCTTTCTGGTTGAGTGTGCCCTTGGTGTAATGGGCAGCTGTCGTTTAGCTTTAAGGTAGCAGATTTGGATGCATTTAACTATCCATCTGGCTATACTTTGTTTTGATATTGGGTTTCCTGCATGAGGTTTTTGAAATGCAATAAATAGTTGTTTAGTCTTTCTGATGTTCTTTGTTCTGTCAATGTAATACATTAATGCTCTTTTGACATCTAATGTATGTAGTGCCCTTTCAGCTACGGTATCTGGTTGTGGAAAGAACACTGGAAGTTCCACTGTTTGATTTAGATGGAACGGTGAAATAACCTTTGGCAAAAATTTAGGATTAGTCCTTAGGACGACCTTATTCTTGTGTAGTTGTATAAAAGGTTCTTGTATTGTAAACGCCTGAATCTCGCTTACTCTTCTTAGGGAAGTAATGGCGATGAGAAATGCAACCTTCCAGGTTAGGAACTGTATTTCGCAGGAGTGCATGGGTTCAAAAGGTGGACCCATAAGTCTAGTTAGGACAACATTTAGGTTCCATGAAGGAACAGGTGGTGTTCTTGGTGGTATAATTCTCCTAAGGCCCTCCATGAATGCTTTAATGACTGGTATCTTATATAGGGAAGTTGAATAGGTAGTCTGCAGGTATGCAGATATTGCTGCAAGGTGTATTTTAATGGAAGAGAAAGCCAGGTTAGATTTTTGTAAGTGAAGCAAGTAACCCACTACATGTTCTGGAGTTGTGTGTAATGGTTGTATTTGATTAATATGGCAGTAGCAAACAAACCTCTTCCATTTACTTGCATAGCAGTGCCTGGTGGATGGCCTTCTGGCTTGCTTTATGACTTCCATACATTCTTGGGTAAGTTGTAAGTGCCCGAATTCTAGGATTTCAGGAGCCAGATTGCTAGATTCAGCGATGCTGGATCTGGGTGTCTGATCTTTTGGTTGTGTTGTGTCAACAGATCTGGCCTGTTGGGCAATTTGATGTAGGGTACTACTGATAGGTCTAGCAGCGTTGTGTACCAGGGTTGCCTTGCCCAAGTTGGTGCTATTAATATGAGTTTGAGTTTGTTTTGACTGAGTTTGTTTAACAGGTAAGGAAGGAGAGGGAGAGGAGGAAAAGCGTAAGCAAATATCCCTGACCAGTTTATCCATAGGGCATTGCCTTGGGACTGTTTGTGTGGGTATCTGGATGCGAAGTTTTGGCATTTTGCGTTCTCCTTCGTCGCAAACAAGTCTATTTGAGGTGTTCCCCAGAGTTTGAAATAGGTGTTCAGAATTTGGGGGTGAATTTCCCATTCGTGGACCTGTTGGTGATCTCGAGAGAGATTGTCTGCAAGTTGATTTTGGATCCCTGGTATAAATTGTGCTATTAGGCGAATTTGGTTGTGAATTGCCCAACGCCAATTTTTTTGTGCTAGCAGGCTTAACTGCGTGGAGTGCGTCCCCCCTTGCTTGTTTAGATAATACATTGTTGTCATGTTGTCTGTTTTGACGAGAATGTATTTGTGAACTATTATTGGTTGGAAAGCTTTTAGTGCTTGAAAAACTGCTAGAAGTTCTAGGTGATTTATATGCAGTTTTGTTTGATGTACGTTCCATTGTCCTTGTATGCTGTGTTGATCGAGGTGTGCTCCCCACCCTGTCATGGAAGCATCTGTTGTTATTACGTATTGTGGCACTGGGTCTTGGAAAGGCCGCCCTTTGTTTAAATTTATGTTGTTCCACCACAGAAGCGAGAGGTAAGTTTGGCGGTCTATTAACACCAGATCTAGAAGATGACCCTGTGCTTGAGACCACTGTGATGCTAGGCACTGTTGTAAGGGCCTCATGTGCAGTCTTGCGTTTGGGACAATGGCTATGCATGAAGACATCATGCCTAGGAGTTGTAATATCATCTTTGCTTGTATCTTTTGTGTTGGATACATGCGTTGTATGATGGTGTTGAAATTTTGAATTCTTTGGGGACTTGGAGTGGCTACTCCTTTTGTTGTGTCTATTATGGCTCCTAGGTATTGTTGTACCTTGCACGGCAGAATGTTGGATTTCGTGAAGTTGACGGTGAACCCTAGTTTGAAGAGGGTTTGTATGATCTGATTTGTGTGATTTGAGCACTCTATTAACGAATGGGCCTTGATTAGCCAGTCGTCTAGATATGGGAACACATGTATTTGCTGCCTTCTGATGTGTGCAGTGACTACTGCTAGACATTTGGTAAAGACTCTTGGTGCGGTTGTTAATCCGAAAGGCAGTACCTTGAATTGGTAATGTATTCCTTTGAATACAAACCTTAGGTATTTCCTGTGCGATGGGTGTATTGGTATATGGAAATACGCGTCCTTGAGGTCTAAAGTTGACATGTAGTCGTGTAGTTTTAGCAATGGTAATACTTCTTGTAGTGTGACCATGTGAAAGTGGTCTGATTTGATGAATGTGTTCACTATTCTGAGGTCTAGGATTGGTCTCAGCGTTTTGTCCTTCTTTGGTATCAGAAAGTACAGTGAGTAAACTCCTGTGTTTATTTGTGTGTTTGGCACTAATTCGATTGCATTCTTTTGAAATAGTGCCTGCACTTCTATCTCCAGGAGATTGGAATGATGTTTTGTCAAATTTTGTGCTTTTGGTGGTATGTTTGGAGGGAATTGTAGAAATTCTATGCAATAACCATGTTGGATAATTGCTAGAACCCAAGTGTCTGTAGTGATTTCCTCCCATGCTTTGTAATAATGACTTATTCTTCCCCCCACTGGTGTTGTGTGGAGGGGGTGAGTGACATGTGAGTCACTGCTTAGTAGTAGGGGTTTTGGGGCTTTGAAATTTTCCTCTATTCCTAGGGAATTGCCCTCCTCTATATTGTCCCCGAAAACCTCCTCTGTACTGTCCCTGGTAACTGGACGGTGTTGCCTGTGAGGTGCTGGCTTGTGTGCTCTGACCCCGAAACCCCCCTCTAAAGGGTGTTTTACGGAATGTGCTGTAATTCCCTCTGCTCTGCGGGGAGTAGAGTGCGCCCATGGCTTTAGCAGTGTCCGTGTCTTTTTTGAGTTTCTCAATCACTGTGTCCACTTCTGGACCGAACAGTTCTTTTTCGTTAAAAGGCATATTGAGAACTGCTTGCTGAATCTCTGGTTTAAATCCAGACGTTCGGAGCCATGCATGCCTTCTGATAGTTACAGATGTATTAATTGTCCGTGCAGCTGTATCTGCAGCGTCCATGGAGGAGCGGATTTGGTTGTTGGAAATGGTCTGTCCCTCCTCAACCACTTGTTTTGCCCTATTTTGTAGGTCCTTGGGCAGATGGTCAATGAGATGTTGCATCTCATCCCAATGGGCTCTGTCATAGCGCGCAAGTAGTGCCTGGGAGTTAGCGATGCGCCACTGGTTTGCAGCTTGTGCTGCGACTCTCTTACCAGCTGCATCGAACTTGCGGCTTTCTTTATCTGGGGGTGGTGCATCTCCAGATGTGTGGGAGTTGGCCCTTTTCCTAGCTGCTCCTACAACGACAGAGTCTGGTGGCAGCTGTGTAGTGATGAAAGCCGGGTCTGTAGGAGGCGCCTTATACTTTTTTTTCCACTCTTGGTGTGATTGCCCTACTTTTGACCGGCTCCTTAAAGATTTCTTTTGCGTGCCGGAGCATACCAGGGAGCATAGGCAGGCTTTGGTAGGAGCTGTGGGTGGAGGAGAGTGTGTTGAATAAAAAGTCATCCTCGACCTGTTCTGAGTGGAGGCTTACATTGTGAAATTGTGCTGCTCTAGCCACCACTTGAGAATACGCAGTGCTGTCCTCTGGTGGAGATGGCTTCGTAGGGTATGCCTCCGGACTGTTATCTGACACTGGGGCGTCGTATAAGTCCCATGCGTCTTGATCTTGGTCACCTGGCTCATGGTGGTGTGAGCTGGGGAATGTGATGGAGTTTGTGCTGGTGAGACGTTAATCACAGGTGGAGGAGAGGGTGGTGGGGTAACTTTTTTCACCACTTTTGTTTGTGGTGTTTGTTCAGTTTGGAACTCCAATCTTCTCTTTCTTCTAATAGGGGGAAGGGTGCTTATTTTTCCTGTCCCCTGCTGTATGAAAATACGCTTTTGCGTATGGTCTACATCAGTTGAGTGTAGCTCTTCCTCAAACTTATGCTTTTGCATTTGGGAGGTTAGCGAGTGCTCTTCTGTATAAGAGCCTGAAACTGGGTCGGTTGCAGTTTGTTTTGGCACCGAAACCCTGTCTGCATCTTTTTTCGGCTCCGAGGTGACTTTTTTCTTTTTCGGGGCCGAAACCTCTCGGCGTCGATCTTCTTCGGTACCGCTGTCTCGGCGTCGAGCCGTGTCTACACCGGCATCTCGGTGTCGATGCTTGTCTCCAGCACTTTCTCGGTCCCAAGAAGGCTGCGTGCCGGTGTCTCGACCGGAGTCGGACGATCTCGGCACTGTTTGGGCCTTTTTCGGTGCCGACGGTCGGTCACCGAATTTATGGGTCGAGCCATGGCCTGGTGGCAGTGGCGTCCCCTGGGCCTTGTAAATCTTCTTCTGAGTGGTTTTCGACGTCTTACTCACGGTTTGTGTATCGTCGAATCCTTCGGAGTCCGATTCTTGGATCGAAAAGGTTCCCTCCTCTTCTTGTTCCTCGAACTCCCGGTGGGCTGTCGGCGCGGACGCCATCTGAAGTCTTCTGGCTCGACGGTCTCGGAGTGTTTTTCGGGACCGGAACACACAACAGGCCTCGCAGGTGTCTTCACTGTGCTCAGGTGACAGGCACAGGTTGCAGACCAAGTGTTGGTCTGTATAGGGGTATTTATTGTGGCATTTGGGACAGAAACGGAACGGGGTCCGTTCCATCGGCGTTCTTCTGCACGCGGTCGGGCCGACCAGGCCCCGACGGGGGATCGAAAAAATTACCCCGAAGGGCACCGGAGCTCTTCGATCTTAGACGCGGTGTTGAATCTAACTACGCCGATCCCGAACGCAACAATACCGACGAAAATCTTCCGAAATTAGCTATCTTTCCGTTCCGAAACTCGGAGCGACAGGAACACGTCCGAACCCGATGGCGGAAAAAAAACAATCGAAGATGGAGTCGACGCCCATGCGCAATGGAGACAAAAGGAGGAGTCACTCGGTCCCGTGACTCGAAAGACTTCTTCGAAGAAAAACAACTTGTAACACTCCGGCCCAACACCAGATGGCGAGCTATGCAAAACATGCGTATCTACAGCGACAGATGCCATCGAACATCTCATTATTTCCTAAAGAATTTATATTTCAGTGGATGGGATATCCGTCACCGTTGTAATGGAGTAACCTGTCCACCAAATTCTAAATCGGACCCTTAATCTGCTTTGTAAAGTGTGGCGTTTACTTACTCTGCACGACTTCATAAGTGATTAACTCGCCAGTAATTTCAAATAACTTTAAAGCCAGCTTGGAGCATATCCATCAATGACATTTTGGGAAATTAGTGGCAAACAGTGTGCTTTAAACATTTTAGAGCTGCAACAATGGTGAAAACTGAATAGAATTTAAATATAATTTTACTGAGAAATGTTGGGAAGGTCCCACAATGATTTTCACTAAAAGGACATGACAAATGATGGAAAGTTCAATTACATTCGAAAGCACCAGTCAAAACTGCACTGGCATTAGGCAGGCTCCAACATTGACATACAGCCCTACAGGTTGCCCAAACAAGACGTTTGTCAGACATCAACTAGCAAGTCACATAGGCATGGTACCGGAGGGCACTGGGTGCATCTCCAGCTAGAGGAGTTGTAGATAGGCCGAAACTGCCTCTTAGGCTATTAGTAGTGATTTCACAGTTTCAAATAGGATCCTGCTGTGTGATAACTTCTCTCTTTAATGCTTCTTACATGGTACCTCCCATTTGGCTGCTACAGAGTCCTTCATGTTGGAATTATGGCCATTGTCCTCTCTATCACATGCAGTAGACTCATTGCATAGAATTCTCAAGGTGGCAACCTATATGTGGCTAAGATTGCTTGGACGACCATGCGCTTGGACGACCATGCGCTTTTGTTAGTGGCGAATGTAGAAGGCAAGGAAGCCTTCCATGTGTACTAGAAATGGAATATGTCTCCTTGTAGAAGGACTGTTTGGCATTCCTACATATGCAGATAGAAATTCAATCACCTTCATAGGAGAAACTAGCATGCTGTACAGTCCTGCAGCTAAACCACCAAATGTATATATGGCAGATATGCATTAAAAGGGAAGGCATCACCATCTCACCAAAAGCATGCAGTAACAATTAACAATGTGATGTCATTATTAAGCAATTTGCAAAATACAATGTAGATTAAGTAAGATGGCTGGACCTTAATAGGACTTCAAAGACTACTATGTAAGGTGATTTTTGGATCTTATGATAAGATCATTTTCAGAAAATAAGTGCAAACTGTGCTTTGACATCACTTTGGGACAGATATATTGCCAAAGCATGATAAGCTATACATTTCACTTAAAATCTCCAATCACCTGTTCTCCATGTGAATCTAGGTCTCAGTTTGCTCCTGTAGGCTCTGTTTTACTCTCGCTCTTCTCTCCTAATCTCTGGCTCCACCCTTCTCTCACCGATTTCCTCGCTACCCCTCTTTTGCTGCTGCATCTATCCGCCCTTCCTGCCTCTCCTGCTCTCTGTTACTTTTTCTATTTACTCTCCTTTCTTTTTCTACTTCTTCACTCCTTTCTAGAACCTCTTCTATCTTCTCTTTACTTCTCAATATTTATTAATGTCTAACTAGCCCTCTTCTCCATAGACCAGGTACAGCAACTGAGACGTTCTCTTGGCTCTTCCTGGCCACGAGCAGCATCTGCCACCTTTCTTTGAGCACTGTAACCACTGTTCTCCAGTTCCAGTATCCTACTATCCTGGGGGCGTCTGGAACTGGCAATGTCCCCTACGGCAATGGAACAAAGACGTTAGTGCAAAGTAGCTATCATATCCCTGCAGATTTTTGTTCATTCTTGTTCGCCAGGACATCAGGCGGCATGGATTTGGTGTGTTTTAGTTGCGTTAATGCAGTGGCAGCCCACGGACGTCGACTGCACTACCTCCACAGTGCGGCGGATTTCAAGGGGAAATGTTTCTGGTAAAAACACCAGAAACATTTTCTTTTCCAAAATCAAAGTCGGGACATGATTGAAGTGCATTCCTCCACCTCCAGGTTTGATTTTTTTTGTCTCGCTATATTGCTCAGCGACCTGTGTGTACTGATGTCATAGCAAAACAAAAGCGAAAGCCGATTGCACTAATGGAATCTGCAGGAATTCCCAAATGTAGGACCACACAGCCCTCCTAGACGTCTGCTAATAACAACTGTATCTACTAACTGGGTTATGGCTCGTGAACGGAAAGGCCCCTGTGGTGAATCCGTTTTAGTTTCCCCTTGGGACACAGGAGTCCGCTTAGCCTTTGGCTTGCTGGCCTGTGCCCCGTCACCTAGTGACATTTTACCTGCTTAGCTTGCTCTGTGGTATTTCATGTATTTATAATTCCTTTTAGCTTGCAGCCATTGCTTACATTTGATAAGAAACATTTTGATTTTCATTATCAATGCCATTCTGAGAAGGCGTCAATATCAGCGTCACTATCAGTGATACACGTAGGTATTGTCATCATGTCCCTTTCCTACTTACGTGTGATAGGAACATCATGCGCACCTCTCAGGGATTGTTTATTCTATCAACAACAAGTCTGCAACATTATGAGTTGTTTAGGAACATACCTGCGTCAGGGATCCTACATGATTTGTATAAGTACACCTCACACGGGAAAGGCCATTAGAGGGGTTCCTTCCAGATGCCATCTATGCTGCACACCACCTTGCTACGGAACTCAGCCTTTGTGTCTCCATGGAGTCTGACCTAGACACCTCATTCCAAGGTAACAAGGGTTGGGGGCGCTTCTCATGGAGATGGTGCTGGCAGATTATATTCATCAAACCAAGCTCTCACTAGGGTGGAGAACCAGGCTTTCTTGTTTAGGAATTTTACATCTCATGTTTATTGTAACATGGTGGGGGTTTTATATCCACAACTTAGATCTTCACAATTCTGCTTCTATTACTGTTCATAATCCTAATCATTGCAGCACATGCATTTTATCGTAGATTGCAGTCTTTTCAATAAATATATTGAAAACTCTCCTTCATTGTCTGTGTGTGTATGAGACTTGTTGCTGACAAGAGAAAAGGGTAACTTCCTTCCCTTCCACCACGACTTCCCTAAGAGATCTAATCTAGAGTCCATGCGTAAGAATGATAGAAATCACCTTTTCTTTCAGTTTTTTTGTGAGGTACTGCTTGTGAGCCGGGAGGGTTGGGCTGACAGTTGCGACTTGTTGTATGAGTGCCTCAGTCTCCTGCAAACAAAAGTGCTGTCATCCCAAAACCAGCAGTCTCGCATAGGAGCGAGAGTCCAAATACAACACACCAAGTGCATCAAGGAAACATCAATATGTTGCTCTGCACTTTTTCCCATTCTGACAATCTGGGTAGCTGCGGTATTTAGGCCAGAGCTTGGCTGACACCCAAGGAAACCTGCTTGGCCCAGACATTTCTGAAAACAAGGTACCTAAGGTAGCTTAGGGTAGTGTAGCTTGCATGGATCCCAAGACAGGTCCTTATCCAGAATGCCCTGTAAACACCAAACTTTGGCTAAATCACAGATTTCCTGATATTTCTGTGAAGGAAAATTGCAGACTCTGTGAGGATCATAACATTCCTACCATCCAGCATTCACACAATTTCTCCTAATACAAGCAGTACCCCAAAAGGTTCACCAGTATTATCCTTTCAGTATATTAATTACATAGGACCTCATAACAGCAATTCATTGATGTGACCATAAATTAGATAAAGATAAAGCAGGATTCCTAATGAGTGGATGAATTAAAAAAAGCAAGTTCATGCGACACAGAGAGATTACAATATATATAAAATATCAGGAAATTTTAGTCGGCATTGTGCAGAGATAATTTGAGAGGTTAATTATAATACAAATGCTTTCATCCTCAGAAGTCCTGATTATGGTTTGCACAATATTTGGTTCAAGCAGATGAAGGTGGCCGGGTTATCTGGATATGGATTTGAACGATAGTCGCTATTGCAGCTCTATGTGACATGGCAGCCTATACTGAGTCAATTCAATTCAATTCAGTTCAAAAGTTTATTGTCTGATTAATTAAAATCTTCACAATACATTTACTGCAAATGTAGATAAAAAGATATTTCATAGACAACAATTATGTTCATTAAAACCAAATAGATTAAAATAGTTTTGTCTTAAACCTGACATCATCAGTACAAATTGACATAATTATACTCACTAAGACAATACAGACTAAACTGCAGTCGAAGGACTATGGGGCATATTTCTTGCCCCTCTTAACACCCCGCCTAATGCCACCATGTGTGCGTCGTATTTAAAATACAGCGCACCATGGTGGTAGTTGGGGGACCAGCATCAGAATGTTTTACGCTAGTCTGGTGCTGTGCAGGATTAGCGTAAAAAATGTTGACGCTAAACATGCAAAGCACCCAGAGGCCCACTGCAAGCAATGGAAGCCTCCTTTTAACGCCTGCTCTGAGCAGGCGTTAAAAGCCCCGAAAAAATGAAGCAAAGAAATTTCTTAGATTTCTTTCTGCCATTTTCTTTGGCCCACCTAACAAGGGAATGCCTCCTTTGCATACATTATGCCTGGGGCAGGAATAATGTGGCACAAAGGGTTATAAAGTGGTGCAATGCAAGTATTGCACCACTTCGTAAATATGGCGCTGCATTTTTGGCCTCCTAACGCCACATTAGCATAAGAAAATGATGCTAATGTGGCGTTAGAATAGCGCTAGAGGCTCTTAAATATGCCCCTAAATGCTGTGTGTGTGGACAAGGAAACAACAGCTTTTAACAACGTTGTCGTTTAGTCTAACCTTATGCTACGGAGGATCTTAGATACTTTGTCCTTGGACTGACCTCACGGGTAGTCTTTATGCAGTAAGCCCTAATAAAGCAAAGTATTTGAGTTGAAATGCATTAATGAGGATTTGAGCTATGTTTGAAATCCTGCCAGGGCAAACTCTGCAAATGCAAATTGACATAATTACAACTCATTAAAACCATGCAAACTTATGCGCATTGGGAATAGTGGCTATGCGTGCAATTGTAATAATGGCAGTTTTGAGTCAGTGCAGGTTCACACTATGGCTAGTCAGGGTGTTTTCATATCTTTGTAGCAGGCACAATAACCTAATGAACTATCTAGCTCCTGCAAACAAAACTAGGGTCTTTAAAGTAGAGTCACAACAGGACAGAAAGGCTGTCGGCTGAAACAATATCAGTCAATTATAACTTGTAACTTGTGTTAAATCAGCCCCAGACCAATAGGCTAATCAAAGTACTATGCCACATTGGAGTCTGGATTGACGTTGCACCTGAATGGCTGGTAGGTTTGGTTTGTGACAACCATTTATGTTCCAGGAATCAGTAAGGTCATGAAAGTTGCTGGCTGAAGAACAACATGACTCAATGTCCTGGACGGTTGTGTTGTGCAGTCTTTTCACACACCAAATTCTTATTTGTCATAACATATGTGAAAGATGAGAAGGCAATTCAGCTAAAGCCCATTGAATTCTTGGCCTCTCCGCTGTTATTGCGAACTAGTGTTGATACCAACTTTGACATCAGCTCCTCACACACAACACTGGTGTCCCTCAGGGGGGCATCATATCCCTTTTATCATTTAACATCCACCTAATCTCAGTACCAAAACCAACTAAATCATTCAACCTCACCTGTTACAACTATGCAGATGACACCTAAATCATTTTAAAAATGGATGGCCTGGGAGACCTATATAATTCAAAACTTGATGACTGCCTTAGGGCTGTAAACATGTGAATGATGAATAACCATCTGAAGCTCAATATTGCAATGACCGAGATTATGATGTCCGAACAATGGCAAAAATACCATCCTACTGCTATATGCATTAAGAAACAGGAGGCCCCTCCAACCATATCAAGAAGTCAGAATCCTAGGAGTAACCATAGATTCAGACCAGTATTTGATACTACATCTTAAAGTAACACAGTGTGCCTTCTATACTATGAAAACACTATGTTGCATTGTTCTATGCCTTGCATACCAACAGAAACTGCAAGCCATCTCCATGCTCATAATCTCCAAGTTTCACTATGTCAACAGCCTATACCTTGGTGAACCCAGATTCATCAAATTACAACTCATCCAAAATGCTGCCGCAAGACTCCTTCTCTGCCTTCACCCACACGTGACTGCAGTCTTGCAATCACTCCACTGGCTACCTATAGCAAGAAGGCAATGTTCAAGGCACTTTGCATTGTCCACAGATCCTCCCAAGGAAAAGGACCGCTAGAGCTACAAGCTAAAGTCAAGCAATATAAACAAAACAGGACACGACTGGAGGCTTGCACCATCTTACCATAGGAAATCCACAGGAAGCTCTGGAACTCACAACCAGCCACCACTAGAAGCATGCAGGAGCAAATACGTTTCAGAAGACATTTGAAAACAAGGCTATTTCCAAGACACTCAAACCACCCCACGTCCCAACAACAGAACCCAGAAAGACAGTTGCACCTGTAAACTCATTCTTCCCCTTCTAATCCTCAGATTGGAAACAACCCAACCAGCAAATATTTTCTCTAATCAGGTAAGTAAAGGAGGTCTGACGTATGGTTTGCCGGGGAGTTATATAGTTATGTAACTTCATATATAAGATTTCTGGCCCTTATTAATACTAACGCCATGTACGAAGCTGGCTCTGTATATACTATCTCAAAGTGAGAGATAGTGTGCACAGAGCCCAAGGGTTCCCCTTAGAGGCTGATAGTGGCAGTAATAGATAATACTAATGCTCTATTTGTGGTAGTGTGGTCAAGCAGTTAGGCTTATCAGAGGGTAGTGTTAAGCATTTGTTGTACACACACAGGCAATAAATGAGAACACACACTCAAAGACTTAACTCCAGGCCAATAGGTTTTTATATAGAAAAATATTATTTTCTTAATTTATTTTAGAACCACAAGATTCCGAATTCAAGTAAGTACATAAATTGTAAGGTACTTGGCATAGGTAAATGTAGAACTTTGAAGTAAAACTGTAATGTACACAGTTTTGTCAAAAATGGCAATAAGCTATTTTAAAATGTGGACACTTCAAAATTCAACAGTTCCTGGGGGAGGTAAGTACAAGTTAGTTTAGCAGGTAAGTAAAGAACTTACAAGGTCAGTCTCTGGGGCATAGGCAGCCCACCACTGGGGGTTCAAGTCAACCCCAAACACCCAGCACCAGCAACGCAGGGACGGTCAGGTGCAGAGGTCAAAGTGGGGCCCAAATAACATAAGCGCCTATGGAGAATACGGGTGCTCCAGTTCCAGTCTGCTAGCAGGTAAGTACCTGTGTCCTCGGGGAGCAGACCAGGGGGGTTTTGTACTGCACTGGGGGGGGGTTCCAAACTGGCACACAAAATACACCCTCAGCGGCACAGGGGCGGCCTGGTGCAGTGTGCAAAGTGGGTATTGGGTTTTGAATAGAATTCATTGGAGGGACCCGGGGGTCACTCTGGTGACGCAGGCAGGGCACAGGGGGGCTTCTCGGGCCAGCCACCGACTGGGCTAGGATGAGAGCTGCCTGCTGGTCACTCCTGCACTGGTAGTTGGTTCCTCTTGAGCCTGGGGGCTGCGGGTGCAGTGCTTCTCCCAGGGGTCGTGTTCTTTGTTACCGGGCAGTCGTGGTCAGGGAGACCCTCTGGATTCTCTCTGCAGGCTTCACTGTGGGGGTGCATGAAGGTTGCCTCAGGCTGGCCACGTCATGGGAGTCGCCTGGGGGTCCTCGCTGCAGTGTTGGTTTCTCTGGACATGAGCCAGGGGCGTCGGGTGCAGAGTGTTGGGGACTCAAGCTTCAGGAGTGAGGCTTGAGTCCCTTTAAAGATGGTTTCTTCTTTGTTGTTTGGACAGAGCCGCTGTCCACCGGAGTTCTTGTTCCTTTGGGTTGCAGGGCAGTCCTCTCAGTCGGCAGAGGTCGCTGGTCCCGCTGGATGCTGTTGCAGGTTATTTGAGTCTGGAGACATGCCGGAAAGGGCTGGGGCCAAGTCAGTTGTCGTCTCCGTCTTCTCTGCAGGGCTTTCAGGTCAGCAGTCCTTCTTCTTCTTTATCTCGTCAGGAAATCTGTTTTCCTGGGTTCAGGGTGTGTTTAGGGCTGGAGGGCAGTAGCCAATGGCTACTGTCCCCGAGGGTGGCTACACCCTCCTTGTGCCTCCTCCCTTTGGGGAGAGGGGACACATCCCTAATCCTATTGGGGGAAATCCTCCAAAGCAAGATGGAGGATTTTCTAAGGAAGGGGTCAATTCAGCTCAGGACACCTTAGGGGCTATTCTGGCTGGAGGGTGACTCCTCCTTGTTTTTCTCATTATCTCCTCCAGACTTGCTGCCAAAAGTGGGGGCTGTGTCCGGGGGGGCGTGTATCTCCACTAGCTGGAGTCCCCTGGAGCGCTGTAACATCAGGCTTGAGCCTTTGAGGGTCACCTCCAGGTGTTACAGTTCCTGCAGGGGGAGGTGTGAAGCACCTCTACCCAAGACAGGCTTTGTTCCTGGTCACAGAGAGCACAAAGGCACTCACCCCATGCGGCCAGAAGCTAGTCTGGAAGTGGCAGGCTGGCAGAGACCGGTCAGCCTAGCACTAGCAGTTGGGCTGGCATGCAGGGAGCATCTCTAAGATGCCCTCTGAGTGCATTTCTTAATAAATCTCACACTGGCATCAGTGTGGATTTATTGTGCTGAGAAGTTTGATACCAAACTTCCCGGTATTCAGTGTAGCCATTATGGAACTGTGGAGTTTGTGTTTGACAAACTCCCAGACCATATACTCTTTATGGCTACAATGCACTCACAATGTCTAAGAATTGGCTTATACACTGTAGGGACATAGTGCTCAAGCAGCTATGCCCTCACCTATGGTATAGTGCACCCTGCCTTAGGGCTGTAAGGCCTGCTAGAGGGATGACTTACCTATGCCACAGGCAGTGTGAGGTTGGCATGGCACTCTGAGGGGAGACCATGTCGACTTAGTCTTTTTCTCCCCACCAACACACACAAGTTGTGAGGCAGTGTGCATGTGATGAGTGAGAGGTCCCCAGGGTGGCAAAATACATGCTGCAGCCCTTAGAGACCTTCCCTGGCCACAGGGCCCTTGGTACCAGGGGTACCATTTACAAGGGACTTATCTGTGTTTCAGGGCTGTGCCAACTGTGGAGACAAAGTTACAATTTTAGGGAAAGAACACTGGTACTGGGGCCTGGTTAGCAGGATCCCAGCACACTTTCAATCATAACTAGCATCAACAAAAGGCAACATTTTAGGGGGTAACCATGCCAACAGTGACATTTTCCTACACACCATAACACTCAGCATTCAGCAGCCAACTTTAACTTACACCTCTTACATTCACATAAGACATATCTGCTACAAGGGTTGTCCATCACCAGTACTGTGATGCCAATAAACCACAAAAATCCTGTCTGTAATCATTTACATACAAGAACAAAATTAACTATTGGTCAAATGAAGAGCTGATCAACAACAACAGAAAACACAACTAGGGAAAATAAATTACTTTAAAAAATGCATATATTTTTATAGCGCACATGCGTGAAGATATATATGTATAATTAAGGTTGCTCCAAGCAGTGGGAACAATGTCACGCAAGTGCTGGTGCAGAATGAACATGTGAGGGATGAAGTGACTGTACATGTGAAATTCAATAAAACATGAGACGCAGTGCTACTGCAGCCTGCAAACGGTCTGCCCAAAACTACATCCTCATCCAGAGGGGCTTCTAGAACTTTCTTAAAAGTCCAAGGGTGGATTATTGCTTAGGTGCAGCCAATGAATATTGTTGACGTTTCGATCCAGATAATAGTGGCAGTTTGAACCCATCTCAGAGGATCTTCTTCAGGACGTGGGAGAGGGGCATGAAAGGGCCCTTCCATGGAAATCCCACGGAGGGTGGAATGACCGTAGGCCTGGTCATCTTTAATGGATTCAGAATCAATAAATCGATATTTTGAACTTGATATATGCCCTTCAAGCAATGAATCTAAATGAATGGACCAATGGAGGACATGTCAGCCCTTCCAAAAGGTTAAGAGGAATGAGTGCTAGCCAAGCTGGTCTGGATCTTCAATTGTGAGCGTCTTTCCACTCTCAATAGGATTTCCATGGAAGGGCCCTTTTGTGTTTTCTGTTTCCTTGAGTTGTTGTTCATCAGCTCTTCGTTTTACAGTTAATTAATTTTGGTCTTGTATATGATTGATTATCAACAGCGTTCTTGTTGTTTATACTGTTACCCAGGTGATGAGGTTTACTGAGTCACCCCATTAGAAAGTAATAGCCAATAACCAAGGCATCACAAAATGACAAGGCATGGAGTAAGTGAAGAGATCAGTCACACGCAGCTGGTCAGTCGGAGGACTCTTTCCTAGTCCAATACTTCAGATCCCAAATATTCACAACACCGAACCCACTTCTTCACAGCTCACAATGACAATCAGATATGGCATAATGGTAACAATGTCCATCCCAGCGGATCTCTTCCCTCCAACCACGCCAGCTCAGGCTCACAAGTATAGACAACATTTCTCATTGGTCAGCTCAGTATAGTAACCAGCTACGTAGGTCATGTTCATAAGAAATAACATAAAGGGATCTGCAGAGCTGTTCAAAGCTATCAGCATTCAAAGTAAACATATACTGTGCTGCATCTGTTTCGTTCACAATGCACCTTGGTGGTCATCACGCACATCAAAGAAACACTTTCCACGTAGGGTCACAAAACAAAGACAGCATCCCTCCATTTGCACACCCCATGTGGTGTAATGTACTGTTCATGTAAGTGCTTGACTACACCACCTAGGGATGCTAAGCATTATACAACTGCTGCAACACAATACAATATTATCATTTGAGAATCACCAGAAATTTGTTTTGGTTCCAATAAAATCTTTGTTTCCATCACACGACAGAGTTACAGAACAAATTGTGCTTCATTTTTGCTTCCATAACTGCTAATATATTCTGAAATATTTATATGAATAATTTACAGGTATTTACATTTTGTTTTGTATTAGAAAAAAACCTGACATCCTACAATCTTTCTTTTCACAGTCCATGTACCTCAGTCAGATTGTCACATAGTTTGCTTTACAAAATTCTCTCAGGTTGCAGTCGGAGAAACAAAAGTAAACACAATCTTCATGTTACAAGAATAAGCAGCAGTTTTTCAGAAGAGTAACCTAACCCTCGACTTCTGTCTCTGAATTAACAGCAAATGTGACAAAAAAAAAACAAAATGTAAAGGATTTTTTATTGCTCATTCACCTTCTAAGCTCCAGCCTTGGCAGTGGGGGGAGGGTAGATGAATATGGTCTGGGTCAGCACCCAGATGTCCCCACTCCTCCAGGTCCCAGTCTGACCTCTGTGGTCCAATAGTGCTTCAAGCGAACTGGGTGCAGCGTTGTTTAATACGATCTTCTAATCTTGGGAACAAGTTTCTGCTCTCTTTGCAAATACCCTCTGATCACATACCTTTCAAGCGAGAAATGAAGACTCTTTCTTAGCTGGTCTCCCAATGGTCTGTCTCACTTAAAATCTAAGCTTAAGCTGCGTTAGGAATCAACCACCATGATACCACCCCAGCGACAGGGCAACATTTGGATGTTACTTAGTGTTAGAAATGGGGTCTTTGGTTGACAGTCGTTAATAAACACTTCTTAAGGAGCCATGCGGCGTGCGCGCAGCTGGCACGCCAAAGGCGCGCCAAAGCAAGCCCGTCTGCACCCGTCTGCCCCAGACCGGGCGTTAGGGCCGCCCCCCCAATACCTCTTTAGTTTCAGGATCTCTTACCCCTGCCTTCTGCTATACTTCGGAGCAGCTGCACGCTTGGAGGTTGCCCAGATATATACATTGCAAGAGGTGCATAGAAGGTTACACTAAAGCGTGGCACTGTCCTGGCTGTCAGTGAACACCTCTTTCTGAAGAGGTAGGGAATATTACAGGGGCCAACTCTCATACCTCCTTCTTGTACACGAATTGTCGTTCTCTGCCTGCCCATAAATTAGATATTAAATTATTACTTACTGATGCGGCACCCACAGCCTTGTTCCTTACTGAAACATGGCTTCACGAAGGGTCTGGTCCTGATATTAACCTGGCCTTGCCTACCGGATACGCAATCACCAGAGTGGACAGAACGACCGCCAAAGGTGGAGGTATTGGAATCATTTACAGGGATTTCCTTAAATTAACGTACCAGCCCTTGCACTTACTGGAAGGGGAAGGCATGTTCTTTTCCCTCGTTCTAAATCCCCACTACACCCTCTCAGGGATTTTAGTATATCGTCCCCCTGACCCACCAGAGAAATTTCTGGATTCTCTTTCAGAATACATAGCCGACACTATATGCTCCAAACCTAACCTTACTATTGTAGGCGATTTTAATATTCAAGCCGAGACCCTTGACCATTTAGAATCTAGACGCCTGATGGGGGACATGGAGTCGTATGACCTGGTTCAACTGGTTAAAGGCCCCATACATGAAAAGGGACACACTATTGATTTAGTTTTTAGCAACACGTCTGCTCTATCCTGCAAAACCCCCATCCCGCTTGCCTGGTCAGACCATTTTTTAATCCCGCTAGTATTAGCATCGGAATCAGTGGGAACTAGGTCCAGGCCTACGATGCAGATAGGGAGACAATGGAGTAAGCTAAACAGAAATAAATTTATAGCCACCCTGAACAGCCGTGAAGCCCAGTTCATGGACAGGATGGAACATGAAGCTATGGCTTTCAATGATTGGATAACGGACAGCTTGGACACGGTTCTTCCTAGTAGGAAAAAAGGAGGGCTTCGCAGGAAAACCAGTGCACTATGGTTCACCCCCCAATTGTATCTCCTAAAAAAAGAGTGCAAAAAGCTAGAAAGGAGTTCGAGGAAAACATATGATTTGGTGGACAGGGACACGTACAGGAAAGCCATTAGAAGATACCATACCGAGATTAAATTAGCTCAAAGCTCCTTCTATCAGCAGAGAATTGAAGAAACTGCTGGTTACCCTAAATAAGTTTTCCAGCTCCTAAAAGAGATTATTCAAGCACCAGTGGAGGGGACTCCTATGGAAGCTTCCACAGAACATAGTAATGTTCTGGCCTATTTCTCTCAACACATTTTTTGGGATATTTACTCAAACTTTGTCAGCACTAGTCCTATAGATGAAGAGGGGGAGAATTCCATCAAAAATAGTTTAATATCCATCTCCCATTTCACCCCCCTCTCTCAGGCACAGGTTATAAGGCTTCTTACCTCTCTGAAGTCAGAATCTCCTTTGGATCCTGCCCCTCCTGATATACTTGCTCAAGGAGCCGTAGGTCCAGTTCTTACTGAATTGCTTAACACCTCCACCACTAAAGGAGTAGTGGACAGCCTATGGAAGCATGCGATAGTGAAACCATTGCTGAAAAAATGCTAGCCTCACTGGTAGAGTCATTCGGACTAACGTTGGTGTCCTATGCCGACGACACTCAATTGGTCGTTTCCTTCTCTTCCAATGTGGTTCTGGAAGGGGCCACACTGTCCTCCTGCCTGCAAGCTGTCTCAGGTTGGATGGCTGACAGCAAATTGCAATTAAAAGAGGAAAAGACGGAATTAATGATTATGGGCCCAGAACCAAGATTAGGTACCCAGCAAAGCATTCCCATGGCGCTGGGAGACCTTCCGTGCCCTAAGAAAGTGATCAAGAGTTTGGGGATTTGGCTTGATCCTCTTTTGACACTGGATACTCATGCTAAGCATATATCATCTACCTGCTTTGGCCTTCTCAGACTCTTAATGAAGCTCTTTGCTATCCTCCCAGCCCTGGCAAAGAGACTCATTGTGCAGGCCACTATCCTGTCAAGACTAGACTATGGCAACGGACTCTTTCTTGGCTCTCCATCTTATGTTAAAAAGAAACTTCAAAGGGTCCACAACGCCGCTGCCCGGTTGCTGTTGGATATCCCTAGATGGTCATCTGTAAAGACCGGCCTAGTCTCTTTACATTGGCTACCCGTCGAACAGCAGATAAAATTCAGGGCCCTATGTTATATACATAGGTCCCTTTATGATAAGGGTTCCCCTCTTCTGAAGAACCTTGCCACCTTCTACAGGCCAAATAGAGCTCTGAGATCTGCCACCTCCGCTTTTGCTACCCTACCCAAAATAAAGAAAGCCAAATGGGGCGGAGCCACGTTAGCCTTTCGGGGAGCCAAGTTGTGGAATTCCTTGCCTCTCAGCCTACGGTTGATGAGCCAAGAATTTAACTTCCGGAAGGCTCTAAAAACTTGGTTGTTTTAGATCTGTTATTGGCTTTGCTGGGTTTCGGTCTTGGTCCATTAGCGCTGGGAAACCTTAGGGTAGCCATGCGCTCTATAAATGGTATAATCTAACTAATCTAATCTAGGTGTAAAGTATTTATACCAACACACACAGTAACCCGATGAAAACACTACAAAGTGACACAAAACAAGGCCAAAACGACAAAAATCCACAATACACAAGTCAAGTTATCAATAAAAATGCAAAAAGAGTCTTTAAGTAGTTTTAAACACACACTAGCGCTGCTAGCGTGAAAATTTACCTGGTGCGCGTCAAAAATAACCCCGCACAGGCAGGTGTGCGTCAAAAATAACTCCGCACGGCGGTACGTGAGTTGGAAATCCAGCCGCACGATGATCTGAAATCCCTGCAGCGCAGGTTGTGATCTCCCAGCCTCCATCAGCGAAGCTGCGCGTCGTTTCTCCTGCTCCGTGCGTCGTTTCTTCGGTCGCGTTTCCTGCGAGCGTCGTTTTCTCCGCTGCGGAGCCGGTGGTGCGTAGTTTTTTCAGCCGCAGATCGGAGTCGTGTCAATCTTTTCCCCGCACGGCACTCTGTGCGTGGATTTTCTTGTCTTTAGGCTGCCAGCTTCTCCTTTTAGGGTCCCATGAACTGGATGGGCACCACAGGGCAGAGTAGGAGTCTCTCCAGCCAGAGACTCCAGGTGCTGGCAGAGAGAAGTCTTTGCTGTCCCTGAGACTTCAAACAACAGGAGGCAAGCTCTAGATCAAGCCCTTGGAGATTTCTTCTCAGGATGGAAGGCACACAAAGTTCAGTCTTGGCCCTCTTACTCCGGCAGAAGCAGCAACTGCAGGATAGCTCCACAAAGCACAGTCACAGGCAGTGATTCAGCTCTTCTCCAGGCAGAGGTTCCTCTTGGTTCCAGAAGTGTTTCTCAAGTCTGTGGTTTTGGGTGCCCGTCTTATACCCAATTTTTCCTTTGAAGTAGGCCTACTTCAAAGTAAAGTCTCTTTTGAATGTGAAATCCTGCCTTGCCCAGGCCAGGCCCCAGACACTCACTAGGTGGTTGGAGACTGCATTGTGTGAAGGCAGGCACAACCCTTTCAGGTGTAAGTGACCACTTCTCCCCTCCCTCCTAGCACAGATGGCTCATCAGTCTATGCAGGCTACACCCCAGCTCCCTTTGTGTCACTGTCTAGTGTGAGGGGCAACCAGCCCAACTGTCAAACTAACCCAGACAGGGAATCCACAAACAGGCAGGCAGAGTCACAGAAATGGTATAAGCAAGAAAATGCCCACTTTCTAAAAGTGGAATTTTCAAACACACAATCTTAAAATCAACTTTACTAAAAGATGTATTTTTAAATTGTGAGCTCAGAGACCCCAAACTCCACATGTCCATCTGCTCCCAAAGAGCATCTACACTTTAATCAGATTTAAAGGTAGTCCCCATGTTAACCTATGAGAGGGACAAGCCTTGCAACAGTGAAAAACGAATTTAGCAGTATTTCACTGTTAGGACATATAAACCACAGTACTATGGCCCTCATTCTGACCCTGGCGGTCGGCGGAGAGACGGCGGTCGGACCGCGAACAGACCGGCGGTATTAAAAATGGCATTCTGACCGCGGCGGTCCCCGCCGCGACCGACCGCCACTTCTCCACTCCGCGGCGGTCATGACCGCGGGGCTGGAGTTTGCGCACTCCGGCCCGGCGGCCGTCCCAAGACCGCCAAGGGTATTATCCATACACTGCACCCTGCCCTTGGGGCTACCTAGGGCCTACCTTAGGGGTGCCTTACATGTAAGAAAAAGGAAGGTTTAGGCCTGGCAAGTGGGTACACTTACGAAGTCGAATTTACAGTTAAAACTGCACACACAGACACTGCAGTGGCAGGTCTGAGACATGATTACAGAGCTACTTATGTGGGTGGCACAACCAGTGCTGCAGGCCCACTAGTAGCATTTGATTTACAGGCCCTGGGCACCTCTAGCGCACTCTGCTAGGGACTTACTAGTAAATCAAATATGCCAATCCTGGATAAACCAATCAACCATACAATTTACACAGAGAGCATATGCACTTTAGCACTGGTTAGCAGTGGTAAAGTGCTCAGAGGTCATAGGCCAACAGCAACAGGTCAGAAAAAATAGGAGGCAGGAGGCAAAAAGATTGGGGATGACCCTGCGTAAGCAAAAAAGTCCAACACTCAGCAATATGAAATCTGACAGTCTATTACTATGCGGCATAACTGCCGGACTTTCCAAAACCAGTAGTGTCCCTTTGGGCAGGCAAATGAGTGGGGGTAAGTCCAAGGAGGGGGTAAATAAACCATGTAAAATAAATAAAATAAAAATAATTTGCCTTGCCTTGCTCTGGTTCCCATCTTCTGTCTAGATTCCAAATCCCTTAACCAATCCTAACACTGCTCTCATGCTGTTAACCAGCATGAGAGAAGCACCGTGATTGGAGGGAGAGGCCTCTCTCGTTGCTCCTGAGGGCACTGGAGGCCTTTGCTTGTTCTCAACCCAGGTGTCTAGGACAGCTGGGTTGCAAGGTTTAAAGTGCACATGTCTGGCTGGTCGTCGCAAGACGGCCAGCCCAAGGAACATGCGCACTTTAAACAAGTACACGGGCAGCCCACCACTCCTCCCTGCTGCTGGCACGTAGCTAGCCCCACCTTGTCCTGACACTCAGTTCAGGACGGAGGATGAAAAATAAAATGGTGATAAATTAACTTTATTTAAAATTTAAAATAATGGAGGAGCCGTCCCTGGTCCTAAGAGAAGACGTTTACACATAGGTTTCAGAAAACATATATATGTCAAGTCCCTTGTGGCAGAATAAATAGTGCAGGAATCATGAGAGACTTAAGTAATACCACAGAAGAAATGGAGAGCACTGCAAAGGGTCATGCAGGGAAAAGAGAGGAGACGGCATCCCTGATGCCCAAAAAATGCCCAGAAGCTACAAGACACCTGGCAGGGGTGTCTTGCACAAGAACACATGAATGACAGGGCTCTGTAGCACAAGAACACATACCCGATGGGGTGTGAAACAGATACCTGTCGGGAACCTTTTGCACAAGAAAACATGCCTGGTAGTGGTCTCTTGCACAAGAAAATATAAATGGCATGGGTCTCTTGCACAAGTACACATACCTGGCAGGGGTCTCTTGCACAATAACAAATACCTGGCAGTGGACTCTTACACAAGACCACACACCTGACAGGGGCCTCTTGCATAAGCACAAACCTGAAACGTCTCTTATACAGAACATATACCTAGCGGGGATCTATTGCACAAGTACACATATCTGGCAGGGGTCTCAAAGACAAGAACACATACCTAGCAGGGGTCTCTTGCACAAGAACTCATACCTGGCAGGGGTCGCTTGCACAAGAAAACATACCTGGCAGGGGTCTCTTGCACAAGAAGATATACATGGTAGTGGTCTCTTGCACAAGAAAATATAAATGACAGGTTTCTTGCACAAGAAAATATAAATGGCAGGGGTCTATTGCACATGTACACATTCCTGGCAGGGGTCTCTTGCACAATAACACATACCTGGCACAGGTTCCTACACAGGACCACATATACCTGACAGGGGCCTCCTGCAAAAGCACATACCTGAAAGGCCTCTTGTACAGAACGTATAACTGACAGGGTCTATTGCACAAGAACACAGATCTGGCAGGGCTCTCTTGGACAAGAACACATTCCTAGCAGGCGTCTCTTGCACAAGACGATATACCTGGTAATGATCTCCTGCACAAGAACACATATCTGGCAGGGCTCTCTTGGACAAGAACACATACCTAGCAGGGGTCTCTTGCACAAGACGATATACCTGGTAGTGATCTCCTGCACAAGAACACATGTCTGGCAGGACTCTCTTGGACAAGAACACATACCTAGCAGGGGTCTCTTGCACAAGACGATATACCTGGTAGTGATCTCCTGCACAAGAACACATATCTGGCAGGGCTCTCTTGGACAAGAACACATACCTAGCAGGGGTCTCTTGCACAAGACGATATACCTGGTAGTGATCTCCTGCACAAGAACACATATCTTGCAGATGTGTCTTGAAAAAGAACACATTCTGGACAGTGGTCTCTTGCACAAGAACACATAAATGAGAGGGGTCTGTTACACAAGAGCACATACCTGACGGGGTGCAAAATACATACCTGGCACGGACCGCTTGTACAAGTAAATATATCTGATAGTGGTCTCTTGCAAAAGAAAATATTAATGGCAGGGGTTTCTTGCACAAGAGAATATAGATGCAAATGTTTGTTGAAGCTTGGAAGAAAGAGAAATGATTCTATCCTTTCAAAATAAAATGTTAAGAAAAAAATGGAGTAGGAAAAAAACTTTCACAATGAAATTTTAGGTGCTATTTCTTTGAAGCGTCATTTAGTAAAATGTGTTGATGCATGCTAGTATTTCCAAAAAATATTCTTAATTGAAAATCATTCTAACCTTTTTCAACAAGATTATGGGAAGCATGAAAATAAACAAGCACTGGCAAAGCCAACAGAGCCAATATTTTTTTAGAGTCTTTTGCTTTCGTCAATGTGTGTCTTGTTTTCAATCAATCAATCACAATATTTATAGAGCGCACTACGTACCCATTAGGGTTTCAAGGCGCTGAGGGGGGGGGGAAGGCTGCTGCTACTGGTCGAAGAGCCAGGTCTTGAGGAGCCTCCTGAAGGTGAGAAGGTCCTGGGTCTGTCGCAGGGGGGACGGGAGGGTGTTCCAGGTCTTGGCGGCGAGGTAGGAGAAGGATCTGCCGCCGGAGGTCTTGCGTTGGAAGCGGGGGGCGATGGCGAGGGCGAGGTTGGCGGAGCGGAGTTGGCGGGAGGGGGCGTAGAAGTTGAGTCTGTTGTTCAGGTAGGCTGGTCCGGCGTTGCAGAGTGCCTTGTGAGTGTGGGTGAGGAGCTTGAAGGTGATCCTCTTGTCCACGGGGAGCCAGTGGAGGTCTTTCAGGTGGTGGGAGATGTGGCATCGGCGGGGTACGTTGAGGACCAGTCGGGCGGAGGCGTTTTGGATGCGTTGGAGTTGTCGGATGTCTTTCGCTGGGATGCCTGTGTATAGGGTGTTGCCGTAGTCTAGTCTACTGCTGACGAGGGCCTGGGTCACCGGTTTTCTGGTTTCCGTCAGGATCCATTTGTAGATTCTACGGAGCATGCAGAGGGTGTTGTAGCAGGAGGAGGAAACTGCGCTGACCAGCTTGGACATGGTGAGGGCGGAGTCGAGGACGAAACCCAGGTTGCGTGCGTGGTTGGCTGGCGTTGGAGGGGGTCCCAGCGCGGTGGGCCACCAGGAGTCGTCCCAGGCCGAAGGGGTGCGTCCGAGGATGAGGACCTCCGTCTTGTCGGAGTTCAACTTCAGGCGGCTATTTCTCATCCATTCGGCGATGGACTTCAAGCCCTCGTGGAGGTTGGCTTTGGCGGTGTGTGGGTCTTTGGTGAGGGAGAGGATGAGCTGGGTGTCGTCGGCGTAGGAGAGAATGTTGAGGTTGTGCTGACGGGCCAGTTGTGCGAGGGGGGCCATGTAGACGTTGAACAGCGTCGGGCTTAGAGAGGAGCCTTGGGGTACGCCGCAGATGATGTTGGTGGCTTCGGAGCGGAAGGGTGGAAGTCGGACTCTCTGGGTTCTGCCGGAGAGAAAGGAGGAGATCCAGTGGAGGGCTTTTTCTTGTATTCCGGCTTCGTGGAGGCGTGTTAGTAGGGTGCGGTGGCAAACCGTGTCGAAGGCTGCGGAAAGGTCCAGGAGGATGAGGGCTGAAGTTTCGCCGTTGTCCATTTGCTGTCTGATGTCATCTGTGGCGGCGCGGAGAGCAGTCTCGGTGCTGTGGTTGCGTCTGAAACCGGACTGGGAGGGGTCCAGGATGGAATTGTCCTCGAGGTGGTGGGTGAGCTGAGCGTTGACGATCTTCTCGATGACCTTCGCTGGAAAGGGGAGGAGGGAGATCAGCCGGAAGTTTTTGAGGTCGTTGGGGTCTGCCTTTGGTTTCTTGAGGAGGGCGTGGATTTCGGCGTGCTTCCAGCTGTCCGGGAAAGTTGCAGTTTTGAAGGATAAGTTGATGACCTTTCAAAGTTGGGGGGCGATGGTAAAGTCGGCTTTGTTGTAGACGTGGTGGGGCCATGGGTCTGAAGGGGATCCTGAGTGGATGGTGTTCATGATTTTGCAGGTTTCAACGTTGTCTACGTGGGTCCAGGTGGTGAGGCGGTTGGCGCAGGTGGAGTTGTCGGGGCGGGGTCTCACGGCGGCGTGGTGTTGAGGCTGTCGTGGATTTCGGCGATCTTCTGATAGAAGAAGGTGGACAGAGCGTCGCAGAGTTCTTGGGATGGTGGGATGTCGTTGACGTTGGCGCTGGGGTTGGAGAGCTCTTTCACGATGCAGAAGAGTTCTTTGCTGTCGTGTGCGTTGTTGTTCAGGCGTTCTGTGAAGTGGGAGCGTTTGGCGAGTCGGATTAGCTGGTGTGTTTTGACATGGCTTTTGTAACACTTTATTGTTGTGGGAGTTGCCAGGACCTCAACATTGTAACATACACTGGCAAAAAGAAAACATTTTTTGGTCTTAAAAAACACACATTGCCACAGGGGTGTAACAAAGGCCCCGCAGTCCCACTCTATCGGGCCTCCTCTGCACAGCACTTGCCCTGAGTGAGTCTGTAGGGGGGTGGCCTCCATGTTCTTTGCAGGAGGCCCCCTTCAGTTTCGTTATGCCGCTGATTGCCACAGTAGTTCCTGCTACTGAACAAAACTACTTTGTGTGCCAATATGGGACCCAAGTCTTAAAGAAAGTCACAAAAGTGCTCTCATGGTTTACATCTTTGAAATTACAGAAGTAGACCAGGAAATACTCCTAGAAAATATTTGTGAACTCTATTTTAGCACGGGCAAATATGCATGTGTAGATTTGCTCATGTGAAAATGTGTTGAGCGTTTACAAGTTCATGTTCCTGCCAACCACTTCTTTCCTAACCCTGGAAGTACTTCTGCTTCTGCCCTTGTCAGGAGTAAATAGACAACCTTTCTTAGTATGGGAAAAGATTAGAGAAGAGCTGGTGAAAATCCTTAACACATGCAAGTGATTAAGTTTGCAGACTCAGACATTCCAGCCTTGGAACTATTGCTTACTGCTTCCTCCAGCCCCAGTATTTAGATCTGTGGAAAGGTGGCAAAACAAGGAAATTGCTATAGTCGGGATTGAAATTGCAAATATTCAAGCCCTACTATAGTAGTAGCCCTGGCATAATCAGAGAGGGTATTATCAGACCTCTTATGTAAGGAGATTGCTGCCATAATTTTTCGCCGCATTTCATGGCACCAAAGGGACAAGTAGATATTTTTTACCGGACAAGTAGATTTAAGAAGCAATCTGTCCTATGAACAAGTAGATATTTCTATTAAATTCCACACCCCTGTTGCACAAGACCACCTACCTGACAGGGGTGCGAAATACATACCTGGCAGGGATCTCTTGCACAAGAAAGCACACCTGGTAGTGGTCTCTTGCACAAGAAAATCTAAATGGCAGGGGTTTCTTGCACAAGTACACATACCTTGGAGGGGTCTCTTGCACAAGAACAAATACCTGGCGGGGGTATTTTATACAAGAACACACACCTGGCAGGAGTCTCTTGCACAAGAGCACATACCTGGCAGTGGTCTCGTGCACAAGAACACATACGTGACACTGGCCTCTTGCACAAGTACACATACCTGAAAGGTCTATTGTACAGAACACATACCTGGCGGGGGTCTATTGCACAAGAACACATATCTGGCAGGGGTCTCATGAACAAGAACACATACTTAGCAGGGGTCTCTTGCACAAGTTCCCATAGCTGGCAGGGGTCTCTTGCGCAAAAACTCATACCTGACAGGGATCTCATGCACAAGTAGACATAGCTAGCAGGGGTCTCTTGCACAGGAACGCATACCTGACAGGGATCTCTTGCACAAGTACATATAGCTGTGCAGTGTTGGTTTGAAAGATGTCAGGACAGTTGCTATCAGTAACGTTATTGATGATGTCACAGAACGCATCGTGAGTGTTGTAATATGTGAGGTCATAAGCAGTGCATGGCAGGGTCGCGTGTTATGGTACTTGAAATGACTCTAACTGTTGACTTTCAGTGTATTATTAATTTATAATGTTAAGTTTAAACTAACATTTTCAACTAACTATAACATCACTTTAACCCTTTTTTCAGTGATTTATGAGCTTTTTCTATTGCAACGTAAGATATTCTTAGCATACATAACTGTAACGTCACTTTAACTTTTGTTTTTTTCAGTAAATTTCTATTTTAAAGTAAAATGTTTTTTTATTACCACTATAACCATACATAAACATCCCCTCTATTGGATGTAGGGCCGGAGGCCAGGCCCTTCATTCAACCTACTGCATCTAAACCTCCACAGCCAGCAAACCCCCGTTCCAAAGGCCATGTGTAGTATGGTACTGGCCACTGGGCCTGGCGTGTGCTTTAAAAAATCTGATCCTATGAGTGGTCTGCAGGAGTCAGCACAGCCCCTTGTGCTCCAGTGGGACTGCTGCAGGAATCCAGAGGGTTGCACTGACTCCTGCAGGACACCCATGGGATTGCAGAAACCGAAAAAATAATTTATATAAATGTATCTTTCCTTCAAGCACACTGTTTCATAGGGAGTTAATTTTCCCAAGACTTCACCCATCGGTACCACAGTGTGATTCTTCATGAGGACTCGTCCTTGTATACTAGTAATGACATCTGTATTAACAATTTAGATATCTAAAGGGTACCAGGGATGGGAACTGAATTATGTGAATCTGTGGGATAATGTTGAGAAGGTGAGCTTTGAAACTATTGTTCTCTCTCTAATGTGATTGGTTCAAACTGTGTGGCTCTTTGCACAATTGTATTGAATTTCTTCCATTGTGTATTGCATTATAAAGAAAGAAGCCCCTCCTTAGGGGTGGTGGCTCGTACTCTCTTGACTTTTAGGAGGCAGCACCACGTTGGTCTCACCTCTGATTTGTAACTTTGATTTATTCACTCGAAATAAACTATTATCTGGTTCTTGCATTTTATTCTGCACTTTATGCTTTTTCTTGATATAAATGAATAACTTCTAACCATTCAGTTTTGCCTTGTATAATGATTTAATCTGAAATAAACCTTCATTGTTTTCCACGCTGTTTGTCATATTGTTTAAGGTAAAACCTAAGGGGCCTCATTTAGGAGGTTTTTGCTGCAGGGCATCATCACAAGAAATGTTGCTGCGCTGACCTGCGTCAAAAGAAAAGGACAGGAATGCGCCATATCTGTAAGAAACAGCGCATTCCTGTCCTTTTCCCCTGCACTGGCGCACAATGGGCTGCCATGCACCCCCGCAGGCACCCTTGCACCATGGTGCAAAGGTGTCTGCGTTGCAGGGATGATTGTTTTTGTGTAGGAAGGGACAACTTCCTGCACAAAACAATCGCAAGAGGCGCATTCCTTTTACTATGTGTGCTGCACAATGCAGCACACATAGAGAGAAGAAACAGCGAGGAGAAATAAAGGTATTTCTCCTTGTTGCGTCTCCCTTATCCCTCCCCTGGCGAGGCGTAGGTTTTTGATGCATTCCCAGGTTTAGAAAACCTTGTAAATCTGGGAATGTGTCAAATGACACGAGTGTTACATGGTCACCGTGACATTCATGGCCGCCTCCCTGTCGCAGGGTGAGTCAACGAAGCGGCGTGTGCTGCGTTGATTGAGTCCATATTTCACGCAGGGTGACTTTACATGGCCTTGTACATATGGCCCTGCAATGTGTGCCACTGGACCGCCACTAAAAGTGACATTTCGGCAGCTCAAAGGGGTTTGTAAATAAGCCCCAGTGTGTTTTACCGCTTGCCTTATAATGTAGTTGACTAGATCCAGTTGAGCAACAAAATCTTTAGTGGATTACGTGTAGGAGGCTGGACTGGCTTGTAGTGAGTACCAAGGGGTACTTGCACCTTGCACCAGGCCCAGTTATCCCTTATTAGTGTATAGGTTGTCTAGCAGCTTAGGCTGATAGATAATGGTAGCTTAGCAGAGCAGCTTAGGCTGAACTAGGAGACGTGTGAAGCTACTACAGTACCACTTAGTGTCATATGCACAATATCATAAGAAAACACAATACACAGTTATACTAAAAATAAAGGTACTTTATTTTTATGACAATATGCCAAAGTATCTTAGAGTGTACCCTCAGTGAGAGGATAGGAAATATACACAAGATATATATACACAATAGCAAAAATATGCAGTATAGTCTTAGAAAACAGTGCAAACAATGTATAGTTACAATAGGATGCAATGTGGAAACATAGGGATAGGGGCAACACAAACCATATACTCCAAAAGTGGAATGCGAACCACGAATGGACCCCAAACCTATGTGACCTTGTAGAGGGTCGCTGGGACTATTAGAAAATAGTGAGAGTTAGAAAAATAACCCTCCCCAAGACCCTGAAAAGTGAGTGCAAAGTGCACTAAAGTTCCCCTAAGGACAAAAGAGTCGTGTTAGAGGAATAATGCAGGAAAGACACAAACCAGCAATGCAACAACTGTGGATTTCCAATCTAGGGTACCTGTGGAACAAGGGGACCAAGTCCAAAAGTCACAAGCAAGTCGGAGATGGGCAGATGCCCAGGAAATGCCAGCTGCGGGTGCAAAGAAGCTTCGACTGGACAGAAGAAGCTGAGGTTTCTGCAGGAACGAAAAGGGCTAGAGACTTCCCCTTTGGTGGACGGATCCCACTCGCCGTGGAGAGTCGTGCAGAAGTGTTTTCCCGCCGAAAGAACGCCAACAAGCCTTGCTAGCTGCAAATCGTGCGTTTGGCGTTTTTGGACGCTGCTGGGGCCCAGGAGGGACCAGGAGGTCGCAAATTGGACCTGAAGAGAGAGGGGACGTCGAGCAAGACGAAGAGCCCTCACTGAAGCAGGTAGCACCCGGAGAAGTGCCAGAAACAGGCCCTACGAGGATGCGTGAAACGGTGCTCGCCGAAGTTGCACAAAGGAGTCCCACGTCGCCGGACACCAACTTAGAAAGTCGTGCAATGCAGGTTAGAGTGCCGTGCACCCAGGCTTGGCTGTGCACAAAGGATTTCCGCCGGAAGTGCACAGGGGCCGGAGTAGCTGCAAAGTCGCGGTTCCCAGCAATGCAGCCCAGCGAGGTGAGGCAAGGACTTACCTCCACCAAACTTGGGCTGAAGAGTCACTGGACTGTGGGGGTCACTTGGACAGAGTCGCTGGATTCGAGGGACCTCGCTCGTTGTGCTGAGAGGAGACCCAAGGGACCGGTAATGCAGCTTTTTGGTGCCTGCGGTTGCAGGGGGAAGATTCCGTCGACCCACGGGAGATTTCTTCGGAGCTTCTGGTGCAGAGAGGAGGCAGCCTACCCCCACAGCATGCACAAGCAGGAAAACAGTCGAGAAGGCGGCAGGATCAGCGTTACAGAGTTGCAGTAGTCGTCTTTGCTACTATGTTGCAGGTTTGCAGGCTTCCAGCGCGGTCAGCGGTCGATTCCTTATCAGAAGGTGAAGAGAGAGATGCAGAGGAACTCGGCTGAGCTCATGCATTCGTTATCTAAAGTTTCCCCAGAGACAGAGACCCTAAATAGCCAGAAAAGAGGGTTTGGCTACCTAGGAGAGAGGATAGGCTACTAACACCTGAAGGAGCCTATCAGCAGGAGTCTCTGACGTCACCTGGTGGCACTGGCCACTCAGAGCAGTCCAGTGTGCCAGCAGCACCTCTGTTTCCAAGATGGCAGAGGTCTGGAGCACACTGGAGGAGCTCTGGACACCTCCCAGGGGAGGTGCAGGTCAGGGGAGTGGTCACTCCCCTTTCCTTTGTCCAGTTTCGCGCCAGAGCAGGGGCTAAGGGGTCCCTGAACCGGTGTAGACTGGCTTATGCAGAATTGGGCACCTCTGTGTCCAACAAAGCATTTCCAGAGGCTGGGGGAGGCTACTCCTCCCCTGCCTTCACACCATTTTCCAAAGGGAGAGGGTGTCACACCCTCTCTCAGAGGAAGTTCTTTGTTCTGCCATCCTGGGCCAGGCCTGGCTGGACCCCAGGAGGGCAGCTGCCTGTCTGAGGGGTTGGCAGCAGCAGCAGCTGCAGTGAAACCCCAGGAAGGGCAGTTTGGCAGTACCAGGGTCTGTGCTACAGACCACTGGGATCATGGGATTGTGCCAACTATGCCAGGATGGTATAGAGGGGGCAATTCCATGATCATAGACATGTTACATGGCCCTATTCGGAGTTACCATGGTGAAGCTACATATAGGTAGTGACCTATATGTAGTGCACGCGTGTAATGGTGTCCCCGCACTCACAAAGTTCAGGGAATTGGCTCTGAACAATGTGGGGGCACCTTGGCTAGTGCCAGGGTGCCCTCACACTAAGTAACTTTGCACCTAACCTTTACCAGGTAAAGGTTAGACATATAGGTGACTTATAAGTTACTTAAGTGCAGTGTAAAATGGCTGTGAAATAACGTGGACGTTATTTCACTCAGGCTGCAGTGGCAGGCCTGTGTAAGAATTGTCAGAGCTCCCCATGGGTGGCAAAAGAAATGCTGCAGCCCATAGGGATCTCATGGAACCCCAATACCCCGGGTACCTCAGTACCATATACTAGGGAATTATAAGGGTGTTCCAGTAAGCCAATGTAAATTGGTTAAAATGGTCACTAGCCTGTCCGTGACAATTTGGAAAGAAATGAGAGAGCATAACCACTGAGGTTCTGATTAGCAGAGCCTCAGTGAGACAGTTAGTCACTACACAGGTAACACATTCAGGCACACTTATGAGCACTGGGGCCCTGGGTTACCAGGGTCCCAGTGACACATACAACTAAAACAACATATATACAGTGAAAAATGGGGGTAACATGCCAGGCAAGATGGTACTTTCCTACACAACCCCCCCCCAAACGAAGGACAATAAGACTAGCCATGACCTGATGAGTCTTCATTGTCTAAGTGGAAATATCTGGAGAGTCCATCTGCATTGGAGTGGCTACTCCCAGGTCTATGTTCCACTGTATAGTCCATTCCCTGTAGGGATATGGACCACCTCAACAATTTAGGATTTTCACCTTTCATTTGTTTTAGCCAAAGTAGAGGTTTGTGGTCTGTCTGAACAATGAAGTGAGTGCCAAACAGGTATGGCCTCAACTTCTTCAGAGCCCAAACCACAGCAAAGGCCTCCCTCTCAATGGCAGACCAACGCTTTTCTCTAGGGGTCAACCTCCTACTAATAAAAGCAACAGGTTGATCCTGGCCCTCAGAATTAAGTTGTGATAGGACTGCCCCTACTCCTAATTCAGATGCATCAGTTTGGACATAGAATTTGTTAGAGTAACAAGGGCTTTTCAGGACAGGTGCAGAGCACATGGCCTGCTTCAGCTCCTCAAAAGCTTTCTGACAGCTTGCTGTCCATAATACCTTTTTAGGCATTTTCTTGGATGTGAGGTCATTAAGAGGGGCTGCAATGGAGCCATAGTTCTTAATGAACCTCCTGTAATACCCAGTGAGGCCTAGGAAGGCTCTCACCTGAGTCTGAGTGGTAGGGGGAACCCAATCAATAATAGTTTGGATTTTCCCCTGAAGTGGTGCAATCTGTTCCCCACCAACAAGGTGTCCCAGATAAACCACCTTACCCTGCCCTATCTGGCACTTTGAAGCCTTGATAGTGAGGCCTGCCTTTTGCAGGGCCTCCAAAACTTTCCATAGGTGGACCAGGTGATCATCCCAGCTGGAGCTAAAGACAGCTATATCGTCCAAATATGCTGCACTGAAAGCTTCCAGCCCTTGCAGGACTGTGTTCACCAAATTCTGAAAAGTGGCAGGTGCATTTTTCAAACCAAAAGGCATTACAGTAAACTGGTAATGTCCTCCAATGGTAGAAAATGCAGTCTTAGGTTTAGCATCTTCTGACAATTTGATCTGCCAATACCCTGCAGTCAAATAAAAAGTGCTTAGATACTTGGCAGATGCCAGTGTATCTATGAGCTCATCTGCCCTGGGTATAGGGTGAGCATCAGTTTTGGTTACCAAGTTGAGACCTCTATAATCTACACAAAACCGCATTTCCTTCTTTCCATCTTTAGAATTGGGTTTTGGTACCAGTACCACAGGAGAAGCCCATGGACTGTCAGAGTGCTCAACCACTCCTAGTTCCAACATTTTCTGAACTTCTTGCTTTATGCAGTCCCTGACATGGTCAGGCTGCCTATAGATCTTACTTTTGACAGGTAAACTGTCTCCAGTATCTATAGTGTGCTCACACCAAGAAGTGGTGCCTGGCACAGTAGAGAAGAGTTCTGAAAATTGTCCTAGGAGATTTATGCAATTGTCTTTCTGCTCAGCAGGAAGACAATCAGCCAAAACTACACCTTCCACAAGAGCATCTTGATCTGTGGAAGAGAAGAGATCAGGTAGAGGATCACTGTCTTCTTCCTGTCCCTCATCTGTTGCCATGAGCAGGGTGAGATCAGCCCTGTCATAGTAGGGTTTCAGGCGGTTGACATGGAGCACCCTAAGGGGACTCCTGGCAGTGCCTAAGTCAACTAAATAGGTGACTTCTCCCTTCTTTTCAACAATTGTGTGGGGACCACTCCATTTATCTTGGAGTGCTCTTGGGGCCACAGGCTCCAAGACCCATACTTTCTGCCCTGGTTGGTACTGAACCAAAACAGCCTTCTGATCATGCCATTGCTTCTGGAGCTCTTGGCTGGCCTGAAGGTTTTTACTGGCCTTTTTCATGTACTCAGCCATCCTTGATCTGAGGCCAAGTACATAGTCCACAATATCCTGCTTAGGAGCTTTTAAAGGTTGTTCCCAACCCTCCTTTACAAGTGTGAGTGGACCCATAACAGGGTGTCCAAAAAGAAGTTCAAAGGGGCTGAAGCCCACTCCTTTCTGGGGTACCTCCCTGTAGGCAAAAAGGAGGCATGGTAGAAGGATATCCCATCTCCTGCGGAGTTTTTCAGGGAGTCCCATAATCATGCCTTTGAGAGTTTTATTAAATCTCTCCACCAGTCCATTTGTTTGTGGATGATAGGGTGTTGTGAACTTGTACGTTACACCACACTCCTTCCACATGGCCTTTAAGTATGCAGACATGAAATTGCTTCCTCTGTCTGATACTACTTCCTTTGGGAAGCCCACCCTGGAAAATATTCCCAGGAGGGCCTTTGCCACTGCAGGAGCTGTAGTGGTCCTTAAAGGAATTGCTTCAGGATATCTTGTGGCATGGTCCACTACCACCAAGATAAACCTATTGCCTGAAGCAGTAGGAGGGTCAAGGGGGCCAACTATGTCAACCCCTACCCTTTCAAAGGGAACCCCAACCACAGGCAGTGGGATAAGGGGTGCCTTTGGAGTGCCACCTGTCTTGCCACTGGCTTGACAAGTTTCACAGGACTTACAAAATTCCTTTGTGTCCTCAGACATCCTAGGCCAATGAAACAGGGGAACAAGCCTGTCCCAAGTTTTCATTTGTCCTAGGTGCCCAGCTAAGGGAATGTCATGTGCCAGTGTTAGGAGGAACTTTCTGTACTCCTGAGGAATCACTAATCTCCTGGCAGCTCCAGGTTTAGGATCCCTATGCTCAGTGTACAAGAGGTTGTCCTCCCAGTAAACTCTGTGAGAGTCACTGACATCCCCATTAGCCTGTTTGACAGCTTGCTGTCTGAGACCCTCTAATGTGGGACAGGTTTGCTGTGCCACACTCAGCTCCTCTCCGGCAGGCCCCCCTTCACCCAAAAGCTCAGCAGTGTCTGCTTCCAGCTCCTCTGGTGTAGGTTCTGCACAGGGAGGGAATTCTTCTTCCTCAGAAGTAGAATCCACTGTAGAGGGAGGGATAGTAGGAAGTGGTTTGCTTCTACTAGCCCTAGCTTTAGGGAGCACTTGGTCCATTGTTCCAGGATCCAAGCTTCCCTGTCCTTTTTGCTTTTTGGCCTGAGCCCTTGTCAAAGCAAAAATATGCCCTGGGATGCCCAGCATTGCTGCATGGGCCTCCAACTCCACATCTGACCAAGCTGATGTCTCCAAATCATTCCCTAATAGACAGTCTACAGGTAAATCTGAAGCTACCACAACTTTCTTTGGACCAGTTACCCCCCCCCCAGTTGAGATTTACAACAGCCATGGGGTGGCTTTGTGTTATGTTGTGAGCATTGGTTACTTGGTACTGGTGTCCAAGTATGTGTTGTTCAGGGTGCACCAGTTTCTCAATCACCATTGTGACACTGGCACCTGTGTCCCTGTAGGCCTGGACCTCAACACCATTTATTAGGGTTAGTTGCTTGTACTTCTCCAAGTTATGGGGGCAAGCAACCAAAGTGGCTAAATCAATAGCCCCTTCAGAGACTAAAGTAGCCTCTGTGGTCTCCCTAATCAGACCAACCCCAACTAAATTACCAAAAGTGAGCCCAGCTACTCCCTTGGATTGGCTATTAGTAGGTTTGCTCCCACCACCACTGCTATTAGTAGGGACACTAGGTGTAGCAGTAGGGGTTGTAGTGGTAGGAGCTGTGGTGCCTTTCTTTGGACAACTGGGATCTGTTGTCCAATGGCCTTTTATTTTACATAAATAGCACCATGGTTTCTTTTCCTTGTTCTGATTAAAGGAGGATTTGGACCCACCACCCCCACCAGAGTGTTTTTGTGGGCCTGATGAAGACTCATTTTTAGATTTGTCCCCACCCTTGTCAGAAGACTTACCATCCTTCTTTTTGTTGCCATCTTTGTCACCCCCTGTATGAACTTTTCTGTTCACTCTTGTTCTGACCCACTTGTCTGCCTTCTTTAGCAATTCTTGGGGAGAGGTCAGATCAGAGTCCACCAAGTACTGGTGCAACAAATCAGACACACAATTATTAAGAATATGCACTCTCAGGATCAAGTTATACAGGCTGTCATAATCAGTAACTTTACTGCCATGTAACCACCCCTCCAAGGCCTTCACTGAATGGTCAATAAAATCAACCCAGTCTTGTGAAGACTCCTTTTTGGTCTCTCTGAACTTTATCCTGTACTGTTCAGTGGTTAAGCCATAACCATCCAGGAGTGCATTCTTAAGAACTTGGAAAATTATTAGCATCATTTTCTTTTACAGTAAGGAGCCTATCCCTACCTTTTCCACTAAATGATAGCCATAGGATAGCAGCCCACTGCCTTTGAGGGACATCCTGTACAACACAGGCCCTCTCAAGTGCAGCAAACCACTTGTTAATGTCATCCCCCTCCTTATAAGGGGGAACTATCTTGTGCAGATTCCTGGAATCATGCTCTTTTGCAGGATGACTATGGGGAATACTGCTGCTGCCACCATGGGTATCTAAACCCAACTTCTGTCTTTCCTTCTCTAATTCAAAAGACTGTCTATCCAAATCCAGCTGTTGCTTTTTAAGCTTCAGTCTGGTTTGTTCCACCCTCAACTTATTGAGTTCCCTCTCTAACATTCTGTCATCAGGGTTGGTGGGAGGGACATTTCTAGAAACAGAGCTATGATGGGAATGAACAGAAGGAGACCTGTCCCTTACAGAAGCCAACCTAACAGCTTGGTTTACAGAAACATTACTACCAGTATGGTGAGAATAAATGCTTTTGCTATGATGTGAGACAACACTATTTATTTGGTGTGGCTCATCATCATTACCATCTATGCTAGATTGTCTAGTAATGGGCAGGCTAGGAAGTTTCTTTCCTGAATCTTTTCCTGGGGGAGTCCCTGAATCAGATTGGGAACTATTAGGTACTTTTTCAACAGATGGGGCACCTATGGCCTTATCCTGTTCTCTAAGCATGTTAAGTAACAGTTCCAAGGAAGGATTCTTCCCTACACTCAAACCTCTCTCTATACAGAGACTCCTTGCTCTTTTCCAGCTAAGGTTGTCATAAGCAAGTTTGGACAGATCAACACTTTGGCCTGTGCCAGACATTTTTTAGAGAGAGTTAAAGTGATAGAAAAAGAGAAAAAAGTTTTCAGAACTTTTTGGAAAGACAGAAAAAAACTTTTTAAACTTTTAAGAACTTTTTGAAAGTTTAGAAGTACTTTTCAGCACTTAGAAAAGAGTGAAAAGAGGAAATGCAAAACTTTTTGGCTATGTGTACATACACTGACCTTGTTTTGTATATTTTTCTCTTATGAAAAGTACAATGACAAGAGTGGTAAGTAGTCTCAAGCACTTATCCCACCACTGCACAACCAATGTAGGAGGCTGGACTGGCTTGTAGTGAGTACCAAGGGGTACTTGCACCTTGCACCAGGCCCAGTTATCCCTTATTAGTGTATAGGGTGTCTAGCAGCTTAGGCTGATAGATAATGGTAGCTTAGCAGAGCAGCTTAGGCTGAACTAGGAGACGTGTGAAGCTACTACAGTACCACTTAGTGTCATATGCACAATATCATAAGAAAACACAATACACAGTTATACTAAAAATAAAGGTACTTTATTTTTATGACAATATGCCAAAGTATCTTAGAGTGTACCCTCAGTGAGAGGATAGGAAATATACACAAGATATATATACACAATAGCAAAAATATGCAGTATAGTCTTAGAAAACAGTGCAAACATTGTATAGTTACAATAGGATGCAATGGGGAAACATAGGGATGGGGCAACACAAACCATATACTCCAAAAGTGGAATGCGAACCACGAATGGACCCCAAACCTATGTGACCTTGTAGAGGGTCGCTGGGATTATTAGAAAATAGTGAGAGTTAGAAAAATAACCCTCCCCAAGACCCTGAAAAGTGAGTGCAAAGTGCACTAAAGTTCCCCTAAGGACAAAAGAGTCGTGTTAGAGGAATAATGCAGGAAAGACACAAACCAGCAATGCAACAACTGTGGATTTCCAATCTAGGGTACCTGTGGAACAAGGGGACCAAGTCCAAAAGTCACAAGCAAGTCGGAGATGGGCAGATGCCCAGGAAATGCCAGCTGCGGGTGCAAAGAAGCTTCGACTGGACAGAAGAAGCTGAGGTTTCTGCAGGAACGAAAAGGGCTAGAGACTTCCCCTTTGGTGGACGGATCCCTCTCGCCGTGGAGAGTCGTGCAGAAGTATTTTCCCGCCGAAAGAACGCCAACAAGCCTTGCTAGCTGCAAATCGTGCGTTTGGCGTTTTTGGACGCTGCTGGGGCCCAGGAGGGACCAGGAGGTCGCAAATTGGACCTGAAGAGAGAGGGGACGTCAAGCAAGACAAAGAGCCCTCACTAAAGCAGGTAGCACCCGGAGAAGTGCCAGAAACAGGCACTACGAGGATGCGTGAAACGGTGCTCGCCGAAGTTGCACAAAGGAGTCCCACGTCGCCGGAGACCAACTTAGAAAGTCGTGCAATGCAGGTTAGAGTGCAGTGGACCCAGGCTTGGCTGTGCACAAAGGATTTCCGCCGGAAGTGCACAGGGGCCGGAGTAGCTGCAAAGTTGCGGTTCCCAGCGAGGTGAGGCAAGGACTTACCTCCACCAAACTTGGGCTGAAGAGTCACTGGACTGTGGGGGTCACTTGGACAGAGTCGCTGGATTCGAGGGACCTCGCTCGTCGTGCTGAGAGGAGACCCAAGGGACCGGTAATGCAGCTTTTTGGTGCCTGCGGTTGCAGGGGGAAGATTCCGTCGACCCACGGGAGATTTCTTCGGAGCTTCTGGTGCAGAGAGGAGGCAGGCTACCCCCACAGCATGCACAAGCAGGAAAACAGTCGAGAAGGCGACAGGATCAGCGTTACAGAGTTGCAGTAGTCGTCTTTGCTACTATGTTGCAGGTTTGCAGGCTTCCAGCGCGGTCAGCGGTCGATTCCTTATCAGAAGGTGAAGAGAGAGATGCAGAGGAACTCGGCTGAGCTCATGCATTCGTTATCTAAAGTTTCCCCAGAGACAGAGACCCTAAATAGCCAGAAAAGAGGGTTTGGCTACCTAGGAGAGAGGATAGGCTACTAACACCTGAAGGAGCCTATCAGCAGGAGTCTCTGACGTCACCTGGTGGCACTGGCCACTCAGAGCAGTCCAGTGTGCCAGCAGCACCTCTGTTTCCAAGATGGCAGAGGTCTGGAGCACACTGGAGGAGCTCTGGACACCTCCCAGGGGAGGTGCAGGTCAGGGGAGTGGTCACTCCCCTTTCCTTTGTCCAGTTTCGCGCCAGAGCAGGGGCTAAGGGGTCCCTGAACCGGTGTAGACTGGCTTATGCAGAATTGGGCACCTCTGTGTCCAACAAAGTATTTCCAGAGGCTGGGGGAGGCTACTCCTCCCCTGCCTTCACACCATTTTCCAAAGGGAGAGGGTGTCACACCCTCTCTCAGAGGAAGTTCTTTGTTCTGCCATCCTGGGCCAGGCCTGGCTGGACCCCAGGAGGGAAGCTGCCTGTCTGAGGGGTGGGCAGCAGCAGCAGCTGCAGTGAAACCCCAGGAAGGGCAGTTTGGCAGTACCAGGGTCTGTGCTACAGACCACTGGGATCATGGGATTGTGCCAACTATGCCAGGATGGTATAGAGGGGGCAATTCCATGATCATAGACATGTTACATGGCCATATTCGGAGTTACCATGGTGAAGCTACATATAGGTAGTGACCTATATGTAGTGCACGCGTGTAATGGTGTCCCCGCACTCACAAAGTTCAGGGAATTGGCTCTGAACAATGTCGGGGCACCTTGGCTAGTGCCAGGGTGCCCTCACACTAAGTAACTTTGCACCTAACCTTTACCAGGTAAAGGTTAGACATATAGGTGACTTATAAGTTACTTAAGTGCAGTGTAAAATGGCTGTGAAATAACGTGGACGTTATTTCACTCAGGCTGCAGTGGCAGGCCTGTGTAAGAATTGTCAGAGCTCCCTATGGGTGGCAAAAGAAATGCTGCAGCCCATAGGGATCTCCTGGAACCCCAATACCCTGGGTACCTCAGTACCATATACTAGGGAATTATAAGGGTGTTCCAGTAAGCCAATGTAAATTGGTTAAAATGGTCACTAGCCTGTCAGTGACAATTTGGAAAGAAATGAGAGAGCATAACCACTGAGGTTCTGATTAGCAGAGCCTCAGTGAGACAGTTAGTCACTACACAGGTAACACATTCAGGCACACTTATGAGCACTGGGGCCCTGGGTTACCAGGGTCCCAGTGACACATACAACTAAAACAACATATATACAGTGAAAAATGGGGGTAACATGCCAGGCAAGATGGTACTTTCCTACATTACGTCACTGTCATTCCTTTAGAAGCACTTTAAATTGACATCATAGAGAAAAGCGCCATTACAGCTAACAACCATTGGCAAAGCTAATAATTCAGGGTTGTTTTAAGTGAATGTCAGTTGTATTATGTATGTGGCTGCAATAACAGAAAATTCAGAAAGGGACCAAAATACTAGTTGGATGCCACTCTATAGGAAGCACAGAATTCTAGTTTACATGTTAAGGCCAAGCCTTTAATGTCATAGGCCACGCCCTTTTCACAGACCCCTAACTTTTTCCATCCCAATTACAGCCCTGCACTGAAGTAATCCCGTCTTATCTTTCCTACCTGACTTCCTCCCTTGACTTGTATCTTCTCCGCTTTGACCTTTCAACTTTTCATCTTTCTCTTTTCTCTACCTTTCCTACTCACTGAAAAAAGTATTTCCATTCCTCTTTGTCACTTCCATAGATTTTCATTCTGTTTTGCTTTTTCTCCTGTACTACGCCTATAGCTAAGATGTATATTTGTGAAAGGGGTTTGTGAATATCAATTTATCAGCAAATCAAGGGCCTCATTTGCAAGAATCTGACGCATCAGCCTTGATGCGTCAAATTTCTTTTGCTTCCCTATGATACCATAATGATGCCATGGATGCGCAGTATTTCCAATACAGAGTTCCATGGCGCATGTTTTCACAGATGCGTCAGAAATTCTGATGCATCTGTTGGTACTAAACTCATGCATTGCTGGACTAGCGCCAACAAAATGATGCTACTCCAGCAATGCGAGGAGGCCACCATAGAGAAAAATCCTGGCCCGTATTTATACTTTTTTTGCGCCGCATTTGCGTCGTTTTTTGACGCAAAAACGGCGCAAACTTGCAAAATACCATTGTATTTTGTAGGTTTGCGCCGTTTTGCGTCAAAAAGCGGCGCAAATGCGGCGCTAAAAAAGTATAAATACGGGCCCCTGTATCTATTTTACGCCTGCCCTGAGCAGGCGGTAAAATTCTGACACAGTGAAGTCACAGAATGACACAGTAAAATGTTGTAAATTTCATTGCATCAGTTCTACGTGGCTTTTCCCGTGGCAACTCCTACCCTGCATACATTATACCTGGCACTGGTATAATGTGACGCAAGGGTTTACAAACAGACGCACTCTGCCCAATGCGTCAGTTTGTAAATTGCCAGCAGTGTTGAGCACTAACGCCATCGCTGCGTGACAACAGTGGTGCACAGGCCTTGTGCATGAGGTCTCGAGGTTGCCTTGGCTCTGGTTTGCGCGGTATAAAACCCTACAAGATAGCATAGAGAGGAAGCTACGCTGAATGGCTGTGGGTGGCGGTGCAGATACAAGGCCTCACTGGTGGGTCCTGTGTTCAGGCTCTCAGGGAGGTGACTGATATGACGTCTCCGCTGTTTACCTTTTCTGTGGTTCTAAAGCCGCCGAGCGTCCTTGAAAATCAATAAAGGGAATTAAAAACCACCTCACTGTTTCTTCCGAGTCACAGGGTGAGGGGTTGAAGTCCTGGGATTAAAATGACTTTACCACCTCGGCCGGCAGAAGAGGCTGATGGGGCGTCACGCGAGACGAGAATCCATTCCAATCTGATTTGGGGGGTGATATAGAGAAATGAGGGAGACGGGCTGTGGAAATACCAGAAACTGCTACAACCTCTGTCACTTGGCGCGTCCGCAGCGGAAGGGTTAATATTAACCAGACCACTCACCGCGGGGAGCCAGGCTTCCTCCGTCTGAGATTTGGGTAACACAGGGGAGGGGAATGCAGTATTCTAACTCCAGCCCTGGAATATTTGGGGGAGAAATAAAAATCCCATAAATATTTTAAAACAGGTACTGTTGCCACGAGGCCCTTTTTTAACCGGCCTGGCCTGTATTATAAAGTCCAAGCTGGGAAGAAAACTGTGAAATCTGCCACTTTTTCTCTTTCAAAATATACACTAAAAACCAATAAAATAAAGAAATTAATTAAAAGTATGTCAAGAATTTCGCTGCTGTCTAAATCGGTTTAAAGTAATTATTAGAACAGAGGGACAATTGCCATGTTACAAAAGAATCCTGGGAATTGTACACAAACTTTTTTTCACCTTCCAGCACTTTACAGGAATAGACAAATTAAACGAATGGCCATTTGCTTTCTAAGAAATGTGGCAACCGTAAAACAAGCATTGGCAAAGCTAATAGGTCTTGCCTTTGTTACATATAGGCCTTGTCTGTGATTTTTAGCCATGCTGCGCAACATAGCTAAAGTCGTTGTGCACACCATGCATGAGCGCCTGCAAAACAACGCATCTACTTTTTCTTTTTAGTTCCCGATCTGAGTCAGTAGGTGACACAGAAGCAATAAGGGGCGATCAGGAGACGCTGAAGCTGTGGTGTTGTGAGACTCTGTGCGCTAGGACCCTTGCAGTTCTACACAGACTCAACAGAGGAGTTACATAACTTGCTGGGAGTTGTTAAGGTGTGGTTATTAACAGTAATGATGTAAACCGAGGGGAGTGTGTGATTGTATGCTGAGAAATAAAGACGTTGGTTACCAGGGGCGGCCCCTCCGCTATGGCGGTGGAGCGTCGCCCCCCCTCCCCCTGCCAAAAGCTGCAAAACCTTTACTATAAAACAATAATAAACTATGTTTATTATTGTTTTATAGTAAAAGGGAGGGGGCCATGGGGCTGTGACAAACATGAAGGTGGAGAGCACAGCACTCCCCTCAGTGCACATGTATGTTTTGCCGGCCGTCTCGGGCCGGCCAAACACACATGCGCACTGAGCTCTCCAACCTTGCATTGTGTTGCCGGGTTGGAGACAGCAGAGACTCTCACTCCGTCCAATCCTAATGCTGCTTTCATGCTGTCAGCAGCATTAGGACTGGATGCAGGGCAGACTGGGAGCCTGTGCCTGAGTGTGAGAAGGTAGCCTCTTTCTAGCCTTGTTACCCCCACTTTTGGCCTGTTTGTGAGTGTATGTCAGGGTGTTTGTCACTGTTTTCACTGTCTCACTGGGATCCTGATAGCCAGGCCTCAGTGCTCATAGTGAAAACACTAGGTTTTCAGTATGTTTGTTATGTGTCACTGGGGTCCTGCTGGTCAGGACCCCAGTGCTCATAGGTTTGTGGCCTATATGTATGTGTCACTGGGACCCTGTCACACAGGGCCCCAGTGCTCATAGGCGTGCATGTATATGTTCCCTGTGTGGTGCCTAACTGTCTCACTGAGGCTCTGCTAACCAGAACCTCAGTGGTTATGCTCTCTCATTACTTTCAAATTGTCACTAACAGGCTAGTGACCATTTTTACCAATTTACATTGGCTTACTGGAACACCCTTATAATTCCCTAGTATATGGTACTGAGGTACCCAGGGTATTGGGGTTCCAGGAGATCCCTATGGGCTGCAGCATTTCTTTTGCCACCCATAGGGAGCTCTGACAATTCTTACACAGGCCTGCCACTGCAGCCTGAGTGAAATAACGTCCACGTTATTTCACAGCCATTTTACACTGCACTTAAGTAACTTATAAGTCACCTATATGTCTAACCTTTACCTGGTAAATGTTAGGTGCAAAGTTACTTAGTGTGAGGGCACCCTGGCACTAGCCAAGGTGCCCCCACATTGTTCAGAGCCAATTCCCTGAACTTTGTGAGTGCGGGGACACCATTACACGCGTGCACTACATATAGGTCACTACCTATATGTAGCTTCACAATGGTAACTCCGAATATGGCCATGTAACATGTCTATGATCATGGAATTGCCCCCTCTATGTCATCCTGGCATAGTTGGCACAATCCCATGATCTCAGTGGTCTGTAGCACAGACCCTGGTACTGCCAAACTGCCCTTCCTGGGGTTTCACTGCAGCTGCTGCTGCTGCCAACCCCTCAGACAGGCATCTGCCCTCCTGGGGTCCAGCCAGGCCTGGCCCAGGATGGCAGAACAAAGAACTTCCTCTGAGAGAGGGTGTGACACCCTCTCCCTTTGGAAAATGGTGTGAAGGCAGGGGAGGAGTAGCCTCCCCCAGCCTCTGGAAATGCTTTGTTGGGCACAGAGGTGCCCAATTCTGCATAAGCCAGTCTACACCGGTTCAGGGACCCCTTAGCCCCTGCTCTGGCGCGAAACTGGACAAAGGAAAGGGGAGTGACCACTCCCCTGACCTGCACCTCCCCTGGGAGGTGTCCAGAGCTCCTCCAGTGTGCTCCAGACCTCTGCCATCTTGGAAACAGAGGTGCTGCTGGCACACTGGACTGCTCTGAGTGGCCAGTGCCACCAGGTGACGTCAGAGACTCCTGCTGATAGGCTCCTTCAGGTGTTAGTAGCCTATCCTCTCTCCTAGGTAGCCAAACCCTCTTTTCTGGCTATTTAGGGTCTCTGTCTCTGGGGAAACTCTAGATAACGAATGCATGAGCTCAGCCGAGTTCCTCTGCATCTCCCTCTTCACCTTCTGATAAGGAATCGACCGCTGACCGCGCTGGAAGCCTGCAAACCTGCAACATAGTAGCAAAGACGACTACTGCAACTCTGTAACGCTGATCCTGCCGCCTTCTCGACTGTTTTCCTGCTTGTGCATGCTGTGGGGGTAGTCTGCCTCCTCTCTGCACCAGAAGCTCCGAAGAAATCTCCCGTGGGTCGACGGAATCTTCCCCCTGCAACCGCAGGCACCAAAAAGCTGCATTACCGGTCCCTTGGGTCTCCTCTCAGCACGACGAGCGAGGTCCTTCGATTCCAGCGACACCGTCCAAGTGACTCCCACAGTCCAGTGACTCTTCAGCCCAAGTTTGGTGGAGGTAAGTCCTTGCCTCACCTCGCTGGGCTGCATTGCTGGGAACCGCGACTTTGCAAGCTACTCCGGCCCCTGTGCACTTCCCGCGGAAATCCTTTGTGCACAGCCAAGCCTGGGTCCACGGCACTCTAACCTGCATTGCACGACTTTCTAAGTTGGTCTCCGGCGACGTGGGACTCCTTTGTGCAACTTCAGCGAGCACCGTTTCACGCATCCTCGTAGTGCCTGTTTCTGGCACTTCTCCAGGTGCTACCTGCTTCAGTGAGGGCTCTATGTCTTGCTCGACGTCCCCTCTCTCTGCAGGTCCAATTTGCGACCTTCTGGTCCCTCCTGGGCCCCAGCAGCGTCCAAAAACGCCAAACGCACGATTTGCGTGTAGCAAGGCTTGTTGGCGTCCATCCGGCGGGAAAACACTTCTGCACGACTCTCCAAGGCGTGGGGGATCCATCCTCCAAAGGGGAAGTCTCTAGCCCTTGTCGTTCCTGCAGTATTCACAGTTCTTCAGCCTAGTAAGAGCTTCTTTGCACCAACCGCTGGCATTTCTTGGGCATCTGCCCATCTCCGAGCTGCTTGTGACTTTTGGACTTGGTCCCCTTGTTCCACAGGTACCCTCAGTCAGGAATCCATCGTTGTTGCATTGCTGATTTGTGTTTTCCTTGCATTCTCCCTCTAACACGACTATTTGGTCCTTAGGGGAACTTTAGTGCACTTTGCACTCACTTTTCAGGGTCTTGGGGAGGGTTATTTTGCTAACTCTCACTATTTTCTAATAGTCCCAGCGACCCTCTACAAGGTCACATAGGTTTGGGGTCCATTCGTGGTTCGCATTCCACTTTTGGAGTATATGGTGTGTGTTGCCCCTATCCCTATGTTTCCCCATTGCATCCTATTGTAACTATACATTGTTTGCACTGTTTTCTAAGACTATACTGCATATTTTTGCTATTGTGTATATATATCTTGTGTATATTTCCTATCCTCTCACTGAGGGTACACTCTAAGATACTTTGGCATATTGTCATAAAAATAAAGTACCTTTATTTTTAGTATAACTGTGTATTGTGTTTTCTTATGATATTGTGCATATGACACTAAGTGGTACTGTAGTAGCTTCACACGTCTCCTAGTTCAGCCTGAGCTGCTCTGCTAAGCTACCATTATCTATCAGCCTAAGCTGCTAGACACCCTATACACTAATAAGGGATAACTGGGCCTGGTGCAAGGTGCAAGTACCCCTTGGTACTCACTACAAGCCAGTCCAGCCTCCTACATTGGTTGTGCAGTGGTGGGATAAGTGCTTGAGACTACTTACCACTCTTGTCATTGTACTTTTCATAAGAGAAAAATATACAAAACAAGGTCAGTGTATATACACATAGCCAAAAAGTTTTGCATTTCCTCTTTTCACTCTTTTCTAAGTGCTGAAAAGTACTTCTAAACTTTCAAAAAGTTCTTAAATGTTTAAAAAGTTTTTTTCTGTCTTTCCAAAAAGTTCTGAAAACTTTTTTCTCTTTGTCTATCACTTTAACTCTCTCTAAAAATGTCTGGCACAGGCCAAAGTGTTGAACTGTCCAAACTTGCATATGATCACCTTAGCTGGAAAGGAGCAAGGAGTCTCTGCATAGAGAGAGGTTTGAGTGTAGGGAAGAATCCTTCCTTAGAACTGTTAATTAATATGCTTAGAGTACAGGATAAGGCCATAAGTGCCCAATCTGGTGAAAAAGTAGCTAATTGTTCTCAATCTGATCCAGGGACTCCCCCAGGAAAAGGTTCAGGAAAGAAACTTCTCAGCCTGCCATTACTAGACAGTCTAGCATAGTTGGTACAGAAATTGAATCACACCATACTGATGGTGTGCTCTCACATTATGCTGGTAGCCAAGCTGTTAGGGTGCCCTCTGTAAGGGACAGGTCTCCTTCTGTTCATTCCCATCATACCTCTGTATCTAGAAATGTCCCTCCCACCCACCCTGATGACAGATTGTTAGAAAGGGAGCTCAATAGATTGAGAGTGGAGCAAACCAGACTGAAGCTCAAGAAGCAACAGCTGGATTTGGATAGACAGTCTTTAGAAATAGAGAGGGAAAGACAGAAGATGGGTTTAGATACCCATGGTGGCAGCAGCAGTATTCCCCATAGTCATCCTGCAAAAGAGCATGATTCCAGGAATCTGCATAAGATAGTTCCCCCTTACACGGAGGGGGATGACATTAACAAGTGGTTTGCTGCACTTGAGAGGGCCTGTGTTGTACAGGATGTCCCTCAAAAGCAGTGGGCTGCTATCCTATGGCTATCATTTACTGGAAAAGGTAGGGATAGGCTCCTTACTGTAAAAGAAAATGATGCTAACAATTTCCAAGTTCTTAAGAATGCACTCCTGGATGGTTATGGCTTAACCACTGAACAGTACAGGATAAAGTTCAGAGATACCAAAAAGGAGTCTTCACAAGACTGGATGGATTTCATTGACCAGGCAGTGAAGGCCTTGGAGGGGTGGTTACATGGCAGTAAAGTTACTGATTATGACAGCCTGTATAACACAATCCTGAGAGAGCATATACTTAATAATTGTGTGTCTGATTTGTTGCACCAGTACCTGGTAGACTCTGATCTGACCTCTCCCCAAGAATTGGGAAAGAAGGCAGACAAATGGGTCAGAACAAGGGTGAACAGAAAAGTTCATACAGGGGGTGACAAAGATGGCAATAAGAAGAAAGATGGTGAAAAATCTCAAGATAAGCATGGGGATAAGGGTAAAACCAAAGATCCCACTTCAAATCTTAAACACTCTTCAGAGGGTGGGGATAAAACAAATTCTTCCTCTTCTTCCCAACCTGCACACATTAAAAAGCCTTGGTGCTTTGTGTGTAAAAACAGAGGCCATAGGCCAGGGGATAAGTCCTGTCCAGGTAAACCTCCTGAGCCTACCACCACTAATACATCAAGCTCTAGTGCCCCTAGCAGTAGTGGTACTAGTGGTGGGACTGCTGGCAACAGTCAAGCAAAGGGTGTAGTTGGGTTCACTTATGGGTCCATAGTGGAAACTGATGTAATCAGTCCCAAGACAGTTTCTGTCACACCTAGTGGCATTGGCCTTGCCACACTGGCTGCTTGTCCCCTTACAATGGATAAGTACAGGCAGACAGTTTCAATAAATGGTGTTGAGGCCTTGGCCTACAGGGACACAGGTGCCAGTTTCACTTTGGTGACTGAAAACCTTGTGGCTCCTGAACAACACATCATTGGACAACAGTATAAGATTATTGATGTCCATAACTCCACTAAGTTTCTTCCCTTAGCTATAATTCAGTTTAGTTGGGGTGGAGTTACTGGCCCTAAGCAGGTGGTGGTATCACCTAGCTTACCTGTAGACTGTCTCTTAGGTAATGACCTAGAGGCCTCAGGTTGGGCTGATGTAGAGTTTTATGCCCATGCAGCCATGCTGGGCATCCCAGAGGAATTGTTCCCTCTCATTTCTACTGAAATGAAAAAGCAAAGGAGAGAAGGCCTGAAAACTCAGGATCCCTCTCCATCAACAGGTAAAAAGGGTATCACAGTATCCCCTAACCACCCTACCATTCAGGATACCATTCCTGTGGTGGGAGAAACCTCTCCTGGGGTGGCACCTGTTCCAAGGGAATCATCAGTTGGCAAAACTGTACTCCCTGAGGTGGAAGTACCTCTCTGTGGGATAACTAACATTGGTGAGAAAAAGAGCACCATTTTAGTTAACATGGAGCATCCCTCCAACCCTCCCAGAGAAGCTTTAGTGCAGAAACCCTGCACTGCCTCACAACACTTAGGACAGCATCCCTGCCCTAGTGTGGAGCTCATAGGACAGCATCCCTGCCCTGCTCCAACTCAAGAGAAACAGCATCCCTGTTCTCTCTTCCAGCCAGATGGACAAAGTTTTTGCCCAGCTATGGCTTTTCTGAGACAGCATCCCTGTCTGGCATTTCCATCACTACAAATAGGTTCAGTGGACAATTCCCACTGCTCTAAACTAAAACTTACTGATAGAAACTCTGAAAATACATCTTCACATTGTTGCTTAGCTAAAAAACTTCAAACAGGGTGGTTTACATCCCCACAGGGAAGTAACCATATAGTGGATGATAAAGGGAGTAACCAGTCTATTGCAGAGCTACTCTCTACTTATCACCACTTAGACAATAAAGTCTCAACTGGCCAAGGTTAGCCTTATTGTCCTTCGTTTGGGGGGGGGTTGTGTGAGAAGGTAGCCTCTTTCTAGCCTTGTTACCCCCACTTTTGGCCTGTTTGTGAGTGTATGTCAGGGTGTTTGTCACTGTTTTCACTGTCTCACTGGGATCCTGATAGCCAGGCCTCAGTGCTCATAGTGAAAACACTAGGTTTTCAGTATGTTTGTTATGTGTCACTGGGGTCCTGCTGGTCAGGACCCCAGTGCTCATAGGTTTGTGGCCTATATGTATGTGTCACTGGGACCCTGTCACACAGGGCCCCAGTGCTCATAGGTGTGCATGTATATGTTCCCTGTGTGGTGCCTAACTGTCTCACTGAGGCTCTGCTAACCAGAACCTCAGTGGTTATGCTCTCTCATTACTTTCAAATTGTCACTAACAGGCTAGTGACCATTTTTACCAATTTACATTGGCTTACTGGAACACCCTTATAATTCCCTAGTATATGGTACTGAGGTACCCAGGGTATTGGGGTTCCAGGAGATCCCTATGGGCTGCAGCATTTCTTTTGCCACCCATAGGGAGCTCTGACAATTCTTACACAGGCCTGCCACTGCAGCCTGAGTGAAATAACGTCCACGTTATTTCACAGCCATTTTACACTGCACTTAAGTAACTTATAAGTCACCTATATGTCTAACCTTTACCTGGTAAATGTTAGGTGCAAAGTTACTTAGTGTGAGGGCACCCTGGCACTAGCCAAGGTGCCCCCACATTGTTCAGAGCCAATTCCCTGAACTTTGTGAGTGCGGGGACACCATTACACGCGTGCACTACATATAGGTCACTACCTATATGTAGCTTCACAATGGTAACTCCGAATATGGCCATGTAACATGTCTATGATCATGGAATTGCCCCCTCTATGCCATCCTGGCATAGTTGGCACAATCCCATGATCTCAGTGGTCTGTAGCACAGACCCTGGTACTGCCAAACTGCCCTTCCTGGGGTTTCACTGCAGCTGCTGCTGCTGCCAACCCCTCAGACAGGCATCTGCCCTCCTGGGGTCCAGCCAGGCCTGGCCCAGGATGGCAGAACAAAGAACTTCCTCTGAGAGAGGGTGTGACACCCTCTCCCTTTGGAAAATGGTGTGAAGGCAGGGGAGGAGTAGCCTCCCCCAGCCTCTGGAAATGCTTTGTTGGGCACAGAGGTGCCCAATTCTGCATAAGCCAGTCTACACCGGTTCAGGGACCCCTTAGCCCCTGCTCTGGCGCGAAACTGGACAAAGGAAAGGGGAGTGACCACTCCCCTGACCTGCACCTCCCCTGGGAGGTGTCCAGAGCTCCTCCAGTGTGCTCCAGACCTCTGCCATCTTGGAAACAGAGGTGCTGCTGGCACACTGGACTGCTCTGAGTGGCCAGTGCCACCAGGTGACGTCAGAGACTCCTGCTGATAGGCTCCTTCAGGTGTTAGTAGCCTATCCTCTCTCCTAGGTAGCCAAACCCTCTTTTCTGGCTATTTAGGGTCTCTGTCTCTGGGGAAACTCTAGATAACGAATGCATGAGCTCAGCCGAGTTCCTCTGCATCTCCCTCTTCACCTTCTGATAAGGAATCGACCGCTGACCGCGCTGGAAGCCTGCAAACCTGCAACATAGTAGCAAAGACGACTACTGCAACTCTGTAACGCTGATCCTGCCGCCTTCTCGACTGTTTTCCTGCTTGTGCATGCTGTGGGGGTAGTCTGCCTCCTCTCTGCACCAGAAGCTCCGAAGAAATCTCCCGTGGGTCGACGGAATCTTCCCCCTGCAACCGCAGGCACCAAAAAGCTGCATTACCGGTCCCTTGGGTCTCCTCTCAGCACGACGAGCGAGGTCCTTCGATTCCAGCGACACCGTCCAAGTGACTCCCACAGTCCAGTGACTCTTCAGCCCAAGTTTGGTGGAGGTAAGTCCTTGCCTCACCTCGCTGGGCTGCATTGCTGGGAACCGCGACTTTGCAAGCTACTCCGGCCCCTGTGCACTTCCGGCGGAAATCCTTTGTGCACAGCCAAGCCTGGGTCCACGGCACTCTAACCTGCATTGCACGACTTTCTAAGTTGGTCTCCGGCGACGTGGGACTCCTTTGTGCAACTTCGGCGAGCACCGTTTCACGCATCCTCGTAGTGCCTGTTTCTGGCACTTCTCCAGGTGCTACCTGCTTCAGTGAGGGCTCTTTGTCTTGCTTGACGTCCCCTCTCTCTGCAGGTCCAATTTGCGACCTTCTGGTCCCTCCTGGGCCCCAGCAGCGTCCAAAAACGCCAAACGCACGATTTGCGTGTAGCAAGGCTTGTTGGCGTCCATTCGGCGGGAAAACACTTCTGCACGACTCTCCAAGGCGTGTGAGATCCATCCTCCAAAGGGGAAGTCTCTAGCCCTTGTCGTTCCTGCAGTATTCACAGTTCTTCAGCCTAGTAAGAGCTTCTTTGCACCAACCGCTGGCATTTCTTGGGCATCTGCCCATCTCCGAGCTGCTTGTGACTTTTGGACTTGGTCCCCTTGTTCCACAGGTACCCTCAGTCAGGAATCCATCGTTGTTGCATTGCTGATTTGTGTTTTCCTTGCATTCTCCCTCTAACACGACTATTTGGTCCTTAGGGGAACTTTAGTGCACTTTGCACTCACTTTTCAGGGTCTTGGGGAGGGTTATTTTGCTAACTCTCACTATTTTCTAATAGTCCCAGCGACCCTCTACAAGGTCACATAGGTTTGGGGTCCATTCGTGGTTCGCATTCCACTTTTGGAGTATATGGTGTGTGTTGCCCCTATCCCTATGTTTCCCCATTGCATCCTATTGTAACTATACATTGTTTGCACTGTTTTCTAAGACTATACTGCATATTTTTGCTATTGTGTATATATATCTTGTGTATATTTCCTATCCTCTCACTGAGGGTACACTCTAAGATACTTTGGCATATTGTCATAAAAATAAAGTACCTTTATTTTTAGTATAACTGTGTATTGTGTTTTCTTATGATATTGTGCATATGACACTAAGTGGTACTGTAGTAGCTTCACACGTCTCCTAGTTCAGCCTGAGCTGCTCTGCTAAGCTACCATTATCTATCAGCCTAAGCTGCTAGACACCCTATACACTAATAAGGGATAACTGGGCCTGGTGCAAGGTGCAAGTACCCCTTGGTACTCACTACAAGCCAGTCCAGCCTCCTACACTGAGTGGATCAGCACGACGTGGCGAAAAAGGTACTTTTTTTTATTACTCATATTTTTTTTTTGTCCCCCTGCCACACGCTGCCCTGCCCCTTTTCTCTCCCACGGGCCGCCCCTGTTGGTTACACAGCTTGGTGTGTGACATGTTCATTTGCATGCTCCTGGACTGGGGATGACGCTACAGAAGCAACACTGGGGAGGGCAGCGGGACACAGAAACAACACAGGGGAGGGTGGAGAAGTGTATTCACCACTGAGAAGTACACTGGCAAATGCAACAGGGAGAAACGCACAGGGAAAGGAGCAGCACAATGGAGTGGGAGAGAAGTACATAAACACATGCACTTTCTGTGAGTGCTTACACAAGAGGAAAAAACTAGCTCCCTCACATCAAGCACAGGCACCATGCAAACACAGACATGGTAAAGAGGCAGTGCTCCATGGGAGAGACAAATACATGGTTAAGAAGTTGAAACGCCAGGGCAGAAGCAGGCAAGTGAGAGTGGCAAGGAAAGCCAGCCGATGGTAAGCAATGGTCGGGCACCATGCCCCTCTATGTTCACGGTAAGCGACTCTATGCCTCTCAACAGACAGCACATGTGCTTTCTAGTAGGCTCGGCTGACACATGGTTGAAATATAATTTAGCATGACTGTGCAGTCCCAGCGCCTAGAGACATAGAAAGTAATACACACCACGAAATTGGACCTAGGAAGACACTGCACATCTTTGCAGTACACTGTGTGCAGAAAAAGCTCAACTTCTTGCTGAACTATTATCAGCATTTTTTATGTTAGCTCCCTTAGCATAGGAACAAATGTATTCACTTTTTGCATCTACAATCTGAAACTTTATTCTGGGGTTCTGATAAAACTCACCTCATTTCCACGTTGCGCTCAGGTCAACATCCCTTCAGTAGAGGAAGGACATATGGAACTCAGTTCAGAGATATACATACCTGGCAGGGGTCTATGAAGCTATGGTAGAGCACTCATTCACTCACTCAATGACTCACCCCTTCGCTTATGCTCATAATCCCTCACTCTTACATTTACTAATATATTTCTTAACTCACTCATACAATCATTAACTCATTCACTCATTCCCCCACTCACACTCACGCATTTGGGCCCATATTTATAAAACGTTAGCGTAACCTTAGCATCATTTATTTTGATGCTAAAGCGGCACTAACTTAACTCCATATTTATATTTTGATGTTAGACCCGTCTAGCGTCAAAATATTGGAGTGAGAGCCATTTTAGGAAGCGCCAAACCACCTTGCGTCAATGAGATGCAATGTAGGCGTTCTCTTCCTAAAAATGATGCTAGCCCCCCAGCGCCATATTTATCTCCGGACGCTAAAACAGCACGCAAGTAGGAGGTGGACCTAAATAATGGCGCCAAGCCCGTTTAGCGCCATCATTTAACACCTGGTCAGAGCAGGAGTTATTGTGCAGGTAGTCCCATTTCCATGGGGAAACACAATGGAATGGGCACATAGATGCCCACCTCAACCCCCCAGCATCACCACCGCCCACACCACAGGGACACTACAGAAGGAGGGAGCCCATCCCAGGTAAGTTGCAGGTAAGTTTATGTGCGTAAGTGTGGTGTGCCAGTGGGTGCCCCTTACATGGGGCCCCCTGCCTGGCACTGTGTATGTTGGCTTGTGTTGGTGACACTGGTCCCTTGTGGTGGGCATTGGGGTAGTGGGACTGACTTCTCTCTTAACTTAGACATGAGTCATTTTTTGGCTGCTTATGTATAAAAGAATGACGCTAGGCTGATTAGCGGCAAAATATTTGCTGCTAACCAGTCTAGCGTCATTTTTGGCCACTAGCACCATCTTCCCTAACCCCATTCCACACCGGCTAGCGTCTTGTTTGCAGACACTAGCCAGTCCTTAGCTCCATTGTGGCACACGGATGGCGCTAGGGAATGGCGCTAGCTTACGCTATATTTTTTGACGCACAACTGCGCTAGCGCAGTTCTGCGTCATTTTTCATAAAGATGGGCCTTACTCTTTCATTCATTCACTGTTTCACTCACTAATACATTACATCATCCACCCACTCACTCTTTCACTCACTAATGCATTCACACATTAACATACTCACTTCTTCACTTGATTGCAGTCACTCATTCATCCACTCACCCCTTTAGCAATGCTTTCTTTTGTGCATCTAACTCACTAACTCACTCCCTCACTTATTAATGTCTTCACTTTAGTGATATGTGTAACTAAAGATAACTCAAAGCTTATCTGTTATAGGAATACTTGTGACTTTTCAGTTTCAGAGGCCCAGATAAAATTATAATTTGCTATTTGGGTGCTCTAGGCGCTGGTAATACTGTCACGTTTGAGGCCATTTCCTGCCCTCTGGCACCATCCAATGGTCAGTTGTGGTGGTGGCATATGGCAGCTGCCTGCAGTGTCCTTAATTTAGCCCCAGCCCTTGGCCTTACGTCTGCTCAGCTTCACATCTTCCACGCTTAAGTGAGGATGTAATAACAACTTCGCTTTGCCACATTACTTCTACAGACCACTAATCCACATTAGTTTTGCCCCAGGTGACTGTTACTGGAGTTACACAAAGTACCCGGCCTGTGGAAGTAAAGGAGAGGACAAGTGGAGGTCACGTTGAAGTAAAGGCTGGGACAGGTGACAGCTGTGTCAGAGTGATGTTGAGGTGAAGTTAACTCTTACAAACATGAGGGCAGATCAGCGTCCGGGCAGTGGCGAACGGTCAGATGCCATGTGAGGTGGAGTGGATGTCATGATGTCTGGCATGGAAATGGCATCAGACTTCCTTGACAAGACGTCCTTAGTGCCATCAAGCCGGCAGCGTGTAACTGTGAAAAATATGTCTTGGACAATGACTGCGTCTAGCGCCCACTTCTACTCATAGATTTACCTGCAGCATAACTGGATGTTGGTCAATTTTACTTCCAAATGTGTATTCACCAACACGGCGGCTCCTGCTCATTCTGGCAAACACTCAGGCGGTCATTATGAACATAGGCGGTCCGTGCCGCCATGCCGGCGGTGGCGGTAATTACCGCCACCGGCATGGCGGTCCGGGCGACCATATTATGTTCATTGCGGGACCGCCACAGCGGAACTCCGCTACCGCCAGGCAACCGCCGCCAGGCAGCCTGACGATGGTGGAGATCCTTATCCGACATGGCAGCGCTGCCCACCAGATAAGGAACCTGTGTACACCAGACTTTCCCTGGCAGCTTTTCCCCGCTGGTAGAATGGGGGGCCCCAGGGACCCCTGTGCACAGCCCCGTTGCGCATGTCACTGCCCGATTTACGGGCAGTGATATGCGCGACGGGTCCTGCTGCACCTGCTGCTCTGCTACATTTACCACAACTCCATTTGGAGCCGTCAGCAATGTCCAGGCCCAGCATTCCGCTGGCCCGGCCGGCGGAAACAATGTTTCCACCAGGCGGCCCAGCGGAATGTTGATAATTCGGCCGGCCGGCCGGGTCCTCTACGGGCTGGCTGTCTGTGTTTAGACCGCCAGCCTGAACATGGCGGGAAATCCTGCTGTGTTCATAATGAGGCCCTCAGTCATCAGAGACTGAAGGCCTGCCTACAGGGAAGATCTCCGTCCAAACTTTGAACCAGGAGAAGAAGCCGGAAGAAGTTTGGAAGCGGTAGGAAGCAGGAGGAACAAGTCTCTTCCATACGAAGAAACGGCCAGATACTGCACAGGTGGGGACTGAGGGTAGAGGAGACGAGTACCATCACAGGGAGTGAGGAATGGGGCAGGGAGCTCAGCAGACCACAGACTTCTGTGGGAGCAGGAGGGGAAACAAGATCCCCCACAAGGTCATTATCATTACCCAGCGGCGGTCGCCACTGGGTAGTTAAAGTTAGCATCATGTTTCCATAGGAAATTCATTTTTCTGTTGCTAATAACTTTGGAGCTGTTTGCAAAATCTCCACAAAGCTTTCCAAAAAAGGGCACGTTTTTTGCCTAATTTGCTCATGGAAAGTTTCGGGGTGATCCGCCAAGCTGTGGCGGATTAAAACAGGGGGTCCCAAAACAACTTTTGCCCATTCATTTTCCCATAGGAACTTTAGACACAGTTACAGCCTAAACCACCTAACGGATTTACACCAAATTTGGCAGAAGGATAGATCTAGGTAAAAACAAAAGAGTGCTTTTTGTATTTTGGTGTAAATGTTTTCTAGTTTTTGATCAATCAATGATAAAAAAAACGTTCCATATCTAGGAACTTGGGGGCTCAAACCGAGACCTGATTGGCTGTCACCACCTCAACCAGGAAGTGGTGGCAGCCATCTTAGGAGTTGGGACTCAGTCCCGAGTCCTAAAAAAAGTAAAAATAAAGGACACAAGGGGGCAGGGTAGGAATACCCTGACCCCCTAGGCTTGGTGGTGGGGTCCCAGAAGGACCCAACCCGGGGAAAACAAAGAATTTTTAAAATTTTGTGGCAAATGTACAAAGGATCTGCACTTTACCTACTACATAAAAAAAAAACTTAAGACATTTACTGAAAAAAACAACGGTTAAAGTAATGTTATAGTTAGGTAAACGTCATGTTTTAAACTAAAAGAAACACAGAAATTCACCAGTTATCTCAAGTAACTATACCTTGTGCTCTAGGGTAACTATAACTCACACCCCTGCCATGCACTGCTAATTACCCCAGATATTACGTCACTCATGACATCACTGATAGCATCATTACAACATTTGCAGTGAAGTGATTGATGAGAAAGCTGTTCATGGATGGGTGCGTGTTTTTACAAGGGCCCGGCAGCTGCACTCTGTGGCTGTGCTGCTCACATTTACTCCTTTGTGTGGGTGCAACACAAACTTTTTAATTGTTCTATTAGGAAAGTCAACCATCCTGGAAAAGTAATTTAATAGAAGAAAAAAAAGTGAGTGGCTTCTAGTGGGTCAATGCACATACGCACACATGGAGGTCATCCTTTTGAATGCCCGCTATGCGTACTAACGCAGGGCAGGCGTGAGGGTTGGGGGGGGTAAAAAACATCTACAAACGTTTCAGGGGGGGAGACCTATTGCCCTTGCCAGTGCTCGTTTTAAATAATGTTTAAATTCTGCTGTATAAATGAAGTGCAGGAATTGCAAATGGTGCCATTACCCAACCCAGCTGTAAGCATTTTATCGACACAAGGAGGATGAAACTCTGAGCGTCCTCCATCGAGATTCACAACTGTGATGCAAAGGCTGCAGACCGCATCCTGCAGCATGTGCATTGACCAGTTGGGCTAACTTATAGCTGTGTAGCTTCAGGCACGACTGCCAGTTAAGCTGCATGCCCAGGTTTCCACAGAGCAGCAAGCTCTCGGCCACGAGGACGGCGCTTCCGGCCAGGAAGGACCTGCTCCCAGGAGCACATCTGTCGGCGCGAGACAGCATCATCCCTCCTCTGTGTCATCAGTGTCAGAGATACTGAGGACAGTGTGTGGCTGCCACTGTAGGCATGCGCAGTGCAGCCATCATTGCCATGCTCCAGTCACAATGTGTGTAGCCTTCAGGTGGGCTCCCATCTTTCTGCAGCCTGAGGGGTTACTTGACCCTGCTCGATGAATGCTCTGTCCCTGTTTGTTTTACACGGCTGGGCAAATGAATCAATGACTTCACGTGACCCCAAGAGAGCCTCGCCCGCAGAGTGGGGCGTCACTATAGACAGAAGAGGCCCTGGGTGCGATTGACGTCATAATTCACGTACCCCTCCTACAGAAGAGTACAAGTGTCAGCAACGTTATGATGTGTTTTTTACTTATAAAGCGCATCGCAAGCACCCATTAACTTCTTGGCGCTACTAGAAACACGGAAGAGCGCGAAATAGGGTGAGAACCCTAAAACCCGCACGTCAGCTTTGTCCCGGAGGTGGGACTGGGCAGGTCTGAGCATCTTACCATCCTAACTTTGTGCAAATGCGAGAGTGCTCGGGAGGCAGAGCCAGGGCCTGTCTGGGGGGTTGGGTACCAGCAGCATCCGGTAGCTATGACGGATGAGGGGGCGTGGCCTAGTTGTCATGGCTTTGAGGCACACGGGGTGGCACAGGGGCACCTAGGACAGTGATGAAAGCAAAGGGGTGAGCCTCCACCCTTGAGGAGGACAGGCAGGAGCCTACTTGACGATGGCGAAGTGTCTCACACAGCACTGCTATAATGTCTCATGCAACACTACTATAATGTCTCACACAGCACTGCTATAATGTCTCATGCAACACTACTATAATGTCTCACACAGCACTGCTATAATGTCTCATGCAACACTACTATAATGTCTCACACAGCACTGCTATAATATCTCATGCAACACTACTATAATGTCTCACACATCACTGCTACAGTCCCACACATCACTGCTAGATTTCACAAAGCACTGCTACAATGTCTCATACAGCACTGCTATGTCTGACGCAACACTACTATAATGCCCTACACATCACTGCTATAATGTCTTACACAGCACTGCTATGTCTCACACAGCACTGCAATGTCTTACACAGCACTGCTATGTCTGACGCAACACTACTATAATGCCCTACACATTACTGCTATAATGTCTTACACAGCACTGCTATGTCTCACACAGCACTGCAATGTCTTACACAGCACTGCTATGTCTCACACAGCACTGCTTTAATATATTACATAGCACTGCTATATATCATGCAACATTATTATAATGTCTTACACAGCACTGCTACAGTCTCACACATCACTGCTAGAATTCACAAAGCACTGCTACAATGTCTCACACAGCACAACTATGTCTCACGCAACACTACTATAATGTCCTACACATCACTGCTATAATGTCTTACACAGCACTGCTATAATGTATCAAACAACACTGCTATAATGTCTCACACAGCACTGCTATAATGTCTCACACAGCACTGCTATAATATCTAATTTAACACTGTTATAATGTCTTACACATCACTGCTACAGTGTCACACATCACTGCTAGAGTTCACAAACCACTGCTACAATGTCTCACACAGCACTGCTATGTCTCATGCAACACTACTATACTGTTGTAGGAAGTTGGCTCTGTCTGTACTATTTCAAAGTAAGAAATAGCATGCACAGAGTCCAAGGGTTCCCCTTAGAGGTAAGATAGTGGCAAAAAGAGATAATTCTAATGCTCTATTTTGTGGTAGTGTGGTCGAGCAGTAGGCTTATCAGAGGGCAGTGTTAAGCATTTGTTGTACACACACAGGCAATAAATGGGGAACACACACTCAAAGACAATTCCAGGCCAATAGGTTTTTATATAGAAAAATATCTTTTCTTAGTTTATTTTAAGAACCACAGGTTCAAGATTTACAAACAATACTTTAAATGAAAGGTATTTCACTTAGGAACTTTAGGAACTTTGAATTAGCAAAATAGCATATACTGTTTTCACACAAATGGCAATAAGCTATTTTAAAACTAGACACAGTGCAATTTTCAACAGTTCCTGGGGGAGATAAGTGTTTGTTAGTTTTGCAGGTAAGTAAACCACCTATAGGGTTCAAAGTTGGGTCCAAGGTAGCCCACCGTTGTGGGGTTCAGAGCAACCCCAAAGTTACCACACCAGCAGCTCAGGGCCGGTCAGGTGCAGAGGTCAAATATGGTGCCAGAAACGCATAGGCATCAATGGAGAAGGGGGTGCCCCGGTTCCAGTCTGCCAGCAGGTAAGTACCGCGTCTTCGGAGGGCAGACCAGGGGGGGTTTTGTAGGGCACCGGGGGACACACAAGTCAGCACAAAAAGTACACCCTCAGCGGCATGGGGCGGCCGGGTGCAGTGTGCAAACAGGCGTCGGGTTTGCAATGTAGTTCAATGGGAGACCCAGGGGTCTCTTCAGCGAAGCAGGCAGGCAAGAGGGGGGCTCCTCGGGTAGCCACCACCTGAGCAAGGGAGAGGGCCACCTGGGGGTCGCTTCTGCACTGGAGGTCGGATCCTTCAGGTCCTGGGGGCTGCGGGCGCAGTGTCTTTACCAGGCATCGGGTTCTTTGAAGCAGGCAGTCGCGGTCAGGGGGAGCCTCTGGATTCCCTCTGCAGGCGTCGCTGTGGGGGCTTAGGGGGGTCAGCTCTGGCTACTCACAGGGTTGTAGTCGCCGGGGAGTCCTCCCTGTAGCGTTGTTTCTCCACAAGTTGAGCCGGGGGCGTCGGGTGCAGAGTGCAAAGTCTCACGCTTCCGGCAGGAAACGTGTGTTCTTTAAAAGTTGCTTCTTTGTTGCAAAGATGTTTCTTCTTTGGAGCAGAGCCGCTGTCCTCTGGAGTTCTTGGTCCTTTTAGATGCAGGGTAGTCCTCTGAGGCTTCAGAGGTCGCTGGACCCTGTTGATCACGTCGCTGTTGCAGTTTTTCTTGAAGTGGGGAGACGGGCCGGTAGAGCTGGGGCCAAAGCAGTTGGTGTCTCCGTCTTCTCTGCAGGGCTTTCAGGTCAACAGTCCTTCTTCGTCTTAGGTTGCAGGAATCTAGTTTCCTAGGTTCTGGGGTGCCCCTTAATACTGAATTTAGGGGTGTGTTTAGGTCTGGGAGGGCAGTAGCCAATGGCTACTGTCCTTGAGGGTGGCTACACCCTATTTGAGCCTCCTCCCTGAGGGGAGGGGGGCACATCACTATTCCTACTGGGGGAATCCTCCAAAATCAAGATGGAGGATTTCTAAAGGCAGGGGTCACCTCAGCTCAGGACACCTTAGGGGCTGTCCTGACTGGTGGGTGACTCCTCCTTGTTTTTCTCATTATCTCCCCTGGACTTGCCGCCAAAAGTGGGGGCTGTGTCCAGGGGGCAGGAATCTACACTAGCTGGAGTGCCCTGGAGCATTGTAACACAAAGCCTGAGCCTTTGAGGCTCACTGCTAGGTGTTACAGTTCCTGCAGGGGGGAGTGTAGGAGGCTGGACTGGCTTGTAGTGAGTACCAAGGGGTACTTGCACCTTGCACCAGGCCCAGTTATCCCTTATTAGTGTATAGGGTGTCTAGCAGCTTAGGCTGATAGATAATGGTAGCTTAGCAAAGCAGCTCAGGCTGAACTAGGAGACGTGTGAAGCTACTACAGTACCACTTAGTGTCATATGCACAATATCATAAGAAAACACAATACACAGTTATACTAAAAATAAAGGTACTTTATTTTTATGACAATATGCCAAAGTATCTTAGAGTGTACCCTCAGTGAGAGGATAGGAAATATACACAAGATATATATACACAATAGCAAAAATATGCAGTATAGTCTTAGAAAACAGTGCAAATAATGTATAGTTACAATAGGATGCAATGGGGAAACATAGGGATAGGGGCAACACAAACCATATACTCCAAAAGTGGAATGTGAACCACGAATGGACCCCAAACCTATGTGACCTTGTAGAGGGTCGCTGGGACTATTAGAAAATAGTGAGAGTTAGAAAAATAACCCTCCCCAAGACCCTGAAAAGTGAGTGCAAAGTGCACCAAAGTTCCCCTAAGGACAAAATAGTCGTGTTAGAGGGAGAATGCAAGGAAAACACAAATCAGCAATGCAACAACGATGGATTCCGGTCTGAAGGTACCTGTGGAACAAGGGGACCAAGTCCAAAAGTCACAAGCAGCTCGGAGATGGGCAGATGCCCAAGAAATGCCAGCGGTTGGTGCAAAGAAGCTCTTTCTAGGCTGAAGAACTGTGAATACTGCAGGAACGACAAGGGCTAGAGACTTCCCCTTTGGAGGATGGATCCCCCACGCCTTGGAGAGTCGTGCAGAAGTGTTTTCCCGCCGGATGGACGCCAACAAGCCTTGCTACACGCAAATCGTGCGTTTGGCGTTTTTGGACGCTGCTGGGGCCCAGGAGGGACCAGAAGGTCGCAAATTGGACCTGCAGAGAGAGGGGACGTCGAGCAAGACAAAGAGCCCTCACTGAAGCAGGTAGCACCCGGAGAAGTGCCAGAAACAGGCACTACGAGGATGCGTGAAACGGTGCTCGCCGAAGTTGCACAAAGGAGTCCCACGTCGCCGGAGACCAACTTAGAAAGTCGTGCAATGCAGGTTAGAGTGCCGTGGACCCAGGCTTGGCTGTGCACACAGGATTTCCGCCGGAAGTGCACAGGGGCCGGAGAAGCTTGCAAAGTCGCGGTTCCCAGCAATGCAGCCCAGCGAGGTGAGGCAAGGACTTACCTCCACCAAACTTGGGCTGAAGAGTCACTGGACTGTGGGGGTCACTTGGACGGTGTCGCTGGATTCGAGGGACCTCGCTCGTCGTGCTGAGAGGAGACCCAAGGGACCGGAGATGCAGCTTTTTGGTGCCTGCGGTTGCAGGGGGAAGATTCCGTCGACCCACGGGAGATTTCTTCGGAGCTTCTGGTGCAGAGAGGAGGCAGACTACCCCCACAGCATGCACAAGCAGGAAAACAGTCGAGAAGGCGGCAGGATCAGCGTTACAGAGTTGCAGTAGTCGTCTTTGCTACTATGTTGCAGGTTTGCAGGCTTCCAGCGCGGTCAGCGGTCGATTCCTTATCAGAAGGTGAAGAGGGAGATGCAGAGGAACTCGGCTGAGCTCATGCATTCGTTATCTAAAGTTTCCCCAGAGACAGAGACCCTAAATAGCCAGAAAAGAGGGTTTGGCTACCTAGGAGAGAGGAAAGGCTACTAACACCTGAAGGAGCCTATCACAAGGAGTCTCTGACGTCACCTGGTGGCACTGGCCACTCAGAGCAGTCCAGTGTGCCAGCAGCACCTCTGTTTCCAAGATGGCAGAGGTCTGGAGCACACTGGAGGAGCTCTGGACACCTCCCAGGGGAGGTGCAGGTCAGGGGAGTGGTCACTCCCCTTTCCTTTGTCCAGTTTCGCGCCAGAGCAGGGGCTAAGGGGTCCCTGAACCGGTGTAGACTGGCTTATGCAGAATTGGGCACACCTGTGCCCAACAAAGCATTTCCAGAGGCTGGGGGAGGCTACTCCTCCCCTGCCTTCACACCATTTTCCAAAGGGAGAGGGTGTCACACCCTCTCTCAGAGGAAGTTCTTTGTTCTGCCATCCTGGGCCAGGCCTGGCTGGACCCCAGGAGGGCAGCTGCCTGTCTGAGGGGTTGGCAGCAGCAGCAGCTGCAGAGAAACCCCAGGAAGGGCAGTCTGGCAGTACCAGGGTCTGTGCTACAGACCACTGGGATCATGGAATTGTACCAACAATGCCAGGATGGCATAGAGGGGGCAATTCCATGATCATAGACATGTTACATGGCCATATTCGGAGTTACCATGGTGAAGCTACATATAGGTAGTGACCTATATGTAGTGCACGCGTGTAATGGTGTCCCCGCACTCACAAAGTTCAGTGAATTGGCTCTGAACAATGTGGGGGCACCTTGGCTAGTGCCAGGGTGCCCTCACACTAAGTAACTTTGCACCTAACCTTTACCAGGTAAAGGTTAGACATATAGGTGACTTATAAGTTACTTAAGTGCAGTGTAAAATGGCTGTGAAATAACGTGGACGTTATTTCACTCAGGCTGCAGTGGCAGGCCTGTGTAAGAATTGTCAGAGCTCCCTATGGGTGGCAAAAGAAATGCTGCAGCCCATAGGGATCTCCTGGAACCCCAATACCCTGGGTACCTCAGTACCATATACTAGGGAATTATAAGGGTGTTCCAGTAAGCCAATGTAAATTGGTAAAAATGGTCACTAGCCTGTCAGTGACAATTTGGCAAGAAATGAGAGAGCATAACCACTGAGGTTCTGGTTAGCAGAGCCTCAGTGAGACAGTTAGGCACCACACAGGGAACATACACATGCACACCTATGAGCACTGGGGCCCTGTGTGACAGGGTCCCAGTGACACATACATATAGGCCACAAACCTATGAGCACTGGGGTCCTGACCAGCAGGATCCCAGTGACACATAACAACCATACTGAAAACATGGTGTTTTCACTATGAGCACTGAGGCCTGGCTATCAGGATCCCAGTGAGACAGTGAAAACAGTGACAAACACCCTGACATACACTCACAAACAGGCCAAAAGTGGGGGTAACAAGGCTAGAAAGAGGCTACCTTCTCACACAACCCCCCCCCAAACGAAGGACAATAAGGCTAACCTTGGCCAGTTGAGACTTTATTGTCTAAGTGGTGATAAGTAGAGAGTAGCTCTGCAATAGACTGGTTACTCCCTTTATCATCCACTATATGGTTACTTCCCTGTGGGGATGTAAACCACCCTGTTTGAAGTTTTTTAGCTAAGCAACAATGTGAAGATGTATTTTCAGAGTTTCTATCAGTAAGTTTTAGTTTAGAGCAGTGGGAATTGTCCACTGAACCTATTTGTAGTGATGGAAATGCCAGACAGGGATGCTGTCTCAGAAAAGCCATAGCTGGGCAAAAACTTTGTCCATCTGGCTGGAAGAGAGAACAGGGATGCTGTTTCTCTTGAGTTGGAGCAGGGCAGGGATGCTGTCCTATGAGCTCCACACTAGGGCAGGGATGCTGTCCTAAGTGTTGTGAGGTAGTGCAGGGTTTCTGCACTAAAGTTTCTCTGGAAGGGTTGGAGGGATGCTCCATGTTAACTAAAATGGTGCTGTTTTTCTCACCAATGTTAGTTATCCCACAGAGAGGTACTTCCACCTCAGGGAGTCCAGCTTTGCCAGCTGATGATTCCCTTAGAACAGGTGCCACCCCAGGAGAGGTTTCTCCCACCACAGGAATAGTATCCTGAATGGTAGGGTGGTTAGGGGATACTGTGATACCCTTTTTACCTGTTGATGGAGAGGGATCCTGAGTTTTCAGGCCTTCTCTCCTTTGCTTTTTCATTTCACTTGAAATGAGAGGGAACAATTCCTCAGGGATGCCCAGCATGGCTGCATGGGCATAAAACTCTACATCAGCCCAACCTGAGGCCTCTAGGTCATTACCTAAGAGACAGTCTACAGGTAAGCTAGGTGATACCACCACCTGCTTAGGGCCAGTAACTCCACCCCAACTAAACTGAATTATAGCTAAGGGAAGAAACTTAGTGGAGTTATGGACATCAATAATCTTATACTGTTGTCCGATGATGTGTTGTTCAGGAGGCACTAGGTTTTCAGTCACCAAAGTGAAACTGGCACCTGTGTCCCTGTAGGCCAAGGCCTCAACACCATTTATTGACACTGTCTGCCTGTACTTATCCATTGTAAGGGGACAAGCAGCCAGTGTGGCAAGGCCAATGCCACTAGGTGTGACAGAAACTGTCCTGGGACTGATTACATCAGTTTCCACTATGGACCCATAAGTGAACCCAACTACACCCTTTGCTTGACTGTTGCCAGCAGTCCCACCACTAGTACCACTACTGCTAGGGGCACTAGAGCTTGATGTATTAGTGGTGGTAGGCTCAGGGGGTTTACCTGGACAGGACTTATCCCCTGGCCTATGGCCTCTGTTTTTACACACAAAGCACCAGGGCTTTTTAATGTGTGCAGGTTGGGAAGAAGAGGAAGAATTTGTTTTATCCCCACCCTCTGAAGAGTGTTTAAGATTTGAAGTGGGATCTTTGGTTTTACCCTTATCCCCATGCTTATCTTGAGATTTTTCACCATCTTTCTTCTTATTGCCATCTTTGTCACCCCCTGTATGAACTTTTCTGTTCACCCTTGTTCTGACCCATTTGTCTGCCTTCTTTCCCAATTCTTGGGGAGAGGTCAGATCAGAGTCTACCAGGTACTGGTGCAACAAATCAGACACACAATTATTAAGTATATGCTCTCTCAGGATTGTGTTATACAGGCTTTCATAATCAGTAACTTTACTGCCATGTAACCACCCCTCCAAGGCCTTCACTGAATGGTCAATGAAATCAACCCAGTCTTGTGAAGACTCCTTTTTGGTCTCTCTGAACTTTATCCTGTACTGTTCAGTGGTTAAGCCATAACCATCCAGGAGTGCATTCTTAAGAACTGTAAAATTATTGGCATCATTTTCTTTCACTGTAAGGAGCCTATCCCTACCTTTTCCACTAAATGATAGCCATAGGATAGCAGCCCACTGCTTTTGAGGGACATCCTGTACAGCACAGGCCCTCTCAAGTGCAGCAAACCACTTGTTAATGTCATCCCCCTCCTTATAAGGGGGAACTATCTTGTGCAGATTCCTGGAATCATGCTCTTTTGCAGGATGACTATGGGGAATACTGCTGCTGCCACCATGGGTATCTAAACCCAACTTCTGTCTTTCCCTCTCTATTTCTAAAGACTGTCTATCCAAATCCAGCTGTTGCTTCTTGAGCTTCAGTCTGGTTTGTTCCACTCTCAATCTATTGAGCTCCCTTTCTAACAATCTGTCATCAGGGTGGGTGGGAGGGACATTTCTAGATACAGAGGTATGATGGGAATGAACAGAAGGAGACCTGTCCCTTACAGAGGGCACCCTAACAGCTTGGCTACCAGTATAATGTGAGAGCACACCATTAGTATGGTGTGATTCAACCTCTGTACCAACTATGCTAGACTGTCTAGTAATGGGCAGGCTGAGAAGTTTCTTTCCTGAACCTTTTCCTGGGGGAGTCCCTGGATCAGATTGAGAACCATTAGCTACTTTTTCTACAGATTGGGCACTTATGGCCTTATCCTGTACTCTAAGCATATTAATTAACAGTTCTAAGGAAGGATTCTTCCCTACACTCAAACCTCTCTCTATGCAGAGACTCCTTGCTCCTTTCCAGCTAAGGTGATCATATGCAAGTTTGGACAGTTCAACTTTTTGGCCTGTGCCAGACATTTTTAGAGAGAGTTAAAGTGATAGACAAAGAAAAAAAAAAGTTTTCAGAACTTTTGGGAAAGACAGAAAAAAAACTTTTTAAACTTTTAAGAACTTTTTGAAAGTTTAGAAGTACTTTTCAGCACTTAGAAAAGAGTGAAAAGAGGAAATGCAAAACTTTTTGGCTATGTGTATATACACTGACCTTGTTTTGTATATTTTTCTCTTATGAAAAGTACAATGACAAGAGTGGTAAGTAGTCTCAAAGCACTTATCCCACCACTGCACAACCAATGTAGGAGGCTGGACTGGCTTGTAGTGAGTACCAAGGGGTACTTGCACCTTGCACCAGGCCCAGTTATCCCTTATTAGTGTATAGGGTGTCTAGCAGCTTAGGCTGATAGATAATGGTAGCTTAGCAAAGCAGCTCAGGCTGAACTAGGAGACGTGTGAAGCTACTACAGTACCACTTAGTGTCATATGCACAATATCATAAGAAAACACAATACACAGTTATACTAAAAATAAAGGTACTTTATTTTTATGACAATATGCCAAAGTATCTTAGAGTGTACCCTCAGTGAGAGGATAGGAAATATACACAAGATATATATACACAATAGCAAAAATATGCAGTATAGTCTTAGAAAACAGTGCAAATAATGTATAGTTACAATAGGATGCAATGGGGAAACATAGGGATAGGGGCAACACAAACCATATACTCCAAAAGTGGAATGTGAACCACGAATGGACCCCAAACCTATGTGACCTTGTAGAGGGTCGCTGGGACTATTAGAAAATAGTGAGAGTTAGAAAAATAACCCTCCCCAAGACCCTGAAAAGTGAGTGCAAAGTGCACCAAAGTTCCCCTAAGGACAAAATAGTCGTGTTAGAGGGAGAATGCAAGGAAAACACAAATCAGCAATGCAACAACGATGGATTCCGGTCTGAAGGTACCTGTGGAACAAGGGGACCAAGTCCAAAAGTCACAAGCAGCTCGGAGATGGGCAGATGCCCAAGAAATGCCAGCGGTTGGTGCAAAGAAGCTCTTTCTAGGCTGAAGAACTGTGAATACTGCAGGAACGACAAGGGCTAGAGACTTCCCCTTTGGAGGATGGATCCCCCACGCCTTGGAGAGTCGTGCAGAAGTGTTTTCCCGCCGGATGGACGCCAACAAGCCTTGCTACACGCAAATCGTGCGTTTGGCGTTTTTGGACGCTGCTGGGGCCCAGGAGGGACCAGAAGGTCGCAAATTGGACCTGCAGAGAGAGGGGACGTCGAGCAAGACAAAGAGCCCTCACTGAAGCAGGTAGCACCCGGAGAAGTGCCAGAAACAGGCACTACGAGGATGCGTGAAACGGTGCTCGCCGAAGTTGCACAAAGGAGTCCCACGTCGCCGGAGACCAACTTAGAAAGTCGTGCAATGCAGGTTAGAGTGCCGTGGACCCAGGCTTGGCTGTGCACACAGGATTTCCGCCGGAAGTGCACAGGGGCCGGAGAAGCTTGCAAAGTCGCGGTTCCCAGCAATGCAGCCCAGCGAGGTGAGGCAAGGACTTACCTCCACCAAACTTGGGCTGAAGAGTCACTGGACTGTGGGGGTCACTTGGACGGTGTCGCTGGATTCGAGGGACCTCGCTCGTCGTGCTGAGAGGAGACCCAAGGGACCGGAGATGCAGCTTTTTGGTGCCTGCGGTTGCAGGGGGAAGATTCCGTCGACCCACGGGAGATTTCTTCGGAGCTTCTGGTGCAGAGAGGAGGCAGACTACCCCCACAGCATGCACAAGCAGGAAAACAGTCGAGAAGGCGGCAGGATCAGCGTTACAGAGTTGCAGTAGTCGTCTTTGCTACTATGTTGCAGGTTTGCAGGCTTCCAGCGCGGTCAGCGGTCGATTCCTTATCAGAAGGTGAAGAGGGAGATGCAGAGGAACTCGGCTGAGCTCATGCATTCGTTATCTAAAGTTTCCCCAGAGACAGAGACCCTAAATAGCCAGAAAAGAGGGTTTGGCTACCTAGGAGAGAGGAAAGGCTACTAACACCTGAAGGAGCCTATCACAAGGAGTCTCTGACGTCACCTGGTGGCACTGGCCACTCAGAGCAGTCCAGTGTGCCAGCAGCACCTCTGTTTCCAAGATGGCAGAGGTCTGGAGCACACTGGAGGAGCTCTGGACACCTCCCAGGGGAGGTGCAGGTCAGGGGAGTGGTCACTCCCCTTTCCTTTGTCCAGTTTCGCGCCAGAGCAGGGGCTAAGGGGTCCCTGAACCGGTGTAGACTGGCTTATGCAGAATTGGGCACACCTGTGCCCAACAAAGCATTTCCAGAGGCTGGGGGAGGCTACTCCTCCCCTGCCTTCACACCATTTTCCAAAGGGAGAGGGTGTCACACCCTCTCTCAGAGGAAGTTCTTTGTTCTGCCATCCTGGGCCAGGCCTGGCTGGACCCCAGGAGGGCAGCTGCCTGTCTGAGGGGTTGGCAGCAGCAGCAGCTGCAGAGAAACCCCAGGAAGGGCAGTCTGGCAGTACCAGGGTCTGTGCTACAGACCACTGGGATCATGGAATTGTACCAACAATGCCAGGATGGCATAGAGGGGGCAATTCCATGATCATAGACATGTTACATGGCCATATTCGGAGTTACCATGGTGAAGCTACATATAGGTAGTGACCTATATGTAGTGCACGCGTGTAATGGTGTCCCCGCACTCACAAAGTTCAGTGAATTGGCTCTGAACAATGTGGGGGCACCTTGGCTAGTGCCAGGGTGCCCTCACACTAAGTAACTTTGCACCTAACCTTTACCAGGTAAAGGTTAGACATATAGGTGACTTATAAGTTACTTAAGTGCAGTGTAAAATGGCTGTGAAATAACGTGGACGTTATTTCACTCAGGCTGCAGTGGCAGGCCTGTGTAAGAATTGTCAGAGCTCCCTATGGGTGGCAAAAGAAATGCTGCAGCCCATAGGGATCTCCTGGAACCCCAATACCCTGGGTACCTCAGTACCATATACTAGGGAATTATAAGGGTGTTCCAGTAAGCCAATGTAAATTGGTAAAAATGGTCACTAGCCTGTCAGTGACAATTTGGCAAGAAATGAGAGAGCATAACCACTGAGGTTCTGGTTAGCAGAGCCTCAGTGAGACAGTTAGGCACCACACAGGGAACATACACATGCACACCTATGAGCACTGGGGCCCTGTGTGACAGGGTCCCAGTGACACATACATATAGGCCACAAACCTATGAGCACTGGGGTCCTGACCAGCAGGATCCCAGTGACACATAACAACCATACTGAAAACATGGTGTTTTCACTATGAGCACTGAGGCCTGGCTATCAGGATCCCAGTGAGACAGTGAAAACAGTGACAAACACCCTGACATACACTCACAAACAGGCCAAAAGTGGGGGTAACAAGGCTAGAAAGAGGCTACCTTCTCACAGGGAGGTGTGAAGCACCTCCACCCAGAGCAGGCTTTTGTTTCTGTCCTCAGAGAGCACAAAGGCCCTCACCACATGGGGTCAGAAACTCGTCTCTCAGCAGCAGGCTGGCACAGACCAGTCAGTCCTGCACTGAACAATTGGGTAAAATACAGGGGGCATCTCTAAGATGCTCTCTGTGTGCATTTTTTAATAAATCCAACACTGGCATCAGTGTGGGTTTATTATTATGAGAAGTTTGATACCAAACTTCCCAGTATTCAGTGTAGCCATTATGGAGCTGTGGAGTTTGTTTTTGACAAACTCCCAGACCATATACTCTTATGGCTACCCTGCACTTACAATGTCTAAGGTTTTGCTTAGACACTGTAGGGGCATAGTGCTCATGCAGCTATGCCCTCACCTGTGGTGTAGTGCACCCTGCCTTAGGGCTGTAAGGCCTGCTAGAGGGGTGACTTACCTATGCCACAGGCAGTGTGAGGTTGGCATGGCACCCTGAGCGGAGTGCCATGTCGACTTAGTCGTTTTCTCCCCACCAGCACACAGAAGCTGGCAAGCAGTGTGTCTGTGCTAAGTGAGGGGTCCCTAGGGTGGCATAAGACACGCTGCAGCCCTTAGAATCCTTCCCTGGCATCAGGGCCCTTGGTACCAGGGGTACCAGTAACAAGGGACTTACCTGGGTGCCAGGGTGTGCCAATTGTGGAGACAAAGGTACATTTTTAGGTGAAAGAATACTGGTGCTGGGGCCTGGTTAGCAGGGTCCCAGCACTCTTCTCAGTCAAGTCAGCATCAGTATCAGGCAAAAAGTGGGGGGTAACTGCAACAGGGAGCCATTTCCTTACAACTGTCCTACACATTACTGCTGTAATGTCTTACACAGCACTGCTATGTCTCACACAGCATTGCAATGTCTTACACAGCACTGCTACAATGTCTCACACAGCACTGCCATAATATATTACATAGCACTGCTATAAAGTCTTACACAGCACTACCATAGTGTCTCACAAAGCACTGCTATAATATATTACATAGCACTGCTATAATGTCTTACACAGTTCTGCTACAATGTCTTACACAACACTGCTATAATGTCTCACACAGCACTGTTATGATGTGTTACACAGCCCTGCTATAATGTCCCATGCAATACTGCTACAATGTCTTATACAGCACTGTTATAATATCTCACACAGCACTGCTATAATGTCATACATAGCACTGCTATAATGTCTCACTGTAATGTCTCAAACAGCACTGTTATGATGTCTTAAACAGAACTGCTATAATGTCTAACACAGCAATGCTACACTGTCTTATACAGCACTGCTATAAAGTCGCACTGTAATGTCTCATACAGGACTGCTATAGTGTCTCACACAGCACTGCTATAATGTCTAACACTGCAATGCTACACTCTTATACAGCACTGCTGCAATGTCTCACACAGCACTACTATAATGTCTTACACAGCACTTCTATGCCTATAGCAATGCTACAGTGTCTTATACAGCACTGCTATAATGTCTCACACAGCACTGCTATAATGTTTAACACAGCAATGCTACAGTGTCTTATACAGCACTGCTAAAATGTCTCACACAGCACTGCTATAATGTCTTACACAGTACTGCTATAATATATAACACTGTAATGCTACTCTCTTATACAGCCCTGCTGTAATGTCTCACACAGCACTGCTATGCCTGCAGCAATGCCACAGTGTCTTATACAGCACTGCTATAATGTCTCACACAGCACTGCTATAATGTTTAACACGGCAATGCTACAGTGTCTTATACAGCACTGCCATAATGTCTCATACAGCACTGCTATAATGTCTTACATAGCACTGCTATTTCTTACACAGCACTGCTATAATGCCTCCAACAGTACTGCTACAGTGTCTTACACAACACTGCTATAACGTCTTACACAGCACTGCTATAATGTCGTACATAGCACTGTGATGTCGTACACAGCACTGCTAAAATGTCTTACACAGCACTGCTATAATATCTTATATAGTACTGCTATAATGACTTACACAGCACTGCTATAATGTCTTACATAGCATTGCTACAATGTCTTGCACAGCACTGCTACAATGTCTTACACAACACTGCTACAATGTCTTACACAGCACTGCTATGATGTGTTACAAAGCCCTGTTATAATGTCTCAGGCAATACTGCTACTATGTCTTAAACAGCACTGCTATAATATCTCACACAGCACTGCTATAATGTCTTATATAGCACTGCTATGTCTTTGACAGCACTACTATCATGTCTCACACAGCACTGCTATCATGTCTTACATAGCACTGCTATGTCTTTGACAGCACTGCTGTAATGTCTCACACAGCAGTGCTACAGTGTCTTATACAGCACTAATATCATGTCTCACACAGCACTGCTATAATATCTTACACAGCACTGCTATAATATCTTACACAGCCCTGCTATGTCTTACACAGCACTGCTATGTCTCACACAGCCCTGCTATAATGTCTCACACAGCACTGCTGTAATGTCTCACACAGCACTGTTATGTCCCACACAGCACTGCTATAATGTCTTATACAGCACTACTATAATGTCTCATACAGCACTGCTGTAATGTCTCATACAGCACTTCTGTAATGTCTTACACAGCACTGCTGTAATGTCTCACAGCACTGCCGTAATGTCTTACACAGCAATGCTACTGGAAGTTTATTTGTTTATTGCACAATTAATAAAAATCATTGTAATCAGAAAAGGAGGTTAAAAAGGACATTAGCATCTAAAAAATAATAAAACATCTAAAAGACTAAATTGGACAATATGTAGTAAGATCGTAAACACGTGAAAGCCAGCGATGTAAGAATGCCCCTCGGTGCAAGTTCTGCGGTGTGGACCACCAGGGGGTGGAGGAGAGAGCACGTGACCCGCCTCCCGGACCAACAATCACGGTGCTGCGTCAACTCACGGTGCTGTTGTACCTAACCGAGGGCATAGCCGTAGGATAAGTCTGTGACACAATAACACCCGGGGGCTTGCTCTTACTAAGAGGGGCTTGCAGCAGTGCAATTTAAAACACAAAGTGAGCGGTTAGAGTGATGAGCTCGGACGTCCTCCTCGGCTGTTTGTCGCACGCTTAAGGAGGCAATCAACTTTTAAAATGAATTTAGCGAAGCATGGCATATGTTGTGACGTCAGCCCTTTCAGACACAACAGAATTGCCTGACGGCATCATCTAATGCCACTGGCCTTAAACATGTTTTTGAGATATATTTTTCACCAAAATAACTGCGCAGTGTTTATACAAAGAATATGTAAGCGGTCCTCCCGGGGGTGTGCACAGGGCCAACACCGCCCGCTGTTTGGGGGTTAAAGCTATTTTGGAGTTACAACCAGCGAAGGAAGCAGGCCACGTCTAGCATGGAGCACCTTATTTTTAAGGACTTTTTTAGTAATGAACTGCTATAATGTCTCACACAGCACTGCTATAATGTCTCACACAGGACTGCTATAATGTCTCACACAGCACTGCCACAATGTCTTACGCAGCACAGCTATAATGTCTCATACAGCACAGCTATAATGTCTCATACAGCACTGCCACAATGTCTTGCGCAGCACAGCTATAATGTCTCATACAGCACTGCCACAATGTCTTAAGCAGCGCAGCTATAATGTCTCACACAGCACTACCACAATGTCTTAAGCAGCACAGCTATAATGTCTCATACAGCACTGCCACAATGTCTTACGCAGCACAGCTATAATGTCTCACACAGCACTGCCACAGTGTCTTAAGCAGCGCAGCTATAATGTCTCATACAGCACTGCCACAATGTCTTACGCAGCACAGCTATAATGTCTCACACAGCACTGCCACAGTGTCTTAAGCAGCGCAGCTATAATGTCTCATACAGCACTGCCACAATGTCTTACGCAGCACAGCTATAATGTCTCACACAGCACTGCCACAGTGTCTTAAGCAGCGCAGCTATAATGTCTCATACAGCACTGCCACAATGTCTTACGCATCACAGCTATAATGTCTCACACAGCACTACCACAATGTCTCACGCAGCACAGCTATAATGTCTCACACAGCACTACCACAATGTCTTACGCAGCACAGCTATAATGTCTCACACCGCACTGCCACAATGTCTCAGACAGCAGTGGCTCACACAGCACTGCACAGCACTGCTACAATGTCTAACACAGCAATGCCACAGTGTCTTACACAGCACAGCTATAATGTCTCACACAGCACTGCTATCTTACATAGCACTGTTATTATGTCTCACACAGCACTGCACAGCACTGCTATAATGTCTCACACAGCACTGTTATTATGTCTCACACAGCACTGCACAGCACTGCTACAATGTCTAACACAGCACTGTTATTATGTCTCACACAGCACTGCACAGCACTGCTACAATGTCTAACACATCAATTCTACCGTGTCTTATGCAGCACAGCTAGAATGTCTTACACAGCACAGCGTGCCTTATACAACACTGCTCTAATGTTTGACACAGCACTGCTACAATTGTGTGTAGCCATCTGATGGAAGGATGGGGAGCAGGCTAGCCTCTCTCCCAGGCCATCCCTCGCCTGTCATGTACAAGCCAATGTCCTGGGGGGACCTGGAGCTAGCAGAGGAGGTGGCAGTAACTTGGGGGAGGAGGCTGTTGCTTATCCCCCACAAGCTCCCCACCTTCAAAGCCCTGGTGGTTTCCACTGTGTGAGTTCCCATTGTTGATTTACAGTCTGAACCTGAATACATAAGGTAATTGTCAAAACAAGTTTACAGTGGCCAAAAGTCGGCATAATGCTGCATCTATACTTCTATATAAGGTTTATAGCTTTCAGCTATGCACCAGCAGCCTGTCCTCCCACAAAGCTGACCAGTAGCCAATAGGATTGTTGTTCTGCAGTGCCCAGATGTTGCAGATTGGAATAGAAGGCAATTAAGCTCCCTGGACTGTGAGGACAGGAGGTTGGAGGGGTGTGATGCTGGATGGTGGCCTGCTCTGGGGTGTAGGCTCCTCTGCCAAGTCCCATTTCAGCATCATTGTTGTTATAGCATCCCCAGGGTTTGGGCTTCTCCTACCTCACCAGGATGCTTAGTTCATAGGCGTGTGATTTTAGGTTTCAATAAAAAAGAGAGAAGAGGGCCTGTAACCATCAAAGCAATGACGGGACATGCTTTGTAAACTTCAGTATCTTACAGACAAGAGATACTGCGCTACGCCTGGGTTACTGGTTGGGGGGGGGATGAAACTCTTCTCAAGCTGCCACAATCCTTGTCAGGGCAAGGCAAACCCCAAATTAACCTGCACTCAACTAGCTTGGCACAGGGCAGTCAGGCTTAAGTTAGAGGCAATGTGTAAAGTGTTTATGCAGCACTTCAAACAGTACCAAAGTGAAAACATACCGCAAGAAAAATCACACACACATTTAGAAAAATTGAATACATTTTAATTAATAAATCAAGACCAAAACAACAAAAATCCACTCAGCAGAACAGGAGATATGCAGTTTTAATTATTTCAGTGAATAGAACACCAAAAACACAAAGCAACAAATGTGGATATCTGGTTGGGCATGACCAGGACAAAGTCACAAGTTCAGGGTAACCACGCTGGAGCATAAGCCAGCTACAGGGACCCAGATAGGCCTGCTGAACAAGAGTACCTTAAATCTTGTTTGCCAAGAGGTGCAGACCTCTGCGTTGAGGATGCGTCGCACGAGGAGCTCTGAGGAGCTGTGGTGCAAGATCCTGCTTCATCGTCAAGGCTCCTGTCAACAAGAGCTTGCGATGCGAAGCCTGGCATCAAGGAAATGACATGCAGCTGAGGCGATGCATCAGTTCCAAGAAGCTGCAAGGGTGTGATGTGAGATCCTGCATCATTGTCAAGGATCCTGTTGACGAGAGGATAGCGATGTGAGGGCCTGCATCTGGGGTGTGTCACACAGCGGTGGTTATGATGGGGCTGCGGATTGCCATGCAAAGTCCTTGAAATGGAAAAGTGCATGCAGCAGAGGTGATGCGTTGGTTGTGCTTGAGGTTATGCCGTGCAGCACAAAAGATGCATCAGTTCCCCTGAATCCACAGATGAGCTGGCAGAGTACCTTGAGGCCCAATTCCAAGTGTTCAGAACTGCTGACTGTGCTCAGGAAGTGCCTTTGTGATGTGCAAGTTTGGTAGGTGACAGCTCCTTTATCGGTTTACTTAGTGTGGCCCCTGCTGCCAACACCTACCTTCCCTTTGTCTTACTGTCTGGGAGTAATACACAAATACCAACTGCCAGTTACACCTAGTCATGTGATCAAGGAACAGGTTTTATGCACCAAATGGTTAAGACAAGACAAGTGCAACTTTCTAAAATTGGCATTTTGAGAATGCTGATTAAAAATCCAACTATACCATTAAAGAGTGCTTTTTTTTACAATTCTTTTGGCACCCAACTCGACTTGACTACCTCTTCCCAACTGGAGGTAACAGCTTATTAAATGTAATAAAGTAGCTCTGATTTTATCCTATGGGAAAGGTAGGCCTTACAGTAGTGAAAAATGACTTTAGCCAGGACGTATAAAAAACTTAAAAGTATATGTCCTACTTTTTTAATACACTGCCCCCTGCCCCCTAGGCTGTTCAGGGCCTACACTAGGGGTGACAAACATATTAAAAAGGAAAGTTTGGGCCTGGCAATAGATTTTAAAAACTACACACACAGGCTGCAGTGGCAATCCTGAGACATGTTTGAAGGGCTACTTAAGTGGGTGGCAGAATCAGTCCTGCAGGCCCACTGGTAGCATTTAATTTACAGACCCTTTGCACATGTAGTAGAACTTTACTAGGGACTCAAGTAAATTAAATGTGCCATTTGGGTATAAGCCAATAGCACCATGTTTTAAGGAGCGAGCACAAGCAATTTAGCACTGTTTAGCAGTGGAAAGGAAAATCGCAGAAGCAAAAAAAGCCTTTTTTTACATTCTTTCTGCAAAATCATGGAGGAGCCGCAAATCCACAGCAAACATTTTTAAAAAACAAGTGCTATCTCCTGCACTCGTTTGAAGATTAGCCCCTGGGTGGGCCAGGTCCCCGTGGCATTGGCTATAGAACAAAGTTGAGAGCGGGGCACAGGGGACACCCCTTCTCGGGCTCTTTTGAGCCCGGGGGGTCACCACCTCCCTGGGGCTTTATGTAAATAATGGAGAGGGGCCATGCGGACGCCCTCCTTTTGTTCCTAAGAGGCCTGGGGACCACCACAGCACTGGGACATTAATGAAAAATTGGAGGGGTCCTCACGGCCCTCCTCATGTGGCTCAGAGGGGCCCGGGGACTATCACCGCCCTGGGGCTTTAAAACTAAATTGGAAGGGGTGGCACGCAGGCCCCCCTTCTTGTTCCTGTAGTGACCCAGGGGCCACCACCTTTCTGGGGCAACAAATCTATATAAAGGGGGGGTCTCCCCTCCCGGGCCATATACAGCGCAGGGGACCACCACCTCCCCTGAGCCGTCCCATGAAAACTAAAGGGAGCCAATAATGACCTTGGGGACCATAAACCCCCAGGGCCAGCTCCCTATCTCCAGAGGTGCCCACCCTCAGGAAATAGCAGTTTGGTTTTGCTTGGCAGGAGCTTTGACAGCTCCCCCAAGCAAGAGTAACCTGTAAGTCCACTCCCAGCGGGCACAAGCAGGAAAACTGCTCCCGCCTGCTGGAAGCGTCTTTTTCATCTGTTTTCCTGCCCGCTGTGAAGCAGGCAGAAAAACCGGTGAAAGGATTCCTCTTGCATGCAGTGAGCAACATTTTTGGCTGCACTCAGCACGCGGGAGTGGGAGCAATACCGGCTCCCGCTGGAGGCAGGGAGTAACCAGGCACCTTGCTCCCGGCACATATAAGCGGTATACAATTTCTTCCCGCCTTTTACCAGGATGATGGACAGCTTACCAAAAGGGCCCCTCATCATGTTTCCCACCAGTTTTGGAGATGAGCTGACATGGCAGAGGAATATGAGTCTGTCTTCACTAAACAAAGACGCACCTAGTACATATATTTAGGAGGAAGTCCTCATGTTTCAACTCTACGTAGTCTTGTCGTGTTCTCTACATAAGGATTCATGTTATTGCAGATTTCTGTAATTAGGCGGTCAAGGAACAATCACATTGCCAAAATTACCTCACGTCCTCGCCATGCACAGCTAATTACCCCACATATTACATCATTCATGACATCCCTCTATTGCATCATTGATAATATCACTGCAACATTTGTAATAAAGTTATTGATGCGAAAATTGGGCATGACGGGAAAAACTCTAAATATAACAGCTGAATTTTTAGAGTTTTGTGTGTGTAAATTCTGATCCTTACTATAATGCCCCTGTAACCCTTGTTTTTAAAGTGAATATATATATATATATATATATATATATATATATATATATATATATATATATATATATATATATGTGCATATTTATATGTATATGTATTAGATCAGAGAGGGGCAGAAAGGCAATTATGAGACTGCACTGCCAAACAAAACAAACAGTTAATGTTCTACCTTGGTCTGTTTTTCTTGTCTTTTATCTTCAAATATTTAAGTACTTAAATATTTTATTTCTATTCATTTAAGTGCCTGACTCTTTTTTTTAATAACATTGTTATTGATTTCCGGAAAACAACTCCACATGTCATACATCCTTAGGTTAACATTATAAATTCACATACAGATACATCTCCATATAGGTAGGTTATCATGTAGAGTTCGTAACCTGGCATGAAAGAGATGTGCATAATACATAACCCCTTATCCCACCCGCCTTCCTCTCCCATCTATGCATCTGCAGTATTATTCATGAGTGTAGGTGAATTGACATCAACTCGTGTGTGTAAGGGGGCTATCCGTGTGGGGGGCATTCAGCGAGTCTCCAATGGAATATTACAGTGTAATCATGGGACAACGGAAGTCCCATTGGTGTGGGGACTTTCCATTTGTGAGTGTATAGCGTGCAGCATGTCATCCCATGCCCGAAGAGCGTCACTCAGCTTCACATCCGTACGCACGCGCGTCATGCGGACTTCCTCCCCACACCCCGTTCATTCACATCTCTAAGCCACGCCGTACGTTGAGGGGGTTCTGGGGAGAGACAGAAAGAAGCCAAGCATCGTTTCGCTAGAGAAAGGAAGAGGGGGACAAATGTACGGCTTAGATTTCTTTTGGCAGGAATAGGTATGGGGCCTAGTACAACGTGTCTTATAGTTATAAGTGTCTGACTCCGATCCACACCTGTGACAAAAACCAACATTATGAGAGAAAAAATGGGCAAATCAATGATGCGTTGAGACAAACAGACTCCATAGTAGCACACAACAAAAGACGTGGGGCTGGATGACCAAACACTTTGACTGGCAAGAATTTCATGTTGTTGGCAACCGCAGTTTAGGGGGCAGCATGTGTGACCTGAATGCTTGTGTATATCTGTTTCAAGGCATTTTATTGTCGTTTTTTTTTAATTGGTGGGTTTTTTTTTTTTTTTAAAGGAATTAGGGTGGGGGGTTGTCTTAGGGGCGGGAGTGACGTGGTGAGGTAAGTGGGGCTGGGGCTGGTGGGGGTGGATTAAGGGACTGGGGTGGTTGGGGTACTGGGGCAGGCTATTTTTTTTAAGGGGTAGCGGTGGGGGGTTTGGGTATTTTTTTAAGGGCTTAGGGTGGGGGATTGATTTATTTTATTTTTTTAGCGGTGGGAGTGCAGGGTTTGTATATTTTTTATTAAGGGTGGGGGGCAGGTAGTTTATTTTTTAAAGGTTGGGGGAAGGTTTAAGGAAGGGAGGGAGAAGGGAGGAGGGAGAGGAGGGAGGATCGGGAGAGGACGCACTGAGTTAAGTGGGGTTGGGGCAGGGTTGGTGGGTAATTTTTAGCGGTGGGGCGGATTTAGGGCAGGGACTTTAGCTTTCGTTTTTAGGGGTGGGGGGGTCGGGGTATTTTTTTTTTACGGCTCAGGGTGGGGGTTCGGGTAATTTAGTTCTTAGGGGGTGGGGTAAGGGGGTTGGGATAGTTTGTTAGTTTATTTTTTCAGGGCTTAGTGTCAGTGGCGGGCTTGGGGTAGTTTACTTTTTAGGGGGCAGGGTTTTAGGGCTCAGGGCGGATGGGGTATGTCATGGAATTTTAGTTTTTAGGGGTAGGGGTCAGGTAGTTTTTTTATTTTAGGCCTCAGGGCGGGTGGGGGTGTCGGGCTAATTTACTTTTATGCAGTGGGGTGTCAGATCGTTTTTGTTAGGTTTAGGGCAGATGGCGGGGTCGGGGTATTTTTTTTATAGGGGTGAGGGCAGGGGTGTTGGGATAGTTTTTTTCTTTAGGGCGGGTGGGGGGGTCGCGGTAATTTAGCTTTTAGAAGTGGGGTAGTTTTGGGCCTCAGGTATGATAGAACCACACATGCCGTTTCCACACATGCCTTTACTAGACATGCTTTTACAATGAAAATTCGTTGTAGAGTCATTCTTGGTAAAGGCATGCGTGGAAACAACACAGTTGTTGTTCCGAGTGCATTGTTAAGGCATGCGTGGTTCCAGCATGCGTGGTTCCATCATACATCCTACTACATTTGCAGTCAAAAACAATTGCCTTTAAAGATCCCATAACAAGCAATGATTTACCTCTGCCCAAGGTGGATAAATAGCGCCGCTCAAGCTCTTGAACTATTTAAAACAACAATCAACCCAAAACTGTGGCAGAGACCATGGGCTGCATGACATAAAGTGAGCTCTGTGGGCCGGATCACAGAATGTATTTTGATTTCATGTCTGCCTTTGGTAGTAAGTTAAGACAGTGCTTGTTCCAAACACCTTTTAGCACCATACAATGAAAAAAGGATTCTGGAGATGGTAATGTGTGGCAATGTTTGTGCATATTTGTTGAGCGGTATTGTGTCATGGTGGTGATATGTTCTGTTGTTTTTAATCTTCTGTGCTTTGTGCTGCATTATTACAATGCGATTTTGTTGTAATTTACTGCTGTAGTTGTGTTGCATTCTGTTTTGACTGTTTCATTGTGATGTGCCATGTTATCTTTTTTAAATGTCTTGTTGTGTTGCTTTGTGTATCATCTTGTGTTATGTTCTTTTGTTTTGTTTAGATATGCAATAAAGTCTGCTGCATTTCTAGCCAAAAGCAGCACATTATTTTAAAGTTTCCAAGGCAAGCTGCTATTTGCTACTGTCTATGGTGGCAAAGTAAGTCTAAAGGTAGGTGCATATTTACCCGAAAGTATTGCATTGGTCATGATGCACCACTTTTCTTGCGTCACCCCTGCCCCACCCAACAACACCATGGTTGCGTTGTATTTACAATACGGCGCACCATGGAGGTCGTTAAGACAATTGTGGCGCTTTGCTGCACCAGCCTTAAAAAAGTTTGATGCGAGTGCAGCAAAGCACAGAGAGGCCTATTGATTAAAATGGATGTGCCATTTTAACACCTGCTCTGAACAGGCATTAAAAATGACTGAAAAAATGTCGCAGCACAATTTTCTAAATTTCACCGGGCCATCTTTTAGGCCTCCCTGCGTCGAAATGCCACCCTTGCATTCGTTATGCCTGACGCTGGCATACTGCGGTGCAAGGGGTTGCAAAATGGCGCGATGCAAACATCGCCACATTGTACAAATTGTGCAGGGGAAACGCCACCTTAGCACCACCTTACTGTAAAAAAAAATGACTCTATGGCAGCGCAAGGTGGCCCGAGGGCCTTGTAAGTATGCCCCCTAGCACTCACAATTTCTCTTTCAGGAAGCATTCTCTTTTTCCTTATTGAATTGCATTTAAACTTCAACAAGAAAGTGTGACTGGAGTGACAGATCATAGGTGGTTAGTGTAGGAGGCTGGCCTGGCTTGTAGGGGGTACCAGAGGTACTTACACCTTGTGCCAGGTCCAGTTATCCCTTATTAGTGTAGAAGAGGTGTTTCTAGCAGCTAATGCTGATAGAAGGTAGCTATGGCAAAGCAGCTTAGGCTGAACTAGGAGACATGCAAAGCTCCTACTATACCACTGGTGTCATATGCACAATATCATAAGAAAACACAATACACAGATATACTAAAAATAAAGGTACTTATTTTTATGACAATATGCCAAAAGTATCTCAGTGAGTACCCTCAGTAAGGTAAGTAATATACACAAGTTATATGTACACAAACCAAAATTAGGTAAGTAAGAGCAAGAAAAGTAATGCAAACAGTGTAGAATTACAGTAGGTTGCAATAGGAGCACATAGGGATAGGGGCAACACAAACCATATACTCCAAAAGTGGAATGCGGACCACGAATGGACCCCAGACCTATGTGAGCTTGTAGAGGGTCGCTGGGACTGTAAGAAAACAGTGAAGGTTAGAAAAATAGCCCACCCCAAGACCCTGAAAGGTAGGAGTAAAGTATACCTACTACCCCCAGAGAGCACAAAAGTCGTGATAGGGGGATTCTGCAGGAAGAACAAACACCAGCAATGCAACAACAGTGGATTTCTGGACCTGAGTACCTGTAAGACAAGGGGACCAAGTCCAATAGTCGCGACAGTGTCGAGAGTGGGCAGGAGCCCAGGAAATGCCAGCTGAAGATGCAAGGGAGCTGACACCGGTTGGAAGAAGCTGGGAGGTCTCCAAGAAAGAAGAGAACTAGGGACTTCTCCTTTGGAAGACGGATGTCGCACGTCGCGATGAAGCTTTCAGAGGTGGTCCCACGCAGAAAGACCGCAAACAAGCCTTGTTAGCTACAAGGGTCGCGGTAGAGGTTTTGGGTGCTGCTGTGGCCCAGGAGGGACCAGGATGTTGCCGTTTGGAAGAGGAGACAGAGGGGGCGCCCAGCAACTCAGGGGGCCCTCAGAGAAGCAGGCAGCACCCACAAAAGTACCCCAACAGGCACTTAGAAGAAGAGTGAACCGGAGTCCACGCAAAGTCAGAAAAGGGAGTCCCACGACGCCGGAGGACAACTCAGAAGGTTGTGCACTGCAGGACGGAGTGCTGGGGACCCAGGCATGGCTGTGCATGAAGAAAATCCTGGAAGAGTGTACAGGAGCCGGAGCAGCTACAAATCACGTGGTACACAGCTTTGCAGTCTAGCATTGGGAGGCAAGGACTTACCTCCACCAAACTTGGAATGAAGAGTCACTGGACTGTGTGAGTCACTTGGACAGAGTTGCTGAGTTCCAGGGACCACGCTCGTCAGGATGAGAGGGGACCCAGAGGACCAGTGTTGCATTCTTTTGGTGTCTGCATTAGCAGGGGGAGATTGCGTCGACCCACGGGAGATTTCTTCGGACCTTCTGGTGCAGGGTGAAGGCAGGCTACCCCCAGAGCATGCACCACCAGGAAACAGTAGAGAAAGCCGGCAGGATTAGGTGCTACAATGTTGCTGGTAGTCATCTTGCTACTTTGTTGCGGTTTTGCAGGTGTCCTGGAGCAGTCAGCGGTCGATCCTTGGTAGAAGGTGAAGAGGGAGATGCAGAGGAACTCTGGTGAGCTCTTGCATTCGTTATCTGAAGAATTCCCCAAAGCAGAGACCCTAAATAGCCAGAAAAGGAGGTTTGGCTACCAAGTTAGGAGGATTGGCTACCAAGAGAGGTAAGAGCCTATCAGAAGGAGCCTCTGACGTCACCTGCTGGCACTGGCCACTCAGAGCAGTCCAGTGTGCCCCCAACACCTCTGTTTCCAAGATGGCAGAGGTCTGGGACACACTGGAGGAGCTCTGGGCACCTCCCCTGGGAGGTACTGGTCAGGGGAGTGGTCACTCCCCTTTCCTTTGTCCAGTTTCGCGCCAGAGCAGGGCTGGGGGATCCCTGAACCGGTGTAGACTGGCTTATGCAGAGATGGGCACCATCTGTGCCCATCAAAGCATTTCCAGAGGCTGGGGGAGGCTACTACTTCCCAGCCCTTCAAACCTATTTCCAAAGGGAGAGGGTGTAACACCCTCTCTCCGAGGAAATCCTTTGTTCTGCCTTCCTGGGCCAGGGCTGCCTGGACCCCAGGAGGGCAGAAACCTGTCTGAGGGGTTGGCAGCAGCAGCAGCTGCAGTGGAGACCCCAGAAAGGCAGTTTGGCAGTAACCGGGTTCTGTGCTAGAGACCCGGGGGATCATGGAATTGTCCCCCCCAGACCTGAATGGTATTGGGGTGACAATTCCATGATCTTAGACATGTTACATGGCCATGTCCGGAGTTACCATTGTGACGCTATACATAGTATAGTAATGGTGTCCCCGCACTCACAAAGTCTGGGGAATTTGCCCTGAACGATGTGGGGGCACCTTGGCTACTGCCAGGGTGCCCACACACTAAATAACTTTGCACCCAACCTTCACCAGGTGAAGGTTAGACATATAGGTGACTTATAAGTTACTTATGTGCAGTGGTAAATGGCTGTGAAATAACGTGGACGTTATTTCATGCAGGCTGCACTGGCAGGCCTGTGTAAGAATTGTCAGAGCTCCCTATGGGTGGCAAAAGAAATGCTGCAGCCCATAGGGATCTCCTGGAACCCCAATACCCTGGGCACCTCATTACCATATACAAGGGAATTATATGGGTGTACCAGTATGCCAATGTGAATTGGTAAATTTAGTCACTAGCCTGTTAGTGACACATTTGGAAAGCAGAGAGAGCATAACCACTGAGGTTCTGGTTAGCAGAGTCTCAGTGAGACAGTTAGGCATCACAGAGGGAACACATACAGGGCACATACTTATGAGCACTGGGGCCCTGTCTGGCAGGGTCCCAGTGACACATAGACTAAAACAACATATATACAGTGAAATATGGAGGTAACATGCCAGGCAAGATGGTACTTTCCTACACAACACCCCCCCAAACGAAGGACAATAAGACTAGCCATGACCTGATGAGTCTTCATTGTCTAAGTGGAAATATCTGGAGAGTCCATTTGCATTGGAGTGGGTACTCCCAGGTCTATGTTTCACAGTATAGTCCATTCCCTGTAGAGATATGGACCACCTCAACAATTTAGGGTTTTCACCTTTCATTTGTTTTAGCCAAAGTAGAGGTTTGTGGTCTGTCTGAACAATAAAGTGAGTGCCAAAGAGGTATGGCCTCAACTTTTTCAGTGCCCAGACCACAGCAAAGGCCTCCCTCTCTATGGCAAACCAACGCTTTTCTCTAGGGGTCAACCTTCTGCTGATAAAAGCAACTTTTTGATCCTGGCCCTCAGAATTCAGTTGTGATAAGACTGCCCCTACGCCTAATTCAGATGCATCAGTTTGAACAATGAATTTCTTGGAGTAACATGGGCTTTTTAGGACAGGTGCAGAGCTCCTCAAAAGCTTTCTGACAGCCAGCTGTCCATAATACCTTTTTAGGCATTTTCTTACTTGTGAGATCATTAAGAGGGGCTGCTATGGAGCCAAAGTTTTAAATTAATCTCCTGTAATACCCTGTGAGGCCTATGAAGGCTCTCACCTGGGTCTGAGTTGTAGGGGGAACCCAGTCCATGATTGTGGGGATTTTCCCCTGAAGTGATGCAATCTGTTCTCCACCTACCAGGTGTCCCAGATAGACCACCTTACCCTGCCCTATCTGGCACTTTGAGGCCTTTATAGTGAGGCCTGCCTTTTGCAGGGCCTCCAAAACTTTCCAAAGGTGGACCAGGTGCTCATCCCAGGTGAAGCTAAAGACAGAAATATCATCTAGATATGCTGCACTAAAAGCCTCCAACCCTTGCAGGAGTTTGTTCGCCAACCTCTGAAAAGTGGCAGGTGCATTTTTCAAACCAAAGGGCATCACTGTAAATTGGTAGTGCCCTCCTATAGTTGAAAATGCAGTCTTTGGTTTAGCATCCTCAGCCAATTTGATCTGCCAATACCCTGAAGTCAAATCACAGGTGCTAAGATACTTGGCAGATGCCAGTGTATCAATGAGCTCATCTGACCTGGGTATAGGGTGAGCATCAGTTTTTGTTACCTGATTTGGACCTCTGTAGTCTACACAAAACCTCATCTCCCTTTTTCCATCTTTTGAGTGAGGCTTTGGTACAGGCACCACAGGACTCGCCCATGGGCTTTCAGAAGTTTCAATCACTCCCAGATCAAGCATTTTTTGTACCTCTTGTTTTATGCAGTCCCTGACATGGTCAGGCTGCCTATAAATCCTACTTTTGACAGGCAGGCTGTCACCAGTATCAATTGTGTGTTCACACCAGGATGTTGTACCTGGCACAATTGAAAAGAGGTCAGAAAATTGTACAAGGAGATTTATGCAGTTGTCTTTTTGTTCTGCAGTCAGACAATCTGCCAAAACTACTCCCTCCACTAAAGCATCAGTTTCAGTGGTGGAAAAGAGATCAGGGAGAGGGTCACTCTCTTCTTCCTGTCCCTCATCTGTTGCCATGAACAGGGTGAGATCAGCCCTGTCATAGTAGGGTTTTAGGCGGTTGACATGAATCACCCTAAGGGGACTCCTGGCAGTGCCCAGGTCTACCAGATAGGTAACCTCACCCTTCTTTTCAACAATTAGATGGGGTCCACTCCATTTGTCTTGGAGTGCTCTTGGGGCCACAGGCTCCAATACCCACACCTTCTGTCCTGGTTGGTACTGGATCAGAACAGCCTTCTCTGGTCATGCCATTGCTTTTGCAGCTCCAGCTGGCCTGAAGGTTTTTACTGGCCTTTTTCATGTACTCAGCCATTCTGGATCTTAGGCCAAGTACATAGTCCACTATGTCCTGTTTGGGAGCTTTTAAAGGTTGTTCCCAACTCTCCTTCACAAGAGTGAGTGGGCCTCTTACAGGGTGTCCAAAGAGGAGTTCAAAGGGGCTGAAGCCCACTACTTTCTGGGGTACCTCCCTGTAAGCAAAAAAGAGGCAAGGTAACAGGACATCCCATCTCCTCCTGAGTTTTTCAGGGAGTCCCATTATCATACCTTTAAGAGTTTTATTAAACCTCTCTACCAGTCCATTAGTCTGTGGATGGTAAGGAGTGGTGAACTTGTAAGTTACACCACACTCCTTCCACATTGTTTTCAAGTATGCAGACATGAAGTTGCTACCCCTGTCTGATACAACCTCTTTAGGGAAACCCACCCTGGAAAAGATTCCCAGGAGGGCCTTTGCCACTGCAGGAGCTGTAGTGGTCCTTAGAGGAATTGCTTCAGGATTTCTTGTGGCATGGTCCACAACCACCAAGATAAACCTATTGCCTGAAGCAGTAGGAGGGTCAAGGGGGGCAACTATGTCAACCCCTACCCTTTCAAAGGGCACCCCAACCACAGGCAGTGGAATAAGGGGAGCCTTTGGAGTGCCACCAGTCTTGCCACTGGCTTGGCAGGTCACACAAGACTTGCAAAAATCTTTAGTGTCCTCTGACATCCTAGGCCAGTGAAACAGGGGGACAAGTCACTCCCATGTTTTGATTGGGCCCAAATGCCCAGCCAAATGAATGTCATGTGCAAGAGTTAGGAGGAACTCTCTGTACTGCAGGGGAATGACCAATCTCCTGGCTGCTCCAGGTTTTGGGTCCCTTGCCTCGGTGTACAAGAGGTTGTCCTCCCAGTAAACTCTATGTGAGTCACTGGCATCCCCATTTTGCTGTTTGACAGCTTGCTGTCTTAGACCCTCTAATGTGGGACAGGTTTGCTGTGCCACACTCAGCTCTTCCCTGGCAGGCCCCCCTCCACCCAAAAGCTCAGCAGTGTCTGCTGCCAGCTCATCTGGTGAAGGTTCTGCACAGGGAGGAAATTCTTCTTCCTCAGAAGGAGAATCATCTGTAGAGGGAGGGATAGTGGGTAGGGATTTACCCTTGTTACCCCTAGCTTTAGGGAGCACTTGGTCCATTGTTCCAGGATCCAAGCTACCCTGTCCTTTTTGCTTTTTGGCCTGAGCCCTTGTCAAAGCAAAAATATGCCCAGGAATGCCCAGCATTGCTGCATGAGCCTCCAACTCCACTTCTGGCCAAGCTGATGTCTCTAAATCATTCCCTAGTAGACAGACTACAGCTAAATCTGAGGCAACCACAACTTTCTTTGGACCAGTAACCCCCCCCCCCAGTTGAGATTCACAACAGCCATGGGGTGGCTAAGAGTGTTGTTATGAGCGTCTGTCACTTGGTACTGCTGACCAAGTAGGTGTTGTTCAGGGTGGACCAGTTTCTCTATGACCATAGTTACACTGGCACCTGTGTCCCTGTAGGCCTGAACCTCAACACCATTTATTAGGGGAAGTTGCTTGCACTTATCCATATTAAGGGGACATGCAACCAAGGTGGCCAAATCAATGGCACCTTCAGAGACTAAAACAGCCTCTGTGGTCTCCCTAACAAGAACAACCCCAACTACATTGCCAATAGTGAGCCCAGCTACACCCTTGGATTGGCTATTTGTAGGTTTCCTCCCACCACCACTGCTATTATTAGGGGCACTAGAATTTGCAGCAGGGGTTGTGGTAGTGGGAGGTTTGGTGTTTTTCTTTGGACAACTGGAATCAGTTGCCCTATGGCCTTTGACTTTACACAAATAACACCAAGGCTTTTTAGGTTGATTATTGGAAGAGGATTTGGACCCCTCCCCCCCCCCACCAGAGGATTTGTGTGGGCCTGATGAAGTCTCAGTTTTACTTTTCTCCCCACCCTTGTCAGAAGACTTACCATCCTTCTTCTTGCCATCCTTGTCACCCCCTGTATGAATTTTTCTGTTCACCCTTGTTCTGACCCACTTGTCTGCCTTCTTTCCCAATTCTTGGGGAGAGGTCAGATCCAAGTCCACTAGGTACTGGTGTAACAAGTCAGACACACAGTTATTCAGAATATGCTCTCTCAGAATGAGATTATACATGCTTTCATAGTCAGATACCTTACTGCCATGTAACCACCCCTCCAAGGCCTTCACTGAGCAGTCCACAAAGTCTGTCCAGTCTTGAGAGGACTCTTTTCTGGTGTCTCTGAACTTAATCCTGTATTGTTCAGTGGTTAAGCCAAATCCATCCAAGAGTGCATCCTTCAAAACTGTAAAATTGTTAGCTTCACTTTCTCTAACATTAAGGAGTCTATCCCTACCCTTTCCAGTGAAAGATAGCCACAAAATAGCAGCCCACTGCCTTTGAGGGACCTCCTGTACCATACAGGCCCTCTCAAGTGCAGCAAACCACTTGTTGATGTCATCCCCCTCCTTGTAAGGGGGGACTATTGTAGGAGGCTGGCCTGGCTTGTAGTGAGTACCAAGGGGTACTTACACCTTGCACCAGGTCCAGGTATCCCTTATTAGTGTAGAGGGGTGTCTAGCAGCTTAGGCTGATAGAAAAGGTAGCTTAGCAGAGCAGCTTAGGCTGAACTAGGAGACGAGTGAAGCTCCTGCAGTACCACTAGTGTCATATGCACAATATCATAAGAAAACACAATACACAGATATACTAAAATTAAAGGTACTTTATTTTTATGACAATATGCCAAAAGTATCTCAGTGAGTACCCTCAGTATGAGGATAGCAAATATACACAAGATATATGTACACAATACCAAAATATGCAGTAATAGCAATTGAAAACAGTGCAAACAATGTATAGTCACAATAGAATGCAATGGGGGCACATAGGGATAGGGGCAACACAAACCATATACTCTAGAAGTGGAATGTGAACCACGAATGGACCCCAAACCTATGTGACCTTGTAGAGGGTCGCTGGGACTGTAAGAAAACAGTGAGGGTTAGAAAAATAGCCCACCCCAAGACCCTGAAAAGTGGGTGCAAAGTGCACCTAAGTTCCCCAAAGAGCACAGAAGTCGTGATAGGGGAATTCTGCAAGAAAGACCAACACCAGCAATGCAACAATGATAGATTTCCTGACGAGAGTACCTGTGGAACAAGGGGACCAAGTCCAAGAGTCACGATCAAGTCGGGAGTGGGCAGATGCCCAGGAAATGCCAGCTGTGGGTGCAAAGAAGCTGCCACCGGATGGTAGAAGCTGAGGATTCTGCAAGAACGACAAGGGCTAGAAACTTCCCCTTTGGAGGATGGATGTCCCACGTCGTGAAGAGTCCTGCAGAGGTGTTCTCGTGCAGAAAGACCGCAAACAAGCCTTGCTAGCTGCAAGGGTCGTGGTTAGGGTTTTTGGATGCTGCTGTGGCCCATGAGGGACCAGGATGTCGCCAATTGCGTGAGGCGACAGAGGGGGCATCCAGAAAGACAAGGAGCCCACTCAGAAGCAAGCAGCACCCGTAGAAGTGCCAGAACAGGCACTACAAAGTGGAGTGAACCGGAGCTCACCCGAAGTCACGAAAGAGGGTCCCACGACGCCGGAGGACAACTCAGGAGGTCGTGCACTGCAGGTTAGAGTGCCGGGGACCCAGGCTTGGCTGTGCACAAAGGAATTCCTGGAAGAGTGCACAGGAGCCAGAGTAGCTGCAAAACACGCGGTTCCCAGCAATGCAGTCTAGCATGGGGAGGCAAGGACTTACCTCCACCAAACTTGGACTGAAGAGTCACTGGACTGTGGGAGTCACTTGGACAGAGTTGCTGAGTTCAAGGGACCTCGCTCGTCATGCTGAGAGGAGACCCAGAGGACCGGTGAAGCAGTTCTTTGGTGCCTGCGGTTGCAGGGGGAAGATTCCGTCGACCCACAGGAGATTTCTTCGGAGCTTCTAGTGCATAGAGGAGGCAGACTACCCCCACAGCATGCACCACCAGGAAAACAGTTGAGAAGGCGGCAGGACCAGCGTTACAAGGTCGCAGTAGTCGTCTTTGCTGCTTTGTTGCAGTTTTGCAGGCTTCCAGCGCGGTCAGCAGTCGATTCCTTGGCAGAAGGTGAAGAGAGAGATGCAGAGGAACTCTGATGAGCTCTTGCATTCGTTATCTAAAGAATTCCCCAAAGCAGAGACCCTAAATAGCCAGAAAAGGAGGTTTGGCTACCTAGGAGAGAGGATAGGCTAGCAACACCTGGAGGAGCCTATCAGAAGGAGTCTCTGACGTACCTGCTGGCCCTGGCTACTCAGAGCAGTCCAGTGTGCCAGCAGCACCTCTGTTTCCAAGATGGCAGAGGTCTGGAGCACACTGGAGGGGCTCTGGGCACCTCCCAGGGGAGGTGCAGGTCAGGGGAGTGGTCATTCCCCTTTCCTTTGTCCAGTTTCGCGCCAGAGCAGGGCTGGGGGATCCCTGAACCGGTGTAGACTGGCTTATGCAGAAATGGGCACCATCTGTGCCCATGAAAGCATTTCCAGAGGCTGGGGGAGGCTACTCCTCCCCTGCATTAACACCTTTTTCCAAAGGGAGAGGGTGTAACACCCTCTCTCTGAGGAAGTCCTTTGTTCTGCCTTCCTGGGCCAAGCCTGGCTGGACCCCATGAGGGCAGAAGCCTGTCTGAGGGGTTGGCAGCAGCAGCAGCTGCAGTGAAACCCCTGAAAAGGCAGTTTGGCAGTACCCGGGTCTGTGCTAGAGACCCGGGGAATCATGGGATTGTCTCCCCAATACCAGGATGGCATTGGGGGGGGCAATTCCATGATCTTAGACATGTTACATGGCCATGTTCGGAGTTACCATTGTGAAGCTACACATAGGTAGTGACCTATGTGTAGTGCACGCGTGTAATGGTGTCCCCGCACTCACAAAGTCCGGGGAATTTGCCCTGAACAATGTGGGAGCACCTTGGCTAGTGCCAGGGTGCCCACACACTGCCTGTGGCATTAGCTACTTTTTCAACAGATGGGGCACTCATTTCTTTCCAAATTGTCTCTAACAGGCTAGTGACCAATTTCACCAATTTACATTGGCTTACTGGAACACCCTTATAATTCCCTAGTATATGGTACTGAGGTACCCAGGGTATTGGGGTTCCAGGAGATCCCTATGGGCTGCAGCATTTCTTTTGCCACCCATAGGGAGCTCTGACAATTCTTACACAGGCCTGCCACTGCAGCCTGAGTGAAATAACGTCCACGTTATTTCACAGCCATTTTACACTGCACTTAAGTAACTTATAAGTCACCTATATGTCTAACCTTTACCTGGTAAAGGTTAGGTGCAAAGTTACTTAGTGTGAGGGCACCCTGGCACTAGCCAAGGTGCCCCCACATTGTTCAGAGCCAATTCCCTGAACTTTGTGAGTGCGGGGACACCATTACACGCGTGCACTACATATAGGTCACTACCTATATGTAGCTTCACCATGGTAACTCCGAATATGGTCATGTAACATGTCTATGATCATGGAATTGCCCCCTCTATGCCATCCTGGCATAGTTGGCACAATCCCATGATCCCAGTGGTCTGTAGCACAGACCCTGGTACTGCCAAACTGCCCTTCCTGGGGTTTCACTGCAGCTGCTGCTGCTGCCAACCCCTCAGACAGGCATCTGCCCTCCTGGGGTCCAGCCAGGCCTGGCCCAGGATGGCAGAACAAAGAACTTCCTCTGAGAGAGGGTGTGACACCCTCTCCCTTTGGAAAATGGTGTGAAGGCAGGGGAGGAGTAGCCTCCCCCAGCCTCTGGAAATGCTTTCTTGGGCACAGACGTGCCCAATTCTGCATAAGCCAGTCTACACCGGTTCAGGGACCCCTTAGCCCCTGCTCTGGCGCGAAACTGGACAAAGGAAAGGGGAGTGACCACTCCCCTGACCTGCACCTTCCCTGGGAGGTGTCCAGAGCTCCTCCAGTGTGCTCCAGACCTCTGCCATCTTGGAAACAGAGGTGCTGCTGGCACACTGGACTGCTCTGAGTGGCCAGTGCCACCAGGTGACGTCAGAGACTCCTGCTGATAGGCTCCTTCAGGTGTTAGTAGCCTATCCTCTCTCCTAGGTAGCCAAACCCTCTTTTCTGGCTATTTAGGGTCTCTGTCTCTGGGGAAACTTTAGATAACGAATGCATGAGCTCAGCCGAGTTCCTCTGCATCTCCCTCTTCACCTTCTGATAAGGAATCGACTGCTGACCGCGCTGGAAGCCTGCAAACCTGCAACATAGTAGCAAAGACGACTACTGCAACTCTGTAACGCTGATCCTGCCGCCTTCTCGACTGTTTTCCTGCTTGTGCATGCTGTGGGGGTAGTCTGCCTCCTCTCTGCACCAGAAGCTCCGAAGAAATCTCCCGTGGGTCGACGGAATCTTCCCCCTGCAACCGCAGGCACCAAAAAGCTGCATTACCGGTCCCTTGGGTCTCCTCTCAGCACGACAAGCGAGGTCCCTTGAATCCAGCGACTCTGTCCAAGTGACCCCCACAGTCCAGTGACTCTTCAGCCCAAGTTTGGTGGAGGTAAGTCCTTGCCTCACCTCGCTGGGCTGCATTGCTGGGAACCGTGACTTTGCAGCTACTCCGGCCCCTGTGCACTTCCGGCGGAAATCCTTTGTGCACATCCAAGCCTGGGTCCACTGCACTCTAACCTGCATTGCACGACTTTCTAAGTTGGTCTCCGGCGACGTGGGACTCCTTTGTGCAACTCCGGTGAGCACTGTTTCACGCATCCTCGTAGTGCCTGTTTCTGGCACTTCTCCGGCTGCTAACTGCTTTAGTGAGGGCTCTTTGTCTTGCTCGACGTCCCCTCTCTCTTTAGGTCCAATTTGCGACCTCCTGGTCCCTCCTGGGCCCCAGCAGCGTCCAAAAACGCCAAATACACGATTTGCGACTAGCAAGGCTTGTTGGCGTCCTTTTGGCGGGAAAACACTTCTGCACAACTCTCCACGGCGAGAGGGATCCGTCCACCAAAGGGGAAGTCTCTAGCCCTTTTCGTTCCTGCAGAAACCTCAGCTTCTTCTGTCCAGTAGAAGCTTCTTTGCACCCGCAGCTGGCATTTCCTGGGCATATGCCCATCTCCGACTTGCTTGTGACTTTTGGACTTGGTCCCCTTGTTCCACAGGTATCCTAGATTGGAAATCCACAGTTGTTGCATTGCTGGTTTGTGTCTTTCCTGCATTATTCCTCTAACACGACTTCTTTGTCCTTAGGGGAACTTTAGTGCACTTTGCACTCACTTTTCAGGGTCTTGGGGAGGGTTATTTTGCTAACTCTCACTATTTTCTAATAGTCCCAGCGACCCTCTACAAGGTCACATAGGTTTGGGGTCCATTCGTGGTTCGCATTCCACTTTTGGAGTATATGGTTTGTGTTACCCCTATCCCTATGTTTCCCCATTGCATCCTATTGTAACTATACATTGTTTGCACTGTTTTCTAAGACTATACTGCATATTTTTGCTATTGTGTATATATATCTTGTGTATATTTCCTATCCTCTCACTGAGGGTACACTCTAAGATACTTTGGCATATTGTCATAAAAATAAAGTACCTTTATTTTTAGTATAACTGTGTATTGTGTTTTCTTATGATATTGTGCATATGACACTAAGTGGTACTGTAGTAGCTTCACACGTCTCCTAGTTCAGCCTAAGCTGCTCTGCTAAGCTACCATTATCTATCAGCCTAAGCTGCTAGACACCCTATACACTAATAAGGGATAACTGGGCCTGGTGCAAGGTGCAAGTACCCCTTGGTACTCACTACAAGCCAGTCCAGCCTCCTACATTGGAAGCAGCGACGGGATAAGTGCTTTGAGACTACTTACCACTCTTGTCATTGTACTTTTCATAAGAGAAAAATATACAAAACATATACACATAGCCAAAAAGTTTTGCATTTCCTCTTTTGGCATCCTCAACAAGCAAGCCGGAGGTGGGCAAATGCCCAGGAAATGCCAGCTGCGTGTGCAAAGAAGCTTCTACTGGACAGAAGAAGCTGAGGTTTCTGCAGGAACGAAAACGGCTAGAGACTTTTCCTTTGGTGGACGGATCCCTCTCGCCGTGGAGAGTTGTGCAGAAGTGTTTTCCCGCCGAAAGGACGCCAACAAGCCTTGCTAGTTGCAAATCATATATTTGGCATTTTTGGACGCTGCTGGGGCCCAGGAGGGACCAGGAGGTCGCAAATTGGACCTGAAGAGAGAGGGGACGTCGTGCAAGACAAAGAGTCCTCACTAAAGCAGTTAGCACCCGGAGAAGTGCCAGAAACAGGCACTACGAGGATGCGTGAAATGGTACTCACCAGAGTTGCACAAAGGAGTCCCACGTCGCCGGAGACCAACTTAGAAAGTCGTGCAATGCAGGTTAGAGTGCCGTGGACCCAGGCTTGGCTGTGCACAAAGGATTTCCGCCGGAAGTGCACAGGGGCCGGAGTAGCTGCAAAGTCGCGGTTCCCAGCAATGCAGCCCAGCGAGGTGAGGCAAGGACTTACCTCCACCAAACTTGGGCTGAAGAGTCACTGGACTGTGGGGGTCACTTGGACAGAGTCGCTGGATTCGAGGGACCTCGCTCGTCGTGCTGAGAGGAGACCCAAGGGACCGGTAATGCAGCTTTTTGGTGCCTGCGGTTGCAGGGGGAAGATTCCGTCGACCCACGGGAGATTTCTTCGGAGCTTCTGGTGCAGAGAGGAGGCAGACTACCCCCACAGCATGCACAAGCAGGAAAACAGTCGAGAAGGCGGCAGGATCAGCATTACAGAGTTGCAGTAGTCGTCTTTGCTACTATGTTGCAGGTTTGCAGGCTTCCAGCGCGGTCAGCAGTTGATTCCTTATCAGAAGGTGAAGAGGGAGATGCAGAGGAACTCGGCTGAGCTCATGCATTCGTTATCTAAAGTTTCCCCAGAGACAGAGACCCTAAATAGCCAGAAAAGAGGGTTTGGCTACCTAGGAGAGAGGATAGGCTACTAACACCTGAAGGAGCCTATCAGCAGGAGTCTCTGACGTCACCTGGTGGCACTGGCCACTCAGAGCAGTCCAGTGTGCCAGCAGCACCTCTGTTTCCAAGATGGCAGAGGTCTGGAGCACACTGGAGGAGCTCTGGACACCTCCCAGGGGAGGTGCAGGTCAGGGGAGTGGTCACTCCCCTTTCCTTTGTCCAGTTTCGCGCCAGAGCAGGGGCTAAGGGGTCCCTGAACCGGTGTAGACTGGCTTATGCAGAATTGGGCACGTCTGTGCCCAAGAAAGCATTTCCAGAGGCTGGGGGAGGCTACTCCTCTCCTGCCTTCACACCATTTTCCAAAGGGAGAGGGTGTCACACCCTCTCTCAGAGGAAGTTCTTTGTTCTGCCATCCTGGGCCAGGCCTGGCTGGACCCCAGGAGGGCAGATGCCTGTCCGAGGGGTTGGCAGCAGCTGCAGTGAAACCCCAGGAAGGGCAGTTTGGCAGTACCAGGGTCTGTGCTACAGACCACTGGGATCATGGGATTGTGCCAACTATTCCAGGATGGCATAGAGGGGGCAATTCCATGATCATAGACATGTTACATGACCATATTCGGAGTTACCATGGTGAAGCTACATATAGGTAGTGACCTATATGTAGTGCACGCGTGTAATGGTGTCCCCGCACTCACAAAGTTCAGGGAATTGGCTCTGAACAATGTGGGGGCACCTTGGCTAGTGCCAGGGTGCCCTCACACTAAGTAACTTTGCACCTAACCTTTACCAGGTAAAGGTTAGACATATAGGTGACTTATAAGTTACTTAAGTGCAGTGTAAAATGGCTGTGAAATAACGTGGACGTTATTTCACTCAGGCTGCAGTGGCAGGCCTGTGTAAGAATTGTCAGAGCTCCCTATGGGTGGCAAAAGAAATGCTGCAGCCCATAGGGATCTCCTGGAACCCCAATACCCTGGGTACCTCAGTACCATATACTAGGGAATTATAAGGGTGTTCCAGTAAGCCAATGTAAATTGGTAAAAATGGTCACTAGCCTGTTAGTGACAATTTAAAAGTAATAAGAGAGCATAACCACTGAGGTTCTGGTTAGCAGATCCTCAGTGAGACAGTTAGGCACCACACAGGGAACATATACATGCACACCTATGAGCACTGGGGCCCTGTGTGACAGGGTCCCAGTGACACATACATATAGGCCACAAACCTATGAGCACTGGGGTCCTGACCAGCAGGATCCCAGTGACACATAACAACCATACTGAAAACATAGTGTTTTCACTATGAGCACTGAGGCCTGGCTATCAGGATCCCAGTGAGACAGTGAAAACAGTGACAAACACCCTGACATACACTCACAAACAGGCCAAAAGTGGGGGTAACAAGGCTAGAAAGAGGCTACCTTCTCACACAACCCCCCCCCCCAAACGAAGGACAATAAGGCTAACCTTGGCCAGTTGAGACTTTATTGTCTAAGTGGTGATAAGTAGAGAGTAGCTCTGCAATAGACTGGTTGACATACTTTGGGGGTCATTCCTACCTTGGCGGGCGGCGGTCGCCGCCCGCCAAGCGGGAACCACCACTTGGCCGCTCCGCGGTCAAAAGACCGCGGAGGCCATTCTGGCTTTCCCGCTGGGCCGGCGGGCGCCCGCCAAGGGAGCGCCCGCCGGCCCAGCGGGAAAGGCCCTGCAACCCAGAAGCCGGCTCCGAATGGAGCCGGCAGGGTTGCAGGGGTGCGACGGGTGCAGTTGCACCCGACGCGATTTTCACTGTCTGCTAAGCAGACAGTGAAAATCATGCTGGGGCCCTGTTAGGGGGCCCCTGCACTGCCCATGCCAGTGGCATGGGCAGTGCAGGGGCCCCACGACACCCGTTCCTGCCATCCTGTTCCTGGCGGTAAACACCGCCAGGAACAGGACGGCGGGAAGGGGGTCGGAATCTCCATGGCGGCGCTGCTTGCAGCGCCGCCATGGAGATTCAGCCCAGCAAGGGGATAACCGGCGGGAAACCGCCGGATCCCCTTTTCTGACCGCGGCTTTACTGCCGCGGTCAGAATGGGCTGGGAAGCACCGCCAGCCTGTTGGTGGTGCTTCCGTCATTTTAGCCCTGGCGGTCGCCGACCGCCAGGGTTAGAATGACCCCCTTTATTTTTATGACAATATGCCAAAAGTATCTCAGTGAGAACCCTCAGTAAGAAGGTAAGTAATATACACAAGTTATATGTAGACAAACCAAAATTAGGTAAGTAAGAGCAAGAAAAGTAATGCAAACAGTGTAGAATTACAGTAGGTTGCAATAGGAGCACATAGGGATAGGGGCAACACAAACCATATACTCCAAAAGTGGAATGCGAACCACGAATGGAACCCAGACCTATGTGAACTTGTAGAGGGTTGCTGGGACAGTGTGAGAATACAGTGAGGGTTAGAAAAATACCCCACCCCAAGACCCTGAAAAGTAGGAGTAAAGTACACCTACTACCCCCAGAGAGCACAGAAGTCGTGATAGGGGGATTCTGCAGGAAGAACAAACACCAGCAATGCGACAACAGTGGATTTCCGGACCTGAGTACCTGTAAGACAAGGAGACCAAGTCCAATAGTCGCAACAGTGTTGAGAGTGGGCAGGAGCCCAGGAAATGCCAGCTGAAGATGCAAGGGAGCTGTCACCGGTTGGAAGAAGCTTGGAGTTCTGCAAGAAAGAAGAGGACTAGGGACTTCTCCTTTGGAGAACGGATGTCCCACGTCGCAATGAAGCTTGCAGATGTGTTCCCACGCAGAAAGACCGCAAACAAGCCTTGCTAGCTGCAAGGGTCACTGTAGAGGTTTTTGGGTGCTGCTGTGGCCCAGGAGGGACCAGGATGTCGCCTTTTGGAGGAGGAGACAGAGGGGGCGCCCAGCAACTCAGGGGGCCCTCACAGAAGCAGGCAGCACCCGCAAAAGTACCCCAACAGGCACTTAGAAGAAAAATGAACCGGAGTCCATGCGAAGTCACAAAAGGGAGTCCCATGACGCCGGAGGACAACTCAGAAGGTTATGCACTGCAGGACAGAGTGCTGGGGACCCAGGCTTGGCTGTGCACAAAGGAAATCCTGAAAGAGTGCACAGGAGTCGGAGCAGCTGCAAATCACGTGGTACACAGCTTTGCAGTCTAGCGTGGGGAGGCAAGGACTTACCTCCACCAAACTTGGACTAAAGAGTCACTGGACTGTGTGAGTCACTTGGACAGAGTTGCTGAGTTCCAGGGACCACGCTCGTCAGGATGAGAGGGGACCCACAGGACCAGTGTTGCCGTCTTTTGGTGCCTGCGTTAGCAGGGGGAAGATTCCGTCGACCAACGGGAGATTTCTTCGGAGCTTCTGGTGCAGGGTGAAGGCAGGCTACCCCCAGAGCATGCACCACCTGGAAACAGTCGAGAAAGCCGGCAGGATTAGGCGCTACAATGTTGCTGGTAGTCGTCTTGCTACTTTGTTGCGGTTATGCAGGCGTCCTGGAGCAGTCAGCGGTCGATCCTTGGTAGAAGGTGAAGAGGGAGATGCAGAGGAACACCTCTGTTTCCAAGATGGCAGAGGTCTGGGACACAGTGGAGGAGCTCTGGGCACCTCTCCTGGGAGGTACTGGTCAGGGGAGTGGTCACTCCCCTTTCCTTTGTCCAGTTTCACGCCAAAGCAGGGCTGGGGGATCCCTGAACCGGTGTAGACTGGCTTATGCAGAGATGGGCACCATCTGTGCCCATCAAAGCATTTCCAGAGGCTGGGGGAGGCAACTCCTCCCCAGCCCTTCACACCTATTTCCAAAGGGAGAGGGTGTAACACCCTCTCTCAGAGGAAATACTTTGTTCTGACTTCCTGGGCCAGGGCTGCCTGGACCCCAGGAGGGCAGAAACCTGTCTGAGTGGTTGGCAGCTGCAGCAGCTGCAGTGGAGACCCAGGAAAGGCAGTTTGGCACTACCCGGGTTCTGTGCTAGAGACCCGGGGATCATGGAATTGTTCCCCCAATACCAGAATGGTATTGGGATGACAATTCCATGATCTTAGACATGTTACATGGCCATGTTCGGAGTTACCATTGTGACACTATACATAGGTATTGACCTATGTATAGTGCACACGTTTAATGGTGTCCCCGCACTCACAAAGTCCGGGGAATTTGCCCTGAATTATGTGGGGGCACCTTGGCTAGTGCCAGGGTGCCCACACACTAAGTAACTTTGCACCCAACCTTCACCAGGTGAAGGTTAGACATATAGGTGACTTATAAGTTACTTATGTGCAGTGGTAAATGGCTGTGAAATAACATGGACGTTATTTCACTCAGGCTGCACTGGCAGGCCTGTGTAAGAATTGTCAGAGCTCCCTATGGGTGGCAAAAGAAATGCTGCAGCCCCTAGGGATCTACTGGAACCCCAATGCCCTGGGTACCTCAGTACCATATACAAGGGAATTATATGGGTGTACCAGTATGCCAATGTGAATTGGTAAATTTAGTCACTAGCCTGTTAGTGACAAATTTGGAAAGCAGAGAGAGCATAACCACTGAGGTTCTGGTTAGCAGAGCCTCAGTGAGACAGTTAGGCATCACACAGGGAACACATACAGGGCACATACTTATGAGCACTGGGGCCCTGCCTGGCAGGGTCCCAGTGACACAAGGGCTAAAACAACATATATACAGTGAAATATGGTGGTAACATGCCAGGCAAGATGGTACTTTCCTACAGTTAGGGATGTCACAGCAGCTGCCCATCGGTAAATGAAACAAGGACATCATTGCTGAGGAAGAGGAACATGCCCTATTGAGAAAGATCCCAATGGATGTTGGCCTCTCTGGAAGGGAAGGATGGAGCTTCAACCCATTTCAAAATGGCTTCCGCCTCGTGTCAAGGTGTCATGATGCGTGGCACTTGGGGGCGTGTAGTGAGAGGTGTTCAGTGTCTGAGGATGCCCTGGGCAGGGAGGTAGCAGAAAGAGTGGGGCTAGGCACAGGAAAGATCGCGAGAGCTGTGAAAAAGCGTGGGACGAGCCAGACAGAGGCAAGGACAGAGTTGAAAACTGGAATTTTGTCCTTCTTCGAATAGATGTGGATACTTTGTCAGGAAATGAACATTTTTCCATTAATAACATTTTCATCATCAACATCAAGCCCATATAATTCAAAATAGAAAAGGGCACGGTCTGCACATGGACTGGAAAAATATTGTAATATATTGACATCACTATAAAACAATACTGAACTTAAAACACCACATGAGCAATAAAAAGAGGTGGCAAAATATAAATATTACAAAGATAAAATAAAACAGATTAAGGGACCATTATCAAAGCATTAAGCTGCTTACAGAGACTTCTCTGACAGTAATAACAGCTTGTTTTCTTAAAATCTAGGCAGAGAACGAGTACTAACTCCAAAAAAATGCAGCTAGCCTGCTAGTATCAGATTTAAAAACCCCAAGGGTGAAAGGGTAGTTCCTTCTCCAAGACTCAAACACAGGGGACAAATCCATTTACATCTTGGTTTAATGTAACAGGGACAAAAAATGAAAAAGTGCTCGCTATTCTCAATTATATCGATACAGCGTTTGCAGAAGCCATTGGTGGTCCGCCATTTACAAGTGAAGAAATGTAAAGATAATGGGGGTCATTCTGACCCTGGCGGTCGGTGATAAAGCGGCGGCCAAACCTCCAACAGGCAGGCGGTCAAAAAAATGGAATTCTGACCCTGGCGGGAACCGCCAACACAGCCCGCCACATTAACACTCCGACCGCCACGGCGGGACCGACAAACAGCGCGGCGGTCACCGCCAACAGGCAGGCGGCAGACAATGTACCGCCCACCCTATCACAACTCACCAATCCGCCACCTTTTCCGGGGCGGGAGCCCCGCCGATAAAAACACGGCGGAAACAGACTACGAACGGGAAAACGCTCACCTATACACACTCCACGAGGAAGGAGGACAGCATGGAGCCCGAATTACACATCCTACCGGCTATTGTCTACCTGCTCATCTACCAGGAGTACGAACGCCGGCGCAGACGACAACGGTGAGTACTGCACCTATGACACAGGGGAGGGGGGAGGAGGAAAGCTTACGGGCACACACATACGCGATACACCCACCCCCCAACCCACCCCCCCAATACCTACACACCAATGCAGAGCAACAAGTCAGAGTGACACCCCCCAAACCCCCCGGAAGAATGCAAAGACATAATTCAAATGAAGTTTAAAATTTATGTATAAAATAGGTTCATTTAAGTCATGGTAAATATGCCATATGAAATTATCAAAAGAAATAATGAACATAGTGCAAAGTATAAACATAGTGAATAAGTCCTGCACAGTCCGTTCAATATCCATAGTCCGTGGGCCAATGTGTACAAACACATGGGCAAAGCCCACACAGGAGACCGGAAACCATTGGAGAGAACACTGCTGGGGCATCAGATGAGAAAACAACAGGCACCTCAGGGGGAAGGGAAAGGGGGGCACCTCAGCCACATGAGTCCACGACGCCAGATCCACGAGGGGCCTCCATGCCCACTGTACCATCCTGGGGAGTGCAAAGCCACAGTCCATCAGATGAATAACCGACTCCACTGGTATTGGAGGAGGCATGGTGCCCAGAGTGCTTCGTGAACACCTGCTCGACACAGAACCGGCACTGTCAATGGACCAGCGGTGCTTGAGACGGCGGTGCCCAGCGGAGCGGTGCTTGAGATGAAGGGCCCAGCGGAGCGGTGCTTGACAGGAAGGGCCCAGCGGAGCAGTGCTTGACAGGAAGGGCCCAGCGGAGCGGTGCTTGAGATGAAGGGCCCAGCGGAGCGGTCCTTGATAGGAAGGGCCCAGCGGAGCGGTGCTTGACAGGAAGGGCCCAGCGGAGCGGTGCTTGAGATGAAGGGCCCAGAGGAGCGGTGCTTGACAGGAAGGGCCCAGCGGAGCGGTGCTTGACAGGAAGGGCCCAGCGGAGTGGTGCTTGAGATGAAGGGCCCAGCGGAGCGGTGCTTGAGATGAAGGGCCCAGCGGAGCGGTGCTTGAGATGAAGGGCCCAGCGGAGCGGTGCTTGACAGGCAGGGCCCAGCGGAGTGGTGCTTGAGATGAAGGGCCCAGCAGAGCGGTGCTTGAGATGAAGGGCCCAGCGGAGCGGTGCTTGACAGGAAGGGCCCAGCGGAGCGGTGCTTGAGATGAAGGGCCCAGCGGAGCGGTGCTTGAGATGAAGGGCCCAGCGCAGCGGTGCTTGAGATGAAGGGCCCAGCGGAGCGGTGCTTGACATGAAGGGCCCAGCGGAGCGGTGCTTGACAGGAAGGGCCCAGAGGAGCGGTGCTTGAGATGAAGGGCCCAGCGGAGCGGTGCTTGAGATGAAGGGCCCAGCGGAGTGGTGCTTGAGATGAAGGGCCCAGCGGAGCGGTGCTTGAGATGAAGGGCCCAGCGAAGCGGTGCTTGACAGGAAGGGCCCAGCGGAGCGGTGCTTGAGACGGCGGGGCCCTGTTCAGCGGTGCTCTTCACGGCAGGGCCCTGTTCAGCGGTGCCTGTCTTGGCGGGGCCCTCTTCAGCGGTGCTCCTCACGGCGGGGCCCTCTTCAGCGGTGCCTGTCTTGGCGGGGCCCTCTTCAGCGGTGCTCCTCACGGCGGGGCCCTCTTCAGCGGTGCCTGTCTTGGCGGGGCCCTCTTCAGCGGTGCTCCTCACGGCGGGGCCCTGTTCAGCGGTGCTCCTCACGGCGGGGCCCTGTTCAGCGGTGCCTGTCTTGGCGGGGCCCTCTTCAGCGGTGCTTGTCCTGTCTTTCAAGGGAGCCAGACCTGGCCAAGACTCCCAGCAGAGTCGCCCTCCGACCTTGCGGTAGCGGGGCCCTCCTGTGATGGAGTCTTGTGCCCGTGGGTGTCCTCCGTCACACCCGGTATGGGGCTGGTGGGGCCCTCCTGGTGCGCTCGGCTGCTGCATGTCTTCTCCGCCCTGCTGCCCTTGCCCTCCTTCGCTGCAGCTCTGGGGCCCTTGCCTCCCTTAGATGATGTGGCAGGTGACGTGGCAAGGCCACTCTCCGTGGTGGCAGCCGTCTCAGGCTTTTCGTGCCAGCCCTTAAGTTTTCTTGTCCTCTTCCCAGGGGGTGGGCTGGCTGTCCCCTTGCTGCTGGCCGATGTTCCTTCCCTAGGAGCTGGTGGACTCCAGTAGCCCGGCACTATGGTGATACTAGATGCAGGGCTGGTGGTGGCTGAGGTGCTCTTTGGACTCTTACGAGATGGAGGGGGTGGGTCAGGTGATGCAAAGAGGTTAATTTTGGAGAGGAAAAGTTTTTTAGGAGCAATGGGAACGGTAGGTGCAGTGGGTATGGGAGTGGAGGAAGAGGATGTGGTTGTAGGAGAGTCAAGTGTGCTGTCTTTGGGTGCAGGTGCTTGGGCTGGAGGCTGTCGTGAGGTGGATGGCTGTTGTGTGGGTGGCTGCCTGCGTTTGTGTGCTTTGGAAGAGGGGGTGACAGACACACTGGGAGAGGACACAGGACACATGTAAATGGCAGTGGGGGTGGTGACTGCACGCGTGCTGACTGTAATGGAGGGTGTGCTGGTGATGGAAGTACTGGCTGATGGTGGAGTGCATGCAGGTGTGAGTGGAGACGTCACAGGGAGGGAGGAGGGAGACGAGGAGGAGGGGGACACAGAGGTGGTAGTGACTGTTGGCATGTCTGCATCTGGATGTTGTTTGTGTGAATGCTTGTGGGATCTGTGGTGCTTATGTCTGGATGAGCTGCCCTTGGGTGTTGAGGTGTGTGCAGGCTGGTCTGATGGTGTGGATGGGATAGGCTGAGGAACAGGAGACTGGGACTGGGTGGAGGGAGTTAGAAGAGGGAGGCTGGAGACACGGACAATGGCTGCCTTCAGTGCTGAGGCCAGAGCGTTGAACGATCGCTGATGGGCAGCCTGACCCGAATGAATGCCCTCCAGGTATGCATTGCTCAGATGCACCTCCCTTTCCACCCCCTGGATGGCATTCAAAAGGGTAGACTGCCCAACAATGAGCGTCCGGAGGAGGTCAATGACCTCCTCACTGAGGGCAGCAGGGGTAACTGGGGCAGGGCCTGAGGTGCCTGGGGCGAAGGAGATGCCCGCCTTGGTGTGCGAGCGGGCACGGGGCGAACGCTGAGGGGCTGCTTGGAGGGCGGAGCTGGTGCGCTGGGTGGCGGCTGTAGCTGTAGTTGCGGTGGGCACGGATGTTGCCGCCACCGCAAGGGAGCTCCCTTCCGAGGACGTGTCGGTGTCGCTGACGTCTCCACGGGTCCCCGTTGTGGAGCTCCCCTCGCCCTCCGTCTCACTGCTGAACTCGGCGTCCGTTGCATGGCCCTCCGGGGCCATGTGAGATGCAGCTCCCTCGTGCGCCGATGCCTCTTCTCCTCCGCCTGATGATGCTAATGCACACATGCACAGGAAGAAAAAGAAAATGGGTGGGGGGGGAAAATGAAGACAGGTTGAGTGCATGCATTTGCAACACTGTTGGCGGAGAGGACAGACACAGAAGCCCCCTGAACTACGCTGCGCAATCGGGGTACACTACTCAGTTCTTGTGACTAGGCCTACAGGTCTATGGACGACAAATGCACACATGGGTGATGCAGGACCATGGATAGCTGTACTTGGCACCCTACAGAGGTGGGGGGCGGGGGCACAGGGCCATGGCTAACGGAGGGGACTAGCCTACAGAAAGCACCCTGGCCTTGAGTTACCCACAGCCCTCCTCCCCCACCCAGACACCTCCACTGCGCGCAAAGATAGCAGAATGTGCTGATACTCACCCCCTTGTGTCTGCTGTGATGTCCTCACGCGCCCATCCAAATCGGGGTAGGCCACCGCCAGGATCCGGGACATCAGGGGGGTCAATTGGCGGCTGGCACCCCTCCTACGTTGGGAGGCCATCCCCAGCAGAGACTCGGCGGTCTTTCTGGTCCCGCGGCGGATGTCCTCCCACCTCTTTCGGCAGTGGGTGACCCGTCTGTTGTGGACTCCCAGGGCCCGGACGTCCTTGGCGATGGCACGCCAAATGTCAACCTTCTGATGGGCGCTGACCTATTTGACATGTACAGGGTGGGAAAGGAAATATCATCACTTTTCAGCATGGTAGATGTGAGTGGCCCCCCCTCCCCAACCTTGCCATGTGGCACATGTTCCCATCAGTCGTGCGTTGCACTCCTCATTCGCTCCCCTCCCCACCATCTTACATACACCCCACTCAACACAGGCATAGCCCATTCAGCGTGCACCCTGTGTACTAACCTGTTGGTCTGGAGGACCGTAGAGTAGCGCGTACTGGGGGAGGACCCCATCAACAAGTTTCTCCAATTCTTCGGAAGTGAAGGCAGGGGCCCTTTCCCCAGTCGCAGCAGCCATTGTATCTCCCAGACCGAGGTCACAGCAGCACTTGCAGTATAGGTCCTCTCCTGTGGATGATCAGGTCTTGAGTGATTAATCAGATAGAAAATGGCGGTCACGCCCGCGGCGGTGCGTACCGCGGCGGTGCGTACCGCGACCGCCGGCGCACATCGTCATTGGCTCCTGAGACCCATAGGGTTCAATGTTAACCAATGCTGCCGCCACGGTGTGCCACGCCAGCGCAGTGACCTCACATCCCACTGTCACACTTCACAGGTCAGGCAGCCGCCATTTCAAGGGCCCACATGGCATGATTTCTACTGCGTCACACAGGCCTAGGCCTTGCATTGCCACTCATACAAGCCATTACATGCATAGCGATTCGTGTACTGTGCAAGCTGTGTGAACGAACCTGTGGGTTGCTTGACTCTGTGCTCCATGTTGTCCTTCCTAGGCACCGTCCGCTGGGACTTGCGAGGTGAAGGATGAATCCTCCTGTGTACCGACCGCTGGTGGACCTGTCGACAATGGAAGAACGACATATCATACTTACATACCGGCTTGACAGAGCAACTATACATGAACTATGTGCCCAGCTGGAGCCAGACCTGATGTCCCCCATCCGTCAACCCACAGGGATTCCCCCTCTGGTGCAGGTTCTGTCAGTACTCCATTTTTTGGCAAGTGGGTCGTTTCAGACAACAGTGGCCATATCATCTGGGATGTCTCAGCCTATGTTTTCAAAGGTTTTGTCCAGAGTGTTGTCTGCCCTGATGAAATACATGCGGAGATACATTATTTTCCCTGAGGTGGGCGAATTGGCTACAGTGAAGGGTGATTTCTATGCCCTTAGACATATCCCCAACATCATTGGGGCCATTGATGGGACCCATGTGGCTTTGGTTCCCCCCAAAGACAGTGAGCAGGTGTACCGAAACCGAAAAAGTTATCATTCGATGAATGTCCAGGTGGTCTGTTTGGCTGACCAGTACATCTCCCATGTAAATGCCAAGTTCCCTGGGTCAGTGCATGACGCGTATGTCATGAGAAATAGCAGCATCCCTTATGTGATGGAACAGCTACAGAGACACCGTGTGTGGCTAATTGGTGACTCTGGTTACCCCAACCTGTCGTGGCTACTGACCACAGTGAGGAATACTAGGACAAGGGCAGAGGAACGGTACAATGAGGCCCATGGGCGAACTAGGAGGATCATAGAAAGGACCTTCGGGGTCCTGAAGGCCAGGTTTAGGTGCCTGCATATGACAGGGGGATCCCTCATGTACTCACACAAGAAGGTGTGCCAGATCATCGTGGCCTGCTGTATGCTTCACAATCTTGCATTGCGACGCCAGGTGCCTTTTCTGCAGGAGGATGGTCCAGATGGTGGTGTTGTTGCAGCTGTGGAGCCTGTGGAGAGTGAAGAAGAGGAAGACGACGGGGACGACACGGACAACAGGGATACAGTCATACAACAATACTTTCAGTAGCACACAGGTAAGGAACAGCCACCACAATTTACATTTACTTGAGGCCTCATGCGTCTCCACTGTCTGTGTTTCCCCCCAGTTCCTGTTAACTGATTTGTGACTTTCCCTTCCCTTTTCAGAGCTGTATGACCCACTGCCTGACTTCAGCTTTGTTTGCCCATGGACTAAAGCTTATTGAAATTGGTATGTTGTCATCACAAAGTAACTGGACATTATTGAACCGTTATGTGTAATACATTTGTTAGGAATACAAGCAGACTCCTGTTTATTTAAGTGGAATAAGTGATTTATTTAAAGTGCTAGATATAGGTAAATGATTGGGAAGCGGGGATGGGTGGGGGTGGAGTAATGTCCATGGCAGAGTCCAGTTCTCAGTCGCACAGGTGCATTGTACATGTGCCTGTGGAAGGATGGAGCAGGGGCAGTTCAAGGTTGGACAGGGTGACAATGTGGGACAGTGGGATGACATCAGGGGGTATCTTAGGCTGGCGGGGGTCTTGCAATCCTACTCTGTCTTCTTGTGAGATCTCAGGTTCCGCTTGCGGGGTGGTTCTTCTTCTGCAGGAGGTGGGTTCTGGTGGCCTGTCGTTGTGTGGGGGCCTCCTGTCCACTGGCGCCGGCGGAGGTGGTAGGCTGTTCCTGGCCTGGGCTAGTGACAGGGGCCCTTTGGGGTGCCACATGGTCCCGCAATGTGGTGACGATCTGGGTAAGGGCCAGGAAGATGGTCCCCATTGCGGAACCGATGTTCCTCAGTTCCTCCCTGAACCCCATGTACCGTTCCTCCTGCAGTTCCTGGATCTCCTGGAACCGGGCCAGTACCGTCGCCATCGTCTCCTGGGAGCGGTGGTATGCTCCCATGATGGTGGAGAGGGCCTCTTGGACAGTCGGTTCCCCGGGCCTGTCCCCCCCCCTGTCGCACAGCAGCCCTCCCAGTTCCCCTGTGTCCCTGGGCCTCTGTCCCCTGGCCGGTGTACCCACTACCACTGCCCCCAGGTCCCTGTTGTTGTTGGGGTGGTGGGTCAACCTGGGTGCCCTGTAGTGGTGGATACACAGCTGATTGACGTGTCCTGGAGACAGAGGCATGGGCCCGCTGGGTGGGAGCTGTGCTGGTGTTCCCAGAGGGGGTTGGGTCTGGTGTAGCCTGTGGCTGTCTGTGGGGAACCGACTGTCCAGAGGTCCCCGATGGGCCGGGCTGGTCGTCTGGCTCCAGGGAGACAGAGCTGCTGTCATCGCTGGGGGCCTCTTCTGGGGGTGGGATGGACATCTTTGGACCCTCCGTGGCGGTGTGGTGGCGTTCGGGTCCTGCAGGGGTATAAAGGTATGGTTATTGCTTCTGTGTGTGGGATTTCGTGTGATGGGTGGGTGTCCGTGTACCCATGTGCAGGCATTTCCTTGTGGGGGCTTTTGTGAGGGTGGCTTGTGGGGGTGATGTGTTTGTGCAGTGGGCATGCTTTGGTGATGGGTGTCCATGCTTTGGGGTCGCATGCAGGGCTTGGTGTTGGGATGGGTGGGTTGTGATGGTGAGGCTTTTGCTAGGGGTTGGTGTGATGGGGGAGGGGGTGAGGGTGGGGGTATGATTTGGCATTCAGGTGGGGTGGGGGTGGGAAGCAGTAGTGAAGATTTGCCTTACCAGAGTCCATTCCTCCGCCTACTCCAGCGAGGCCCTCAGGATGCAGGATGTGCAAGACTTCCTCCTCCCACGCTGTAAATTCTGGGGGAGTAGGTGGGGGTCCGCCGCCAGTCTTCTGCACTGCTATGTTGTGCCTTGATACCATGGAACGCACCTTCCCCCGTAGGTCGTTCCATCTCTTCCTGATGTCCCCCCGATTGCGTGGATGCTGTCCCACCGCGTTGACCCTGTCCACTATCCTTTGCCATAGCTCCATCTTCCTGGCAATTGTGGTGTGCTGCACCTGTGCCCCGAAGAGCTGGGGCTCTACACGGACTATTTCCTCCACCATGACCCTGAGTTCTGCGTCACTGAACCTGGGGTGTCTTTGGGGTGCCATGGGGTGGTGTGGTTGAGGTGTGGGGTGGTGTTTGTGGTGATGAGTGTGCTGCGTGTGGTGGTGTGTGGTGTTTGGTGCGTGGATTCTGTGTGGGTGATGGTGTTGTGTGCCTCTGTGTTGTGGGATTCTCTATTCTGTGCTCTGTCTCTAGCTTTCGTCAATGATTTCGGGTGGTAGGGGCTTGTGGGTGATGTGGGTGTGTGTTTTATATTGTGTTGGGTGTGTGGGAGTGGTGTTAGTGTGTGTATCAGGTGTGTGTATTTCGAAGTGACCAATGTGGCTGAGTTTTCTATGGGTGTGTGTATTTTGACCGCGGCGGTGTGTACCGCCAATGGAATACCGCGTTTGAAAGACCGCCGCGTGGATTTGTGGCTCGGAATGGTATGGGCGTATTTCTGTTGGCGTGACGGTGGAGGTTTGGTCAGCGCCATTTTTTCGCTGACCTTTGGTGTGGCGGATTATTGAGGGTGTCGGGTTTTCGGCGGTTTGGCAGTTGCGGGTCACAATGACCGTGGCGGTTTACCGCAGCCGCGGCGGTGTTATGGCGGTCTTCTGACCGGCGGTAAGCGCCTTTTACCGCCGAGGTCAGAATGACCCCCAATATGCTAAATCTAAATTTAATATAAAGGGTTTTCATTACAAATATGAAAGTGTCATTTAAGAACCCCTCGCAATTGGAGTGGAATTATAGTTTAGAAAATGGCGAGTGAGATTTCCGATATTGCGCGAGCAACGCCGCCGGTCCATAGCATAACCCCAATAGGCAGAACTAAAGTGCTGTTCAGGGACTTTCTGATGGAAGAAGGGTCATAGCATATTGTCTGCAAACCTAATTTAATAACCCAGCCCTTCAAATTGGAAAAACACTTAGGGGGTCATTCTGAGTTTGGCTGGCGGCGGGTGCCGCCAGCCAAACGGGAACCGCCAGAATACCGCTGCGCGGTCAAAAGACCGCCGCGGTTATTCTGAGTTTCCCGCTGGGCGGGCGGGCGACCGCCAGAAGCCCGCCCAGCGGGAAACCCCTTCCCACGAGGAAGCCGGCTCCGAATGGAGCCGGCGGAGTGGGAAGGGTGCAACGGGTGCAGTTGCACCCGTCGCGATTTTCAGTGTCTGCTATGCAGACACTGAAAATCTTAGTGGGGCCCTGTTAGGGGGCCCCTGCAGTGCCCATGCCATTGGCATGGGCACTGCAGGGGCCCCCAGGGGCCCCACGACACCCGTTACCGCCAGCCAGGTTCTGGCGGTCAAAACCGCCAGAACCAGGCTGGCGCTAAGGGGGTCGGAATCCCCATGGCGGCGCTGCCTGCAGCGCCGCCATGGAGGATTCCCCAGGGCAGCGGGAAACCGGCGGGAAACCGGCGGGACACCGCCGGTTTTCCGTTTCTGACCGCAGCTGTACCGCCGCGGTCAGAATGCCCATGGGAGCACCGCCAGCCTGTTGGCGGTGCTCCCGCGGTCGTTGGCCCTGGCGGTCCATGACCGCCAGGGTCAGAATGACCCCCTTAGTTTTAAAATTAGTATCCTAGTCCAAAACCTTGGGTAGTTCGACTCTATAAAGGTCCGGTTCTTGTTGAGACCAAAGCCTCACCCAGTAAAGGAGAGGTTTCAGAGCGGCTACATGGTCCACACTTTTAAGACCAGTGTCAAACATCATGGACAAATTTGGGGAGCTACAAATGAAGTTAAAATTAGTCTCCTTTATTGACAAGCAATTCATATTGGAAATGCCCCATAGTTTTGCTCCAGATAGGGCAGACGTCAGAGCCTTGACGTTGTATATTTGTAGAGTCGGAGAAACTGCTTTGGACTGCGTAGATCTATGCATTTTCAAAATAGTAGTGGCTCTGTGATAAACTAAAAGGCTGTTTTTAGTATAAGGAATAAGGAATAAGGAATTGGACACCCTTAAACCAAAGTAATCGAATGTCCGTACCGTTTCAAGGAGGGAGGTACCCAAACAAGGTTTACCCTTTCAGTTTTATAGGGTTATAGATAATATAGTTGGTTTCAGTGCCTTGAGACTCTTACGGGTGGGTAGTGCACTCTACAAATACATTGATTGATTGATTGATTCTGAATGTTGATGTCCAGTCCTGTATCATTACAAAAATCTTGAAACTTATTTAAAAGGTTCTGAAGAACTGATGGTGTCCTAGATAGTAACACAGTAATATTCGCAAAGAGCAGTGCTGAGACATTTTTACCCCTGAATTTCGGTGAGTCGTTGCTACAACAATTAAGGTACATGACAACACCAATAATATACAAGGAAAATAAGGTGGGAGCCAAAACACAGCCCTGACGAATCCCCCTGCGGATCGATATTGGATTAGTGTACTCTCCAGACCTAACCCATCTTAGTTGGGAATAACTGGACTGATGAAGCCTAGTAATGGTATCTAAGATCTTGGGAGGCACAGCCATTGATCTATGGACTTCCCACAGTGTCTTCCTAGGGACCAAATCCAATGCTGCCCTTAGATCTTCAAAGGCTACATACAGATGTTCATTTCGCCAAGAATATAGCATAAGTCATTAGTATCCCTGAGTGGTAGCATCTTGCATCAGTGTCCCACTGCTGGTACCCTTGTGTCGCTGCTTCATCATTAGTATTCATGGACCTGTCAGTGTTCCTTCGCCCACAGGTTGGTACCTAGTTTTTGGTTCCCATGGTCAATGCCATTGTGCCAGTGTCCCTGTGCTATGTCAATGACTCGGAGTAATGTTCAAGAATGAATATCTCAGTGTCTGGGCCCCCGTGTCCCTGTATTAATCTCTCAGTATCAGTGCCTTGTGCCATGGAGCCAGCATCAATGCCTGCGCCCATTGCCTGTGGTCCATTGTCACTGTTCCTACGTCAGTAGCCTCATGCCAGTGTGGCGTTCCAGTGTCCGTGCCCCAGTAGCTGTGCCCCAGTAGCAGTGTCCCAGTGTCAGTGCCTGTGTGTCGGTGACATGTGATTGCTGACGCTCCTTTTTCAGTGTCCAATGTCAGTGTTGATGCCTGTGAGTCAGTGTCCTAGTGCCCATGTCTGTAACCCATGCAAATGTTCCAGCTTCACTACACGTATGTCAGCATCCCGTGTTAGTGTGGGCTCCCCTCTGTCAGTGTTCGGGTATCAGTGTCTCCATGTTAGTGTTCCTGTGCCTAAGGCCCCTTGTCAGTACCTGTGTCAGCACACTAGTGTCTGTCCCCCTAGTCACTGCTAGGTGTCATGACAGTGTTCTGGTATTGTATCCTGGTGTCAGCATCCTTGTGTCTTAGTGTCACTGTCCTAGTGTAGGTATCCTTGTGTTCTAGTGTCTCTGTACTGTGTCGTAGTGCCTGCCCCCCCAGTCACTGCTAGGTGTCATGACAGTGTTCTGGTATTGTGTCCTAGAGTCCCTGTTCTAGTGTCAGTATCCTTGTGTCCTAGTGTCACTGTCCTAGTGTAGGTATCCTTGTGTCCTAGTGACTGTCCTAGAGTAGGTATCCAAGTGTTCTAGTATCATTGTTCTAGTGTTAGTAACCATGTGTCCTAGTTTCTCTGTATCAGTGCCCTGGTGTCACTGTCCTAGTGTAGGTATCCTTGTGTCCTAGTGGCACTGTCCTAGTGTAGGTATCCTTGTGTCCTAGTGTTATTGCTCTAGTGTCAGTATCCTTGTGTTCTAGTGTAGGTATCCTTGTGTCCTAGTGTCACTGTTCTAGTGTCAGGATCCTTGTGTCCTAGTGTCTCTGTATTGCATCCTAGTGTCACTGTTCTAGTGTCAGGATCCTTGTGTCCTAGTGTCACTGTTCTAGTGTCAGGATTCTTGTGTCCTAGTGTCTCTGTAATGCATCCTAGTGTCGCTGTTGAAGTGTCAGTATCCTTGTGTCCTAGTGTCACTGCTCGAGTGTCAGTATCCTTGTGTCCTAGTGTCTCTGTATTGCGTCCTAGTGTCGCTGTTCTAGTGTCAGCATCCTTGTGTCTTAGTGTCTCTGTATTGTGCCCTAGTGTCACTGTCCTAGTATCAATATCCTTGTGTCCTAGTGTCTCTGTATTGTGTCCTAGTGTCACTGTTCTAGTGTCAGTACCCTTGTGTCCTAATGTCTCTATGTTGTATCCGAGTGTCACTGTTCTAGTGTCAGAATCCTTGTGTCCTAGTGTCACTGTTCTAGTGTCAGTATCCTTGTGTCCTAGTGTCTCTGTATTGCGTCCTAGTGTCACTGTTCTAGTGTCAGTATCCTTGTGTCCTAGTGTCACTGTTCTAGTGTCAGTATCCTTGTGTCTTAGTGTCACTGTCCTAGTGTAGGTATCCTTGTGTCCTAGTGACTGTCCTAGTGTAGGTATCCCAGTGTCCTAGTACCATTGTTCTAGTGTTAGTAACCATGTGTCCTAGTTTCTCTGTATCAGTGCCCTGGTGTCACTGTCCTAGTGTAGGTATCCTTGTGTCCTAGTGGCACTGTCCTAGTGTAGGTATCCTTGTGTCATAGTTTTATTGCTCTAGTGTCAGTATCCTTGTGTTCTAGTGTAGGTATCCTTGTGTCCTAGTGTCACTGTTCTAGTGTCAGGATCCTTGTGTCCTAGTGTCTCTGTACTGTGTCCTAGTGTCACTGTTCTAGTGTCCGTATCCTTGTGTTCTACCGTCTCTGTATTGCGTCCTAGTGTCACTGCTCGAGTGTCAGTATCCTTGTGTCCTAGTGTCTCTGTATTGTGTCCTAATGTCACTGTTTTAGTGTCTGTATCCTTGTGTTCTAGTGTCTCTGTATTGTGTCCTAGTGTCACTCTTCTAGTGTCACTATCCTTGTGTCCTACCGTCTCTATATTGTATGCTAGTGTCACTGTTCGAGCGGCAGGATCCTTGTGTCCTAGTGTCACTGTTCTAGTGTCAGTACCCTTGTGTCCTAGTGTCACTGCTCGAATGTCAGTATCCTTGTGTCCTAGTGTCTCTATATTGTGTCCTAGTGTCACTGTCCTAGAGTCAGTATCCTTGTGTCCTAGTGTCACTGCTCTAGTATCAGTATCCTTGAGTCCTAGTGTCTCTACATTGTGTCCTAGTGTCACTGTTCTAGTGTCAGTACCCTTGTGTCCTAGTGTCTCTGTATTGTGTCCTAGTGTCACTGTCCTAGTGTCAGTATCCTGGTGTTCTAGCATTTCTGTATTGTATCCTAGTGTCACTGTCTTAGTGTCAGTATCCTTGTGTCCTAGTGTCTCTGTATTGCGTACTAGTGTCACTGTCCTAGTGTCAGTATCCTTGTGTCCTAGTGTCACTGCTCTAGTATCAGTATCCTTGAGTCCTAGTGTCTCTACATTGTGTCCTAGTGTCACTGTTCTAGTGTCAGTACCCTTGTGTCCTAGTGTCTCTGTATTGTGTCCTAGTGTCACTGTTCTAGTGTCAGTATCCTGGTGTTCTAGCATCTCTGTATTGTATCCTAGTGTCACTGTCTTAGTGTCAGTATCCTTGTGTCCTAGTGTCTCTGTATGGCGTACTAGTGCCACTGTCCTACTGTCAGTATCCTTGTGTCCTAGTGTCTCTATATTGCGTACTAGTGTCACTGCCCTAGTGTCAGTATCCTTGTGTCCTTGCGTCTCTGTATTGTATCCTAGTGTCACTGTCCTAGTGTCAGTATCCTTGTGTCCTAGTGTCTCTGTGTTGTGTCCTAGTGTCACTGATCTAGTGTCAGGATCCCTGTGTCCTAGTGTCTCTGTATTGTATCCTAGTGTTACTGTTCTAGTGTCAGGATCCTTGTGTCCTAGTGCCTCTGTATTGTGTCCTAGTGTCACTGTTCTAGTGTACGTATTCTTGTGTTCTAGCGTCTCTGTATTGTATCCTAGTGTCACTGTCCTAGTGTCAGTATCCTTGTGTCCTTGCGTCTCTGTATTGTATCCTAGTCTCACTGTCCTAGTGTCAGTATCCTTGTGTCCTAGTGTCTCTGTGTTGTGTCCTAGCGTCACTGTTCTAGTGTTAGGATCCCTATGTCCTAGTGTCTCTGTATTGTATCCTAGTGTCACTGTTCTAGTGTCAGGATCCTTGGGTCCTAGTGCCTCTGTATTGTGTCATAGTGTCACTGTTCTAGTGTACGTATTCTTGTGTTCTAGCGTCTCTGTGTTTCACATAAGCTTTATTCGGCCAACAGACCATCAAAGCAATACAATACAATACAATATAATATAATAATATAAACCATAATGTCATAGAAAATTTAAAAAAAAAAAAAAAAAAAGAATGATCCATGTTTGCCCGTCTTAAAACAATTTCAACTCATTGTAAATAAAAAGTGCGTATGCGCCATGCTGTTGCTAAAAACTTACTTACTGCGTAAATTGTCACATTTGAATTGTGGCTTTTTAAGATCCGCAAAGCTAGAAAACATTTCCTTAAATTCAATTCCCTACAGATTTTATGTATCCATTTAAACCTTGGGATTGAATAGGCGGGACAAAAAAACATAAAATGTTCTACTGTTTCGGAAGGAATGCCACATACAGGACAGGTATCAGAGCTTGACTTAGGTCCCCATCTGCTCGTTAAGGCCTTCAGGGGTAATGTTCCAAATCGAAATCTGGCATACAAACTTTTGCCTAACAAATCAGGTATTGTATCTAAGTATGGTTCAAACTCAGGGTACCATTTAAAATTAATAAACGAGTTAGTTAAATGACCATTCGATTTCTGAGAAATGTAATTATTACATATGTGGGACCAGTAAGCTCTCTTCAATACTTTTACATGGGGCTTCACAAGTTGCTGGGGATTCTCCCAGAAGTTCCTCAGTCCTAGCATGCAAAACCAACTAGATACGTGTTTGATCCATGGTATGGACATGGAGTTAGAGGTTTTTAACAATTCTAATAGGGAAGACTTATATATAGCCAGTTCAGGAACTACCCAAAGCCTCACCCAATATAGTAGGGGCCGTAAGATAATCAAATCGGCTATACGTTTAAGCCCTAGATCTAAAAAAAGGGGGGTTAATGGGGTGCTAGTGGGACAAGCACATAGAGCCCGTGCAAAGCTATTCTCAATTTTAGTTATCCTACTGCTATCTGTCATGCCCCAAATCTCTGCACCATAAACAGCAGCACCCTGTGCCTTGGCCACATAGATCTTTACTGCTGGAGACACAACTTTAGCGATCGTATTCCTGTAAAGGCGTAATATGGATGCTGCCCGATGTTGCAAAAGCCCGCCACTCTTACCGACTTGTTCGTCCCAGAGGAGTGAGTCTGTAAGCCTCACACCCAAGTAGTCGATAGAGCTAACCTGGTCCAAAATAGCTCCATCTAACCTGATCGTACACTTCTTACGAGAGCCAGAGCGAAGCACCATCAATTTTGTTTTCTTCGAGTTCAGCTCTAAACCAAAATTCCAGCAGAATGATTTAAATCTATCCACAAGAATTTGCAGCCCCATAGGGGTCTTTGAGATCAATAGAGAGTCATCCGCAAAAAGAAGAATTGGGATTTTCTGATTGCCTAAGCTGGGAGCATCATTCTGGCATGTCATGAGTTCTTGGACCACCTCGTTAATGAATAAAGAAAACAAAAGTGGCGCTAGGACACATCCCTGACGAACACCTCTTTTAATGGGAAACTTGTTAGTCAGTTCGCCTTGGTTACCCCATCTTACTTGAGCGTATGTGCCTTCATGCATACGTGTTAATAAATGAATGATATCAGATGGTGCCCCTCTTTTGTGTAGCACTCCCCAAAGCTTGCCTCTAGGTACCAGGTCAAAGGCAGAGCGCAGGTCTACAAAAGTGACATATAGTGTTTGCTTTGCCAAGACTACATATTTCCAGTGTAGCACGGTCAACCTAAATGCCTGGTCAACCGTGCTAACTCTAGAGCGGAACCCTGCCTGAAGTGGTGATAGGATCTGCTGCTCCGTCACCCAACTCGTCAGTCTAACTAACAATTGTTTTGCAAAAATTTTTTGTAGGTTGTCAATTAAACTGACCGGTCTGTAGTTAATTGGAAGATTTACGTTGCCCTTTTTATATATTGGAATAATTTCTGCACCCTTCCACGTCTCAGGGATCTGTCCTCCTTTTGCGATTTTGTTTGACAGCATATTAATGTACCAGGTCCAGATGGGTAACTCTGATTTATAAAGGTCACCTGGAATTTTGTCAGGGCCTGGGGCTTTACCTGTCTTTAGAGATTTAATGGCGTCTGCAGTTTCTTCTAGAGAAAAGCAAATATAGCTTCCAGAGTTAAATAGATTCCCACTGGACGGAGAAGTGGCAAGGTTAGCATTGGGTGAAAATGGGGGGTATAATCCCACTTTCTCACAATCGACAGTCCCAGTGGAGGCAGTTCCTTCGTACAAGAGAGAGAAATGATCCACCCAGGTACCAGGTTGAATATGGTTCCTTTGTATAAACCTACCCCCTCTCTCGTGCTTAGTCAGCAGTTCCCAAAAAAGCGTATTGTTGTTTGTTTTAGTAGCATCTAGCAAGTCCTGCCAAATAGCATCTTCCCAAGCTTTCTTTGATTGTAGGATTATCTTTTTATACGAGAATCTTGCTTGTTTGATTGCCCCCGTATACCCGGCCAGTATAGCCTTCCTTAACTCAGTCTTAGCTCTCATGCATGCATCATTAAACCAACTGCTGTTAGGTGAACCCCCATATTGCCGGTTCGCCGTGGCTACCTTTTTATAAAAGACACTTTGAAGTTTAACCATCATATCTTCGTGAATATCAAGAAGTGGAATGGCTTCTGGTTCGAAGTCTTCATAGGCTGACAGATTATCTAAGAACACTTGGTAGATCTTACATAGCAAATAAGGGTTTGACATGACTTTTGGCCACCTCACCTTTGTATAAGCATTGTTTAAAATAGGGGGAGGGGCCATTGATGTTTGCATATTCAAGGTTCTACCAAAGATATTCCCAGCAAGGGTGAGCAACAATGGAAAGTGATCACTCTCGCATCTTGAATCTACCCTCATATCTAGCAGCAATGGCCAAAGACGCACATCCACCAGAAAATAATCAATTACGCTGGCCACAGAACCTCGTAGGAATGTCGGTGCCAAGTTTAAATCAGAAGGAGTTCGACCATTACAGGCCCTTAGGCCAAACTTTAAGCATAGTGTAGCAAGCTGAGTTGCTACACGAGAGCGTGGAGGATAACTATCACCATCCAATTGTGCAATACCCCATAATTCGTCCTCATCCGCAGTTAAATCACTAAGAAACGCTGAGGGTTCGAAAGTGCAATTTACATCCCCTGCAATAATTAAATAGGAATTAGTTTGTAGCGTGTCTAAAAAGTCAAAGAGTAAAGTTAAAATGTGTGATTCTGTACCACGTGCAACAGAACGGGCGTAAACATTAATTAAGATTATGTTAAAATTTTGATTAAAAGAAATTTGTAAACCCATCAAGTCGGGACAATCAAATTCTAAAACCTTATAGTCGCATTGGAGCTTTGAATTTAAAAGGATTAAAAGGCCCCCTTTTGCGCGACCAGTTGCTTTCTCTGAAGGCAGTGCAGGGATATTAAATGAAAGAAACCCATCCATGCTTGGTTGGCCCTCGGCCCAAGTTTCTTGAAAGAGACACACATCTTGTGACTTTATATAGGCAACCCAGTCCACATCATCCAATTTCCTAGCAAGGCCCGCAAGATTCCAAGTCATAATGGATAACCCATTAGTTCCCAATGCAGCCCCATGTTTAGGGGATGGAACATCCTTATAGTTCGACTCGATAGCAAGGTACTTCTCTAATTTGTCTATTGAAGGTGCCACTAGATTATCCTGATAGGCGTCTTCCTGGGCAGACAGTCATACATGCCCCGGATGCAGAAAGACACCTTCTTCCCTAGAGCCTCTCTCATTGGTATTAGCAATTGGGACAAACACAGGAGTCTGTTTTGGGTCAATTAAATTAGCGGCCAGCCTGATGCCTCCTCCTTTTAGCTCTTTGTGTTGTCCCTTGCGTTCAACAGAGTCAATAAGTTGGTCTGCCAAGAATTTATCGTGGAACACAATCATGATTACATCGAGGTTTGACCCAGGGGGACTCCATCTTTCTGTTTTTTGAATGTCCGAACGTATAATTGAAAGGCAACCCTGTCGATTGCGTATCCAGTAAATAACCTTATTAAGTCTAGACTCTTGGTCCTCAACAGACCTGGGTGGCAACTTTGGGACATTGCTTAGGAAAAGAGTGTTGGCTCTGTGTCTAGGACCAATACTATAAGGAGTCCCGCCTAAAGCACTATTTGTTCTTCGAGAAGGAAAAATGCAAGCTGGATCCTTAATTTGATGGTTGTCAAATAACTTCCTATTGGTTGACAGAGGGCTGTCCCTATTTATCGGTGAATTGGAAGTAGGATTTTGCCTTGAAGCAGACTGACGGTTCAATGGGGCAAAGAGGCTTCCAATAGGATCTTCCCCGTTCCTTGTCTTGTCTCCGCCGAGGGGGATACTATTGCACCCAGTGAGTATATTTCTAGGGTTCATAATATAGGAAGGTATACTACCTTCAGCGACCCTCCTATGGGATCCAGCTCTCTGGGCGTGATTAATTAGCCCCTCACGTGCTTTAGTATTAAATGTAGCAGAATCAGCTGCCAAAGTCCCACCTGCCCCTTCTGCCTCTGTCTTCTGGCAAATGCATCCCGATAGTTTGGCCATATTCCCTTGTAGCAGTTTAGTTAGCTGCAAGACTAGATTCTTAATTTCGTCTACTCTCTGGAGAATTAAGGGCAATTTAGCTGCATTGTCAGACACATCAGAGCACATGTCAGTAGTAATAGGCAGGGAAGAGGCAGCTTCAATAGCCCTAGCAGCTGTAAGAGGGTCGTGGACCTCAATCACAGCGCTTCCCTCAGACAGAAGCTCGAAACGATTTTTGCATGGAATATTAGGGACCAGCCTTATCTCCGGACTCAATGGTAGGGGTGTGCGTTCCATTACCTCCATGTGCAAAATCTCCTCGGTTTGAAAGTGATTGGAGATACTGCTACCAGTCACGATACCCTGCAGGAAAGAGGGAGCAGTGGCATTAACAGTGGATGATTTCCCTGCACAATCTGTTGAACCCCCAGTATTTACTGGTCGGGCTTCCCTATTCTTGATAAAAAACTCCTGAATCGTTTTAGGTTGGAGTGGAGGCTTCTTCAAGGGCAAAAAGCCATGAGTGCCTAGTTCGCTGTTAAGTATAGCCTCTACCTCCTCGAAAAGTTGATCAATCTCATCGAGTGATTTCGATTCCCCTTGGGCAGGTTTAATAGTTGTTTTCCTAGGTCGTTTTTTCTGCTTTTTTATACCTTCCAGTGGAGCCGGCGGGCCAACAGCCTTCCTTTTCCCCATAATTCTAAATAAAAACAGCAGGTACAAGTGATTAGAGCTGAAGTTGTTACCGGACTCTTGGCAGCAAAACGATCCTTCTAGCAGGTATGTTGTGGTTTGTGTCAAATCAGGTCCCAGAATCTGAGTAACAGAATAGAGAGACGGAGCCCAGCCCGGCCTCAGACGATCAAAGACAGGCGTAGACGGGCCCTATGTTTGAGAAGGTGTCCGGGTGGGTAGATAGTTATCAACCACTGCCCAGGGGCCTTGGGAGTCGGGATAAGAATGATATAATTCAGGCCGACCTCCTTTGGCCACACGATGTGGGTTGACAAGGCTCCTTCTTTTCAACAACTCCTTGGCAACAACGTGCTTCCTGTGTGCGAAAGGGGGGTGGCCCAGCAATGACGGGCAAGGACGGGCCCGCCCTTGGCCCGGGCTTCGCCCGCGCGCGTCCCGCGACGGCGGGAGCGCTCTTCCAATTTAAAGGGCTCCTGCCCTGCCTCTCGTCACTTCCCCCGGACTCCTGGCCAAATCAGCGCGTCCCCATCTAGTGTCAGGATCCCTGTGTCCTAGTGTCTCTGTATTGTATCCTAGTGTTACTGTTCTAGTGTCAGGATCCTTGTGTCCTAGTGCCTCTGTATTGTGTCCTAGTGTCACTGTTCTAGTGTACGTATTCTTGTGTTCTAGCGTCTCTGTATTGTATCCTAGTGTCACTGTCCTAGAGTCAGTATCCTTGTGCCCTTGCATCTCTGTATTGTATTCTAGTGTCACTGTCCTAGTGTCAGTATCCTTGTGTCCTAGTGTCTCTGTGTTGTGTCCTAGTGTCACTGTCCTAGTGTCAGTATCCTTGTGTCCTAGTGTCTCTGTATTTTGTCCTAGTGTCACTGTTCTAGTGTCAGTATCCTTGTGTCCCAGTGTCTCTGTATTGTATCCTAGTGTCACTGTTCTAGTGTACGTATTCTTGTGTCTTTGCCTCTCTGTATTGTATCCTAATGTCACTGTCCTAGTGTCAGTATCCTTGTATCCTAGTGTCTCTGTATTGTATCCTAGTGTCACTTTTCTAGTGTACGTATTCTTGTGTTCTAGTGTCTCTGTATTGTATCCTAGTGTCACTGTTCTAGTGTCAGTACCCTTGTGTCCTAGTGTCTCTATGTTGTATCCTATTGTCACTGTTCTAGTGTCAGAATCCTTGTGTCCTAGTGTCACTGTTCTAGTGTCAGTATCCTTGTGTCCTAGTGTCTATGCATTGTATGCTAGTGTCACTCTTCTAGTGTCAGTATCCTTGTGTCCTACCGTCTCTATATTGTGTGCTAGTGTCACTGTTCTAGTGTACATATCCTTGTGTTCTACAGTCTCTATATTGTATCCTAGTGTCACTGTCCTAGTGTCAGTATCCTGATGTCATAGTGTCTCTGTATTGCGCCCTAGCGTCACTGTTCTAGTGTCAGGATCCTTGTGTCCTAGTGTCACTGTTCTAGTGTCAGGATTCTTGTGTTCTAGTGTCACTGTCCTAGTGTCAGGATTCTTGTGTTCTAGTGTCACTGTCCTAGTGTCAGTATCCTTGAGTCCTAGTGTCTCTATATTGTGTCCTAGTGTTGCTGTCCTAGTGTCAATATTCTTGTGTTCTAGTGTCTCTGTATCAGTGTCCTAGTGACCCCCCGGCCAGTGCCCCAGCATAGTGTTTGTACCCCAAGCCTCGGTTACAGTATCACTGTATCACTGCTTCCCCCAAGTCTGCGCTACAGTATCACTGTCTCCCCAAGTCTGTGTTACAGTATCACTGTTCCCCAAGTCTGAGTTACATTATCACTGTTCCCCAAGTCTGTGTTACAGTATCACTGTTCCGCTGTTTCAGTGCCCCCTGTGCCAGGTGCCCTTGTCATGACCCTACGGACTGTGTCCATTACCGATCTCTCGTGTCAGTCTCACCTTTTTAGTGCACTAGTAATAGTGCCCTTTAGTCACTGCACCCACGTCGATGCCCACATATCAGTGGTAGTGCTCCTGGATCAGTGAGCCAGTGCCACTGCTGGTGCCCCTTCTTCGTGGCCCAGTGTCATTCTTGGTGGCGGTGTCAGTTTCCTGGTGTCAGTGGTGACTCTCCACCTCGTGACAGCGTGTGCCATCTTAGTGTGCCACGTGATGTCACTCTTTGCTTTTAAACTATTTGGATCATCCAAAGTCCACTTCTCTCTACCCAGGGCGCAGACGAGCAGTGATGGATGAGAAAAAAGATGGAGAGCTCTGGTGATCCCAAAAATAGATAATGGGTGATGTGTATTTAAGGAGGATACCTTTGAAAAACCGTGGAATAGCATGTTTCCTAGAACAAGAGACTCAGTTGAAAAATGCGCTACAAAGCGTCACCGGGGTTAGTAAGAGCTATATGAACGCAATTACAGAGGTGAAGGAAATATTAAGAATATCTAGATTTTGTTTTGAAAAGAGGCTCTTGACCTGCGAGCAATGTCTGCAGATGATTACATTTAGGGGGGGGTGTAGGGGGCAAGAATTATTATGGCGCGCCCAGTCCTGCCAGCCCCCCCGCCCTGTGGCTACCCCTCTGCTTGAGAAAGGCAGCTGCTCAGCAGAGCAGGGGGCGTGGTTTAGAGGTGGAGGAGGCCTTATATTGTTTTGTGGGATCTTTACCGCCCTAAGGGCCTGATTTAGATATTGACGGACAAGTTACTCCGTCACAACGGAAATCCCGTCTGCCGAAATCTAAATCACATAGGACATAATAGGATTTAGATTTCGATGGTCGGGATATCCATCACCGTTGGGACTAACTCGTCTGTCAACATCTAAATTAGGCCTTGGGGGCCTGATTTAGAGTTTGGCGGAGGGGTTACGGATATCCCGTCCGCTGTATTAAGTTCCATAGGCTATAATGGAATTGTAACACGTTGGATGGGATATCTGTCACAATTGTGATGCAGTACATAATCCATCAAACTCTAAATCAGGCCCTTAGTGATTTGATGACAAAAGGATTGCTAAGGAGGTTTTCGGTTTGAATGCACTTTATAAATGACCGTTTCCCTAAGTATCACTACTGGTTTGCTGCACTCCTTCGGTTGAATGGATGTATGAGTGAATGCACCATGCTCCGTTGTGAAGAAGAGACGGAAAAAAATGTGCTTTGTGTTTTCTGTGACATCCAAAAGTAAATCTGATTTTAGAAGGGACAGGATAGCCCTGCCTGTACTGAGCAGTCCTGCTGGGAGCTCTCCTATGGAACAGTGAAGGGGGACATTTTTCTGTTAGTTTCGATGGCCTTTTCTTTAATTTCACGCACTATGGTAAGAGAAGAGATGCCAGGAACTCTGATTTCTACAGAAGAGCCTGGAGGGAGCACAGTGCTAGAGCAGACAAGTTCTTGGAAGCAGGGGAGCTGCCTTGCGTGAGCAGGACCAGCACTATTGGTGCCTAGAAAGAGTACAAGGAGAGCTGTCTGCATCTAACACCTACAGAAAACACCGGGCCTGGTCTAACAAGCAAGGGGAGAGCGCAAGAAAGCACATGCATTGCAATGGAAAGTCCCCTCGAGAACGCAGAACACTGTGAGACTAAAATGCTTGTAGACAAGGCATGACGTCAAGAGTAGACGTCTGATACAGGGCATTCCTGAACTTTCAGCCAGCGCCAGTGCAAAATTTGCAGCCTAGCACCAATGCAGGCGCCCTTGCACCATGGTGCAAGCGTGTCTGCCTTGTTGGCAAGATTGTTTTTGTGCAAAAAGGGACACCCAACTGCACAGAAAGAGTCCATGGAGGCCTTTTCCTCTATGTGTGCTGCAGGATGCAGCACACGCAGAAGGAAAAAACAAGAAGGAATTTAGATACTTCTCCTCATTACGCCTCCCCTGTGGAGGTGCACAGTTTTGACACATTCCCAGGTTTACAGATCCTTGTAAATCTGGAAATGCATCAAAACCCACGGGTGCTGCATGGCAAAACCCACCACAATGTCCATGGAACGCCCCCCTCGTTCACCTATGCCCTCGTCAGCAGCAGACTAGACTACGACAACGCGCTCTACGTGGGAACCATGGCCAAGCTCCAGAAGAAACTACAGCATATACAGAAAACCTCTGCACGCCTTATCCTCAACATCCCACGCCGCGACCACATCTCAGCCCACCGCAGAGACCTTGTAGGAGGCTGGACTGGTTTGTAGTGAGTACCAAGGGGTACTTGCACCTTGCACCAGGCCCAGTTATCCCTTATTAGTGTATAGGGTGTCTAGCAGCTTAGGCTGATAGATAATGGTAGCTTAGCAGAGCAGCTTAGGCTGAACTAGGAGACGTGTGAAGCTACTACAGTACCACAAGTGTCACTTGCACAATATCATAAGAAAACACAATACACAGTTATACTAAAAATAAAGGTACTTTTTTTTAATGACAATATGCCAAAGTAATTTAGAGTGTACCCTCAGTGAGAGGATAGGAAATATACACAAGATATATGTACACAATACCAAAAATATGCAGTATAGTCTTAGAAAACAGTGCAAACAATGTATAGTTACAATAGGATGCAATGGGGACACATAGGGATAGGGGCAACACAAACCATATACTCCAAAAGTGGAATACGAACCACGAATGGACCCCAAACCTATGTGACCTTGTAGAGGGTCGCTGGGACTATTAGAAAATAGTGAGAGTTAGAAAAATAACCCTCCCCAAGACCCTGAAAAGTGAGTGCAAAGTGCACTAAAGTTCCCCCAAGGACAAAGAAGTCGTGATAGAGGAATAATGCAGGAAAGACACAAACCAACAATGCAACAACGATGGATTTCCAATCTAGGGTACCTGTGGAACAAGGGGACCAAGTCCAAAAGTCACAAGCAAGTCGGAGATGGGCATATGCCCAGGAAATGCCAGCTGTGGATGCAAAGAAGCTTCTACTGGAAAGAAGAAGCTGAGGTTTCTGCAGGAACGAAAAGGGCTAGAGACCTCCCCTTTGGTGGACGGATCCCACTCGCCGTGGAGAGTCGTGCAGACATGTTTTCCAGCCTAAAAAACGCCAACAAGCCTTGCTAGCTGCAAATCATGAGGTTAGCGTTTTTGGACGCTGCTGTGGCCCAGGAGGGACCAGGAGGTCGCAAATTGGACCAGGAGGTAGAAGGGACGTCGAGCAAGACAAGGAGCCCTCTCAGCAGCAGGTAGCACCTGGACAAGTGCCAGAAACAGGCACTACGAGGATGCGTGAAATGGTGCTCACCCGAAGTTACACAAAGGAGTCCCACGTCGCCGGAGACCAACTTAGAAAGTCTTGCAATGCAGGTTAGAGTGCCGTGGACCCAGGCTTGGCTGTGCACAAAGGATTTCCGCCGGAAGTGCACAGGGGCCGGAGTAGCTGCAAAAGTCGCGATTCCCAGCAATGCAGTCTAGCGAGGTGAGGCAAGGACTTACCTCCACCAAACTTAGACTGAAGAGTCACTTGACTGTGGGAGTCACTTGGACAGAGTTGCTGGATTCGGGGGACCTCACTCGTCGTGCTGAGAGGAGACCCAAGGGACAGGTAATGCAGCTTTTTGGTGCCTGCGGTTGCAGGGGGAAGATTCCGTCGACCCACGGGAGATTTCTTCGGAGCTTCTAGTGCAGAGAGGAGGCAGACTACCCCCACAGCATGCACCACCAGGAAAACAGTCGAGAAGGCGGCAGGATCAGCGTTACAGAGTTGCAGTAGTCGTCTTAGCTACTTTGTTGCAGGTTTGCAGGCTTCCAGCGCGGTCAGCAGTCGATTCCTTGGCAGAAGGTGAAGAGAGAGATGCAGAGGAACTCTGATGAGCTCTTGCATTCGTTATCTAAAGTTTCCCCAGAGACAGAGACCCTAAATAGCCAGAAAAGAGGGTTTGGCTACCTAGGAGAGAGGATAGGCTAGCAACACCTGAAGGAGCCTATCAGAAGGAGTCTCTGACGTCACCTGGTGGCACTGGCCACTCAGAGCAGTCCAGTGTGCCAGCAGCACCTCTGTTTCCAAGATGGCAGAGGTCTGGAGCACACTGGAGGAGCTCTGGACACCTCCCAGGGGAGTGGTCACTCCCCTTTCCTTTGTCCAGTTTCGCGCCAGAGCAGGGCTAAGGGGTCCCTGAACCGGTGTAGACCGGCTTATGCAGAATTGGGCACATCTGTGTCCAAGAAAGCATTTCCAGAGGCTGGGGGAGGCTACTCCTCCCCTGCCTTCACACCATTTTCCAAAGGGAGAGGGTGTAACACCCTCTCTCAGAGGAAGTCCTTTGTTCTGCCATCCTGGGTCAAGCCTGGCTTGACCCCAGGGGGGCAGAAACCTGTCTGAGGGGTTGGCAGCAGCAGCAGCTGCAGTGAAACCCCAGGAAAGGCAGTTTGGCAGTACCAGGGTCTGTGCTACAGACCACTGGGATCATGGGATTGTGCCAACTATGCCAGGATGGCATAGAGGGGGCAATTCCATGATCATAGACATGTTACATGGCCATATTCGGAGTTACCATTGTGAAGCCACATATAGGTAGTGACCTATATGTAGTGCACGCGTGTAATGGTGTCCCCACACTCACAAAGTCCGGGGAATTGGCCCTGAACAATGTGGGGGCACCTTGGCTAGTGCCAGGGTGCCCTCACACTAAGTAACTTTGCACCTAACCTTTACCAGGTAAAGGTTAGACATATAGGTGACTTATAAGTTACTTAAGTGCAGTGTAAAATGGCTGTGAAATAACGTGGACGTTATTTCACTCAGGCTGCAGTGGCAGGCCTGTGTAAGAATTGTCAGAGCTCCCTATGGGTGGCAAAAGAAATGCTGCAGCCCATAGGGATCTCCTGGACCCCAATACCCTGGGTACCTTAGTACCATATACTAGGGAATTATAAGGGTGTTCCAGTAAGCCAATGTAAATTGGTAAAATTAGTCACTAGCCTGTTAGTGACAATTTGAAAGAAATGAGAGAGCATAACCACTGAGGTTCTGATTAGCAGAGCCTCAGTGAGACAGTTAGTCACTACACAGGTAAAACATTCAGGCACACTTATGAGCACTGGGGCCCTGGATACCAGGGTCCCAGTGACACATACAACTAAAACAACATATATACAGTGAAAAATGGGGGTAACATGCCAGGCAAGATGGTACTTTCCTACACTCCCTCTTCACCTTCTACCAAAGGATCAACCGCTAACTGCTCCAGGACGCCTGCAAAACCGCAATAAAGTAGCAAGACGACTACCATCAACACTGTAGCGCCTAATCCTGCCGGCTTTCTAGACTGTTTCCAGGTGGTGCATGCTCTGGGGGTAGCCTGCCTTCACCCTGCACCAGAAGCTCCGAAGAAATCTCCTGTGGGTCGACGGAATCTTCCCCCTGCTAACGCAGGCACCAAAAGACGGCAAGACTGGTCCTCTGGGTCCCCTCTCATCCTGACAACCGTGGTCTCTGGAACTCAGCAACTCTGTCCAAGTGACTCCCACAGTCCAGTGACTCTTCAGTCCAGGTTTGGTGGAGGTAAGTCCTTGCCTCCCCACGCCAGACTGCATTGCTGGGTACAGCGTGATTTGCAGCTGCCCTCTTCCAGGATTTCCTTTGTGCACAGCCAAGCCTGGGTCTCCGGCACTCCTTCCTGCAGTGCACAACCTTCTGAGTTGTTCTCCGGCGTCGTGGGACTCCCTTTTGTGACTTTGCGTGGACTCCAGTTCACTTTTCTTCCAAGTGCCTGTTAGGGTACTTTTACGGGTGCTGCCTGCTTCTGTGAGGACTCTCTGAGCTGCTGGGCGCACCCTTTGTCTTCTCCTCCAAGTGGCGATATCCTGGTCCCTCCTGGGCCACAGCAGCACCCAAAAACCTCCACTGCAACCCTTGCAGCTAGCAAGGCTTGTTTGCAGTCTTTCTGCGTGGGAACAATTCTGCAAGCTTCACCGCGACGTGAGACATCAGTCTTCCAAAGGAGAAGTCCCTAGTCCTTTTGTTTCTTGCAGAACTCCAAGCTTCTTCCAACAGGTGGCAGCTTCCTTTCATCTTCAGCTGGCATTTCCTGGGCTCCTGCCCACTTGACACTGTCGCAACTATTGGACTTGGTCCCCTTGTCTTACAGGTACTCAGGTCTGGAAATCCACTGTTGTTGCATTGCTGGTGTTTGTTCTTCCTGCAGAATCCCCCTATCACAACTTCTGTGCTCTCTGGGGGTAGTAGGTGTACTTCACTCCTACTTTTCAGGGTATTGGGGTGGGCTATTTTTGTAACCCTCACTGTTTTCTTACAGTCCCAGCGACCCTCTACAAGCTCACATAGATCTGGGGTCCATTCGTGGTTCACATTCCAGTTTTGGAGTATATGGTTTGTGTTGCCCCTATACCAATGTGTTCCTATTGCAATCTATTGTAATTCTACACTGTTTGCATTACTTTTCTTGTTATTACTTACCTAATTTTGGTTTGTGTACATATATCTTGTGTATATAACGTATCCTCATACTGAGGGTACTTACTGAGATACTTTTGGCATGTTGTCATAAAAATAAAGTACCTTTATTTTTAGTAACTCTGTGTATTGTGTTTTCTTATGATATTGTGCGTATGATACAAGTGGTATAGTAGGAGCTTTACATGTCTCCTAGTTCAGCCTAAGCTGCTTTGCCATAGCTACCTTCTATCAGCTTAAGCTGCTAGAAACACCTCTTCTACACTAATAAGGGATAACTGGACCTGGCACAAGCTGTAAGTACCTCTGGTACCCAGTACAACCTAGGCCAGCCTCCTACATTGGTTGTGCAGCGGTGGGATAAGTACTTGTAACTACTTACCACTTTGTCATTGTGTACTTTTCATAAGAGAATCATATACAAAACAGTTCAGTGTATGTACACTTAACAAAAAAGTTTTGCTTTTCTTCTCTCAAACTTTTTACAAGGTTCTGAAAAGTTTTCTAAAACTTCTAAAAGTTAGAAAAAGGTTTTTTCTCGGTTCTTTAAAAAGTTCTGAAACTTTTTCTTCCTTCTCACTATTTCTAAACCTTTTGCTATCATGTCTGTGGTAGAGTCAGCTCTTAAAATGGTCAATGCAACTTATGACAATTTGAATTACAAGAGCCTAAGGAGTCTCTGCTTAGATAGAGCCCTACAAAAGAGTTTCTATTTAACATGCTTATTGTAAATGATGAGTCCCAAGCAGGCACATCAGATGAGAGGTTAATAGAAGGTTCCCATTCTGACTCAGGAGAACACCTTGAGGAGGGTGGGGAGGGTTCTGAGCAGGGTCTGCCGCCTGGTAAGACACCCAGTAATGTTGGTAGTAATGGAGGTTCCCATCACAATAGGGAAGTCTTTATTCCTAGAGGCCAAGTTGCTAGGGTTCAGTCAGTTACGGACAGATTCCCCTCTGTGGTTTCCAATTTATCCTCTGTGTCCAAGCATTCCCAACCCACCCACCCTGAGGATAACTTGTTAGAAAGGGAACTCAAAAAGTTGAGGGTTGAAGAGACCAGACTGAAGCTTAAACAGCAACAGCTGGCCTTAGATATGGAATCCCTAGACCTGGAGAAGGAAAGACAGAGATTGGGGTTTGGATCCCATGGTGGCAGCAGCAGTATTCCTGATAGTAATCCTGTTAGAGAGCATGATTCCAGGAATCTGCACAAGATAGTCCCCCCTTACAAGGAGGGAGATGACATCAACAAGTGGTTTGCTGCACTTGAGAGGGCCTGTATAGTACAGGGGGTCCCTCAAAGGCAGTGGGCTGCTATATTGTGGCTATCTGTCACTGCAAAGGGTCGGGATAGGCTCCTTACTGTTAGAGAAAGTGAAGCTAACAATTTTACAGTTTTGAAGGATGCACTCTTGGATGGATTTGGCTTAACCACTGAACAACACAGGATTAAGTTCAGAGACACCAGAAAAGAGTCCTCTCAAGACTGGACAGACTTTGTGGACTGTTCAGTGAAGGTCTTGGAGGGGTGGTTACATGGCAGTAGAGTATCTGACTATGAAAGCCTGTATAATCTTATTCTGAGAGAGCATATTCTGAATAACTGTGTGTCTGACTTGTTACACCAATATCTAGTGGACTCAGATTTGACCTCTCCCCAAGAATTGGGAAAGAAGGCAGGCAAATGGGACAGAACAAGAGTGAACAGAAACGTTCATACAGGGGGTGACAAGGATGGCAAGAAGAAGGATGGTAAGTCTTCTGACAAGGGTGGGGACAAAAGTAAAACTGAGTCTTCAACAGGCTGTAGGAGGCTGGACTGGCTTGTAGTGAGTACCAAGGGGTACTTGCACCTTGCACCAGGCCCAGTTATCCCTTATTAGTGTATAGGGTGTCTAGCAGCTTAGGCTGATAGATAATGGTAGCTTAGCAGAGCAGCTTAGGCTGAACTAGGAGACGTGTGAAGCTACTACAGTACCACTTAGTGTCATATGCACAATATCATAAGAAAACACAATATACAGTTATACTAAAAATAAAGGTACTTTATTTTTATGACAATATGCCAAAGTATCTTAGAGTGTACCCTCAGTGAGAGGATAGCAAATATACACAAGATATATATACACAATAGCAAAAATATGCAGTATAGTCTTAGAAAACAGTGCAAACAATGTATAGTTACAATAGGATGCAATGGGGAAACATAGGGATAGGGGCAACACAAACCATATACTCCAAAAGTGGAATGCGAACCACGAATGGACCCCAAACCTATGTGACCTTGTAGAGGGTCGCTGGGACTATTAGAAAATAGTGAGAGTTAGAAAAATAACCCTCCCCAAGACCCTGAAAAGTGAGTGCAAAGTGCACTAAAGTTCCCCTAAGGACACAGAAGTCGTGTTAGAGGAATAATGCAGGAAAGACACAAACCAACAATGCAACAACTGTGGATTTCCAATCTAGGGTACCTGTGGAACAAGGGGACCAAGTCCAAAAGTCACAAGCAAGTCGGAGATGGGCAGATGCCCAGGAAATGCCAGCTGCGGGTGCAAAGAAGCTTCTACTGGACAGAAGAAGCTGAGGTTTCTGCAGGAACGAAAAGGGCTAGATACTTCCCCTTTGGTGGACGGATCCCACTCGCAGTGGAGAGTCGTGCAGAAGTATTTTCCTGCCGAAAGAACGCCAACAAGCCTTGCTAGTTGCAAATCGTGCTGTTAGCGTTTTTGGACGCTGCTGTGGCCCTGGAGGGACCAGGAGGTCGCAAATTGGACCAGGAGAGAGAGGGGACGTCGAGCAAGACAAGGAGCCCTCTCAGCAGCAGGTAGCACCCGGAGAAGGGCCAGAAACAGGCACTACGAGGATGCGTGAAACAGTGCTCACCCAAAGTCACACAAAGGAGTCCCACGTCGCCGGAGACCAACTTAGAACGTCGTGCAATGCAGGTTAGAGTGCTGTGGACCCAGGCTTGGCTGTGCACAAAGGATTTCCGCCGGAAGTGCACAGGGGCCGGAGTAGCTGCAAAAGTCGCGGTTCCCAGCAATGCAGCCCAGCGAGGTGAGGCAAGGACTTACCTCCACCAAACTTGGACTGAAGAGTAACTGGACTGTGGGGGTCACTTGGACAGAGTCGCTGGATTCGAGGGACCTCGCTCGTCGTGCTGAGAGGAGACCCAAGGGACCGGTAATGCAGCTTTTTGGTGCCTGCGGTTGCAGGGGGAAGATTCCGTCGACGCACGGGAGATTTCTTCGGAGCTTCTGGTGCAGAGAGGAGGCAGACTACCCCCACAGCATGCACAAGCAGGAAAACAGTCGAGAAGGCGGCAGGATCAGCGTTACAGAGTTGCAGTAGTCGTCTTTGCTAATATGTTGCAGGTTTGCAGGCTTCCAGCGCGGTCAGCAGTCGATTCCTTGGCAGAAGGTGAAGAGAGAGATGCAGAGGAACTCGGATGAGCTCTTGCATTCGTTATCTAAAGTTTCCCCAGAGACAGAGACCCTAAATAGCCAGAAAAGAGGGTTTGGCTACCTAGGAGAGAGGATAGGCTAGCAACACCTGAAGGAGCCTATCACAAGGAGTCTCTGACGTCACCTGGTGGCACTGGCCACTCAGAGCAGTCCAGTGTGCCAGCAGCACCTCTGTTTCCAAGATGGCAGAGGTCTGGAGCACACTGGAGGAGCTCTGGACACCTCCCAGGGGAGGTGCAGGTCAGGGGAGTGGTCACTCCCCTTTCCTTTGTCAAGTTTCGCGCCAGAGCAGGGCTAAGGGGTCCCCTGAACCGGTGTAGACTGGCTTATGCAGAATTGGGCACCTCTGTGTCCAACAAAGCATTTCCAGAGGCTGGGGGAGGCTACTCCTCCCCTGCCTTCACACCATTTTCCAAAGGGAGAGGGTGTCATACCCTCTCTCAGAGGAAGTTCTTTGTTCTGCCATCCAGGGCCAGGCCTGGCTGGACCCCAGGAGGGCAGATGCCTGTCTGAGGGGTTGGCAGCAGCAGCAGCTGCAGTGAAACCCTAGGAAGGGCAGTTTGGCAGTACCAGGGTCTGTGCTACAGACCACTGGGATCATGGGATTGTGCCAACTATGCCAGGATGGCATAGAGGGGGCAATTCCATGATCATAGACATGTTACATGGCCATATTCGGAGTTACCATTGTGAAGCTACATATAGGTAGTGACCTATATGTAGTGCACGCGTGTAATGGTGTCCCCGCACTCACAAAGTTCAGGGAATTGGCTCTGAACAATGTGGGGGCACCTTGGCTAGTGCCAGGGTGCCCTCACACTAAGTAACTTTGCACCTAACCTTTACCAGGTAAAGGTTAGACATATAGGTGACTTATAAGTTACTTAAGTGCAGTGTAAAATGGCTGTGAAATAACGTGGACGTTATTTCACTCAGGCTGCAGTGGCAGGACTGTGTAAGAATTGTCAGAGCTCCCTATGGGTGGCAAAAGAAATGCTGCAGCCCATAGGGATCTCCTGGAACCCCAATACCCTGGGTACCTCAGTACCATATACTAGGGAATTATAAGGGTGTTCCAGTAAGCCAATGTAAATTGGTAAAAATGGTCACTAGCCTGTTAGTGACATTTTGGAAAGAAATGAGAGAGCATAACCACTGAGGTTCTGATTAGCAGAGCCTCAGTGAGACAGTTAGGCACTACACAGGGAACACACACATATAGGCCACAAACATATGAGCACTGGGGTCCTGACTAGCAGGGTCCCAGTGACACATAACAAACATACTGAAAACATAGGGTTTTCACTATGAGCACTGGGCCCTGGCAAGCAGGATCCCAGTGATACAGTGAAAACACCCTGACATACACTCACAAACAGGCCCAAAGTGGGGGTAACAAGGCTAGAAAGAGGCTACTTTCTCACACAGGCCCACAAAAATCCTCTGGTGGGGTGGTGGGTCCATATCCTCTTCGAATAATCAACCTAAAAAGCCTTGGTGTTATATGTGTAAAGTCAAAGGCCATTGGGCAATTGATTCCAGTTGTCCAAAGAAAAACACCAAACCTACCACTACCACAACCCCTGCTGCAAATTCTAGTGCCCCTAGTAATAGCAGTGGTGGTGGGAGCCAACCTACAAATAGCCAATCCATGGGTGTATCTGGGCTCACTATTGGCAATGTAGTTGGGGTTGGTCTTGTTAGGGAGACCACAGAGGCTGTGTTAGTCTCTGAAGGTGCCATTGATTTGGCCACCTTGGTTGCTTGTCCCCTTAATATGGATAAGTACAAGCAACTTCCCCTAATAAATGGTGTTGAGGTTCAGGCCTACAGGGACACAGGTGACAGTGTTACCATGGTGATAGAGAAACTGGTCCACCCTGAACAACACCTACTTGGTCAGCAGTACCAAGTGACAGACGGTCATAACAACACTCTTAGCCACCCCATGGCTGTTGTGAATCTCAACTGGGGGGGGGGTTACTGGTCCAAAGAAAGTTGTGGTTGCCTCAGATTTACCTGTAGACTGTCTACTAGGAAATTATTTAGAGACATCAGCTTGGGCAGAAGTTGAGTTGGAGGCAACAATGCTGGGCGTTCCTGTGCATATTTTTGCTTTGACAAGGACTCAGGCCAAAAAGCAAAAAGGACAGGGTAACTTGGATCCTGGAACAATGGACCAAGTGCTCCCTAAAGCTAGGGGTAGCAAGAGTAAATCCCTACCCACTATCCCTCCCTCTTCAGATGATTCTCCTTCAGGGGAAGAAGAAGTTCCTCCCTGTGCAGAACCTTCACCAGATGAGCTGACAGTAGACACTGCTGAGCTTTTGGGTGGAGGGGGGCCTGCTAGGGAAGAGCTCAGTGTGGCACAGCAAACCTGTCCCACATTAGAGGGTCTCAGACAGCAAGCTGTCAAGCAGCAAAATGGGGATGTCAGTGACTCACACAGAGTTTACTGGGAGGACAACCTTTTGTACACCGAGGCAAGGGACCCAAAACCTGGAGCAGCCAGGAGATTGGTAATTCCCCTGCAGTGCAGAGAGTTCCTCCTAACTCTTGCACATGACATTCCTTTGGCTGGGCATTTGGGCCAGATCAAAACATGGGAAAGGCTTGTCCCCCTGTTTCACTGGCCTAGGATGTCAGAGGACACTAAACATTTTTGCAAGTCTTGTGTGACCTGCCAAGCCAGTGGCAAGACTGGTGGCACTCCAAAGGCTCCCCTTATTCCACTACCTGTGGTTGGGGTTCCCTTTGAAAGGGTAGGGGTTGATATAGTTGGCCCCCTTGACCCTCCTACTGCTTCAGGCAATAGGGTTATCTTGGTGGTTGTGGACCATGCCACAAGATATCCTGAGCAATTCCTCTAAGGACCACTACAGCTCCTGCAGTGGCAAAGGCCCTCCTGGGAATCTTTTCCAGGGTGGGTTTTCCTAAAGAGGTTGTATCAGACAGGGGTAGCAACTTCATGTCTGCGTACTTGAAAGCAATGTGGAAGGAATGTGGTGTAACCTACAAATTCACCACTCCTTATCATCCACAGACTAATGGACTGGTAGAGAAGTTTAATAAAACTCTCAAAGGTATGATAATGGGTCTCCCTGAAAAACTCAGGAGGAGATGGGATGTCCTGTTACCTTGCCTCCTTTTTGCTTACAGGAAAGTACCCCAGAAAGGAGTGGGCTTCAGCCACTTTGAACTCCTCTTTGGACACCCTGTAAGAGGTCCACTCATTCTCGTGAAGGAGGGTTGGAAACAACCTTTAAAAGCTCCCAAACAGGACATAGTTGTAGGAGGCTGGACTGGCTTGTAGTGAGTACCAAGGGGTACTTGCACCTTGCACCAGGCCCAGTTATCCCTTATTAGTGTATAGGGTGTCTAGCAGCTTAGGCTGATAGATAATGGTAGCTTAGCAGAGCAGCTTATGCTGAACTAGGAGACGTGTGAAGCTACTACAGTACCACTTAGTGTCATATGCACAATATCATAAGAAAACACAATACACAGTTATACTAAAAATAAAGGTACTTTATTTTTATGACAATATGCCAAAGTATCTTAGAGTGTACCCTCAGTGAGAGGATAGGAAATATACACAAGATATATATACACAATAGCAAAAATATGCAGTATAGTCTTAGAAAACAGTGCAAACAATGTATAGTTACAATAGGATGCAATGGGGAAACATAGGGATAGGGGCAACACAAACCATATACTCCAGAAGTGGAATGAGAACCACGAATTGACCCCAAACCTATGTGACCTTGTAGAGGGTCGCTGGGACTATTAGAAAATAGTGAGAGTTAGCAAAATAACCCTCCCCAAGACCCTGAAAAGTGAGTGCAAAGTGCACCAAAGTTCCCCTAAGGACAAAATAGTCGTGTTAGAGGGAAAATGCAAGGAAAACACAAATCAGCAATGCAACAACGATGGATTCCTGACTGAGGGTACCTGTGGAACAAGGGGACCAAGTCCAAAAGTCACAAGCAGCTCGGAGATGGGCAGATGCCCAAGAAATGCCAGCGGTTGGTGCAAAGAAGCTCTTACTAGGCTGAAGAACTGTGAATACTGCAGGAACGACAAGGGCTAGAGACTTCCCCTTTGGAGGATGGATCCCCCACGCCTTGGAGAGTCGTGCAAAAGTGTTTTTCCGCCGGATGGACGCCAACAAGCCTTGCTACACGCAAATCGTGCGTTTGGCGTTTTTGGACGCTGCTGGGGCCCAGGAGGGACCAGGAGGTCGCAAATTGGACCTGCAGAGAGAGGGGACGTCGAGCAAGACAAAGAGCCCTCACTGAAGCAGGTAGCACCCGGAGAAGTGCCAGAAACAGGCACTACGAGGATGCGTGAAACGGTGCTCGCCGAAGTTGCACAAAGGAGTCCCACGTCGCCGGAGACCAACTTAGAAAGTCGTGCAATGCAGGTTAGAGTGCCGTGGACCCAGGCTTGGCTGTGCATGAAGGATTTCTGCCGGAAGTGCACAGGGGCCGGAGTAGCTTGCAAAGTCGCGGTTCCCAGCAATGCAGCCCAGCGAGGTGAGGCAAGGACTTACCTCCACTAAACTTGGGCTGAAGAGTCACTGGACTGTGGGGGTCACTTGGACGGTGTCGCTGGATTCGAGGGACCTCGCTCGTCGTGCTGAGAGGAGACCCAAGGGACCGGTAATGCAGCTTTTTGGTGCCTGCGGTTGCAGGGGGAAGATTCCGTCGACCCACGGGAGATTTCTTCGGAGCTTCTGGTGCAGAGAGGAGGCAGACTACCCCCACAGCATGCACAAGCAGGAAAACAGTCGAGAAGGCGGCAGGATCAGCGTTACAGAGTTGCAGTAGTCGTCTTTGCTACTATGTTGCAGGTTTTCAGGCTTCCAGCGCGGTCAGCGGTCGATTCCTTATCAGAAGGTGAAGAGGGAGATGCAGAGGAACTCGGCTGAGCTCATGCATTCGTTATCTACAGTTTCCCCAGAGACAGAGACCCTAAATAGCCAGAAAAGAGGGTTTGGCTACCTAGGAGAGAGGAAAGGCTACTAACACCTGAAGGAGCCTATCAGCAGGAGTCTCTGACGTCACCTGGTGGCACTGGCCACTCAGAGCAGTCCAGTGTGCCAGCAGCACCTCTGTTTCCAAGATGGCAGAGGTCTGGAGCACACTGGAGGAGCTCTGGACACCTCCCAGGGGAGGTGCAGGTCAGGGGAGTGGTCACTCCCCTTTCCTTTGTCCAGTTTCGCGCCAGAGCAGGGGCTAAGGGGTCCCTGAACCGGTGTAGACTGGCTTATGCAGAATTGGGCACATCTGTGCCCAACAAAGCATTTCCAGAGGCTGGGGGAGGCTACTCCTCCCCTGCCTTCACACCATTTTCCAAAGGGAGAGGGTGTCACACCCTCTCTCAGAGGAAGTTCTTTGTTCTGCCATCCTGGGCCAGGCCTGGCTGGACCCCAGGAGGGCAGCTGCCTGTCTGAGGGGTTGGCAGCAGCAGCAGCTGCAGTGAAACCCCAGGAAGGGCAGTCTGGCAGTACCAGGGTCTGTGCTACAGACCACTGGGATCATGGAATTGCACCAACAATGCCAGGATGGCATAGAGCGGGCAATTCCATGATCATAGACATGTTACATGGCCATATTCGGAGTTACCATGGTGAAGCTACATATAGGTAGTGACCTATATGTAGTGCACGCGTGTAATGGTGTCCCCGCACTCACAAAGTTCAGGGAATTGGCTCTGAACAATGTGGGGGCACCTTGGCTAGTGCCAGGGTGCCCTCACACTAAGTAACTTTGCACCTAACCTTTACCAGGTAAAGGTTAGACATATAGGTGACTTATAAGATACTTAAGTGCAGTGTAAAATGGCTGTGAAATAACGTGGACGTTATTTCACTCAGGCTGCAGTGGCAGGCCTGTGTAAGAATTGTCAGAGCTCCCTATGGGTGGCTAAAGAAATGCTGCAGCCCATAGGGATCTCCTGGAACCCCAATACCCTGGGTACCTCAGTACCATATACTAGGGAATTATAAGGGTGTTCCAGTAAGCCAATGTAAATTGGTAAAATTGGTCACTAGCCTGTTAGTGACAATTTGAAAGTAATGAGAGAGCATAACCACTGAGGTTCTGGTTAGCAGAGCCTCAGTGAGACAGTTAGGCACCACACAGGGAACATATACATGCACACCTATGAGCACTGGGGCCCTGTGTGACAGGGTCCTAGTGACACATACATATAGGCCACAAACCTATGAGCACTGGGGTCCTGACTAGCAGGATCCCAGTGACACATAACAACCATACTGAAAACATGGTGTTTTCACTATGAGCACTGAGGCCTGGCTATCAGGATCCCAGTGAGACAGTGAAAACAGTGACAAACACCCTGACATACACTCACAAACAGGCCAAAAGTGGGGGTAACAAGGCTAGAAAGAGGCTACCTTCTCACACAACCCCCCCCCCAAACGAAGGACAATAAGGCTAACCTTGGCCAGTTGAGACTTTATTGTCTAAGTGGTGATAAGTAGAGAGTAGCTCTGCAATAGACTGGTTACTCCCTTTATCATCCACTATATGGTTACTTCCCTGTGGGGATGTAAACCACCCTGTTTGAAGTTTTTTAGCTAAGCAACAATGTGAATATGTATTTTCAGAGTTTCTATCAGTACGTTTTAGTTTAGAGCAGTGGGAATTGTCCACTGAACCTATTTGTAGTGATGGAAATGCCAGACAGGGATGCTGTCTCAGAAAAGCCATAGCTGGGCAAAAACTTTGTCCATCTGGCTGGAAGAGAGAACAGGGATGCTGTTTCTCTTGAGTTGGAGCAGGGCAGGGATGCTGTCCTATGAGCTCCACACTAGGGCAGGGATGCTGTCCTAAGTGTTGTGAGGTAGTGCAGGGTTTCTGCACTAAAGTTTCTCTGGGAGGGTTGGAGGGATGCTCCATGCTAACTAAAATGGTGCTGTTTTTCTCACCAATGTTAGTTATCCCACAGAGAGGTACTTCCACCTCAGGGAGTCCAGCTTTGCCAGCTGATGATTCCCTTGGAACAGGTGCCACCCCAGGAGAGGTTTCTCCCACCACAGGAATAGTATCCTGAATGGTAGGGTGGTTAGGGGATACTGTGATACCCTTTTTACCTGTTGATGGAGAGGGATCCTGAGTTTTCAGGCCTTCTCTCCTTTGCTTTTTCATTTCACTTGAAATGAGAGGGAACAATTCCTCAGGGATGCCCAGCATGGCTGCATGGGCATAAAACTCTACATCAGCCCAACCTGAGGCCTCTAGGTCATTACCTAAGAGACAGTCTACAGGTAAGCTAGGTGATACCACCACCTGCTTAGGGCCAGTAACTCCACCCCAACTAAACTGAATTATAGCTAAGGGAAGAAACTTAGTGGAGTTATGGACATCAATAATCTTATACTGTTGTCCAATGATGTGTTGTTCAGGAGGCACTAGGTTTTCAGTCACCAAAGTGAAACTGGCACCTGTGTCCCTGTAGGCCAAGGCCTCAACACCATTTATTGAAACTGTCTGCCTGTACTTATCCATTGTAAGGGGACAAGCAGCCAGTGTGGCAAGGCCAATGCCACTAGGTGTAACAGGAACTGTCTTGGGACTGATTACATCAGTTTCCACTATGGACCCATAAGTGAACCCAACTACACCCTTTGCTTGACTGTTGCCAGCAGTCCCACCACTAGTACCACTACTGCTAGGGGCACTAGAGCTTGATGTATTAGTGGTGGTAGGCTCAGGGGGTTTACCTGGACAGGACTTATCCCCTGGCCTATGGCCTCTGTTTTTACACACAAAGCACCAAGGCTTTTTAATGTGTGCAGGTTGGGAAGAAGAGGAAGAATTTGTTTTATCCCCACCCTCTGAAGAGTGTTTAAGATTTGAAGTGGGATCTTTGGTTTTACCCTTATCCCCATGCTTATCTTGAGATTTTTCACCATCTTTCTTCTTATTGCCATCTTTGTCACCCCCTGTATGAACTTTTCTGTTCACCCTTGTTCTGACCCGTTTGTCTGCCTTCTTTCCCAATTCTTGGGGAGAGGTCAGATCAGAGTCTACCAGGTACTGGTGCAACAAATCAGACACACAATTATTAAGTATATGCTCTCTCAGGATTGTGTTATACAGGCTTTCATAATCAGTAACTTTACTGCCATGTAACCACCCCTCCAAGGCCTTCACTGAATGGTCAATGAAATCAACCCAGTCTTGTGAAGACTCCTTTTTGGTCTCTCTGAACTTTATCCTGTACTGTTCAGTGGTTAAGCCATAACCATCCAGGAGTGCATTCTTAAGAACTGTAAAATTATTGGCATCATTTTCTTTCACAGTAAGGAGCCTATCCCTACCTTTTCCAGTAAATGATAGCCATAGGATAGCAGCCCACTGCTTTTGAGGGACATCCTGTACAGCACAGGCCCTCTCAAGTGCAGCAAACCACTTGTTAATGTCATCTCCCTCCTTATAAGGGGGAACTATCTTGTGCAGATTCCTGGAATCATGCTCTTTTACAGGATGACTATGGGGAATACTGCTGCTGCCACCATGGGTATCTAAACCCAACTTCTGTCTTTCCCTCTCTATTTCTAAAGACTGTCTATCCAAATCCAGCTGTTGCTTCTTGAGCTTCAGTCTGGTTTGTTCCACTCTCAATCTATTGAGCTCCCTTTCTAACAATCTGTCATCAGGGTGGGTGGGAGGGACATTTCTAGATACCGAGGTATGATGGGAATGAACAGAAGGAGACCTGTCCCTTACAGAGGGCACCCTAACAGCTTGGCTACCAGTATAATGTGAGAGCACACCATTAGTATGGTGTGATTCAACCTCTGTACCAACTATGCTAGACTGTCTAGTAATGGGCAGGCTGAGAAGTTTCTTTCCTGAACCTTTTCCTGGGGGAGTCCCTGGATCAGATTGAGAACCATTAGCTACTTTTTCTACAGATTGGGCACTTATGGCCTTATCCTGTACTCTAAGCATATTAATTAACAGTTCTAAGGAAGGATTCTTCCCTACACTCAAACCTCTCTCTATGCAGAGACTCCTTGCTCCTTTCCAGCTAAGGTGATCATATGCAAGTTTGGACAGTTCAACATTTTTTTCTGTGCCAGACATTTTTTAGAGAGAGTTAAAGTGATAGAAAAAGAGAAAAAAAGTTTTCAGAACTTTTTGGAAAGACAGAAAAAAACTTTTTAAACTTTTAAGAACTTTTTGAAAGTTTAGGAGTACTTTTCAGCACTTAGAAAAGAGTGAAAAGAGGAAATGCAAAACTTTTTGGCTATGTGTATATACACTGACCTTGTTTTGTATATTTTTCTCTTATGAAAAGTACAATGACAAGAGTGGTAAGTAGTCTCAAGCACTTATCCCACCACTGCACAACCAATGTAGGAGGCTGGACTGGCTTGTAGTGAGTACCAAGGGGTACTTGCACCTTGCACCAGGCCCAGTTATCCCTTATTAGTGTATAGGGTGTCTAGCAGCTTAGGCTGATAGATAATGGTAGCTTAGCAGAGCAGCTTAGGCTGAACTAGGAGACGTGTGAAGCTACTACAGTACCACTTAGTGTCATATGCACAATATCATAAGAAAACAAAATACACATTTATACTAAAAATAAAGGTACTTTATTTTTATGACAATATGCCAAAGTATCTTAGAGTGTACCCTCAGTGAGAGGATAGGAAATATACACAAGATATATATACACAATAGCAAAAATATGCAGTATAGTCTTAGAAAACAGTGCAAACAATGTATAGTTACAATAGGATGCAATGGGGAAACATAGGGATAGGGGCAACACAAACCATATACTCCAGAAGTGGAATGCGAACCACGAATGGACCCCAAACCTATGTGACCTTGTAGAGGGTCGCTGGGACTATTAGAAAATAGTGAGAGTTAGCAAAATAACCCTCCCCAAGACCCTGAAAAGTGAGTGCAAAGTGCACCAAAGTTCCCCTAAGGACAAAATAGTCGTGTTAGAGGGAAAATGCAAGGAAAACACAAATCAGCAATGCAACAACGATGGATTCCTGACTGAGGGTACCTGGGGAACAAGGGGACCAAGTCCAAAAGTCACAAGCAGCTCGGAGATGGGCAGATGCCCAAGAAATGCCAGCGGTTGGTGCAAAGAAGCTCTTACTAGGCTGAAGAACTGTGAATACTGCCGGAACGACAAGTGCTAGAGACTTCCCCTTTGGAGGATGGATCCCACACGCCTTGGAGAGTCGTACAGAAGTGTTTTCCCGCCGGATGGACGCCAACAAGCCTTGCTACACGCAAATCGTGCGTTTGGCGTTTTTGGACGCTGCTGGGGCCCAGGAGGGACCAGGAGGTCGCAAATTGGACCTGCAGAGAGAGGGGACGTCGAGCAAGACAAAGAGCCCTCACTGAAGCAGGTAGCACCCGGAGAAGTGCCAGAAACAGGCACTACGAGGATGCGTGAAACGGTGCTCGCCGAAGTTGCACAAAGGAGTCCCACGTCGCCGGAGACCAACTTAGAAAGTCGTGCAATGCAGGTTAGAGTGCCGTGGACCCAGGCTTGGCTGTGCACAAAGAATTTCCGCCGGAAGTGCACAGGGGCCGGAGTAGCTTGCAAAGTCGCGGTTCCCAGCAATGCAGCCCAGCGAGGTGAGGCAAGGACTTACCTCCACCAAACTTGGGCTGAAGAGTCACTGGACTGTGGGGGTCACTTGGACCGTGTCGCTGGATTCGAGGGACCTCGCTCGTCGTGCTGAGAGGAGACCCAAGGGACCGGTAATGCAGCTTTTTGGTGCCTGCGGTTGCAGGGGGAAGATTCCGTCGACCCACGGGAGATTTCTTCGGAGCTTCTGGTGCAGAGAGGAGGCAGACTACCCCCACAGCATGCACAAGCAGGAAAACAGTCGAGAAGGCGGCAGGATCAGCGTTACAGAGTTGCAGTAGTCGTCTTTGCTACTATGTTGCAGGTTTGCAGGCTTCCAGCGCGGTCAGCGGTCGATTCCTTATCAGAAGGTGAAGAGGGAGATGCAGAGGAACTCGGCTGAGCTCATGCATTCGTTATCTAAAGTTTCCCCAGAGACAGAGACCCTAAATAGCCAGAAAAGAGGGTTTGGCTACCTAGGAGAGAGGAAAGGCTACTAACACCTGAAGGAGCCTATCCGCAGGAGTCTCTGACGTCACCTGGTGGCACTGGCCACTCAGAGCAGTCCAGTGTGCCAGCAGCACCTCTGTTTCCAAGATGGCAGAGGTCTGGAGCACACTGGAGGAGCTCTGGACACCTCCCAGGGGAGGTGCAGGTCAGGGGAGTGGTCACTCCCCTTTCCTTTGTCCAGTTTCGCGCCAGAGCAGGGGCTAAGGGGTCCCTGAACCGGTGTAGACTGGCTTATGCAGAATTGGGCACATCTGTGCCCAACAAAGCATTTCCAGAGGCTGGGGGAGGCTACTCCTCCCCTGCCTTCACACCATTTTCCAAAGGGAGAGGGTGTCACACCCTCTCTCAGAGGAAGTTCTTTGTTCTGCCATCCTGGGCCAGGCCTGGCTGGACCCCAGGAGGGCAGCTGCCTGTCTGAGGGGTTGGCAGCAGCAGCAGCTGCAGTGAAACCCCAGGAAGGGCAGTCTGGCAGTACCAGGGTCTGTGCTACAGACCACTGGGATCATGGAATTGCACCAACAATGCCAGGATGGCATAGAGGGGGCAATTCCATGATCATAGACATGTTACATGGCCATATTCGGAGTTACCATGGTGAAGCTACATATAGGTAGTGACCTATATGTAGTGCACGCGTGTAATGGTGTCCCCGCACTCACAAAGTTCAGGGAATTGGCTCTGAACAATGTGGGGGCACCTTGGCTAGTGCCAGGGTGCCCTCACACTAAGTAACTTTGCACCTAACCTTTACCAGGTAAAGGTTAGACATATAGGTGACTTATAAGTTACTTAAGTGCAGTGTAAAATGGCTGTGAAATAACGTGGACGTTATTTCACTCAGGCTGCAGTGGCAGGCCTGTGTAAGAATTGTCAGAGCTCCCTATGGGTGGCTAAAGAAATGCTGCAGCCCATAGGGATCTCCTGGAACCCCAATACCCTGGGTACCTCAGTACCATATACTAGGGAATTATAAGGGTGTTCCAGTAAGCCAATGTAAATTGGTAAAATTGGTCACTAGCCTGTTAGTGACAATTTGAAAGTAATGAGAGAGCATAACCACTGAGGTTCTGGTTAGCAGAGCCTCAGTGAGACAGTTAGGCACCACACAGGGAACATATACATGCACACCTATGAGCACTGGGGCCCTGTGTGACAGGGTCCTAGTGACACATACATATAGGCCACAAACCTATGAGCACTGGGGTCCTGACTAGCAGGATCCCAGTGACACATAACAACCATACTGAAAACATGGTGTTTTCACTATGAGCACTGAGGCCTGGCTATCAGGATCCCAGTGAGACAGTGAAAACAGTGACAAACACCCTGACATACACTCACAAACAGGCCAAAAGTGGGGGTAACAAGGCTAGAAAGAGGCTACCTTCTCACAATAGTGGACTATGTACTTAGCCTAAGATCCAGAACGGCTGAGTACATGAAAAAGGCCAGTAAAAACCTCCAGGCTAGCCAGGAGCTCCAGAAGCAATGGCACGACCAGAAGGCTGTCCTGATCCAGTACCAACCAGGACACAAGGTGTGGGTATTGGAGCCTGTGGCCCCAAGAGCACTCCAGGACAATTGGAGTCAACCCCATTTAATTGTTGAAAAGAAGGGTGAGGTTACCTATCTGGTAGACCTGGGCACTGCCAGGAGTCATCTTAGGGTGATTCATGTCAACCGCCTAAAACCCTACTATGACAGGGCTGATCTCACACTGCTCATGGCAACAGATGAGGGACAGGAAGAAGAGAGTGACCATCTCCCTGATCTCTTTTCCACCACTGAAACTGATGCTTTAGTGGAGGGAGCAGTTTTGGCAGACTGTCTGACTGCAGAACAGAAAGACAACTGCATAAATCTCATTGGACAATTTTCTGACCTCTATTCAATTGTGCCAAGTACAACATCCTGTGTGAACACACAATTGATACTGGTGACAGCTTGCCTGTCAAGAGTAAGATTTATAGGCAGCCTGACCATGTCAGGGACTGCATAAAACAAGAGGTGCGGAAAATGCTTGATCTGGGAGTGATTGAACCTTCTGAAAGCCCATGGGCGAGTCCTGTGGTGCTTGTACCAAAGCCTCACTCAAAAGATGGAAAAAGGGAGATGAGGTTTTGTGTAGACTACAGAGGTCTCAATCAGGTAACAAAAACTGATGCTCACCCTATACCCAGGGCAGATGAGCTCATTGATACACTGGCATCAGCCAAGTATCTTAGCAGCTTTGATTTGACTGCAGGGTATTGGCAGATCAAATTGGCTGAGGATGCTAAACCTAAGACTGCATTTTCAACTATAAGAGGGCACTACCAATTTACAGTGATGCCCTTTGGTTTGAAGAATGCACCTGCCACTTTTCAGAGGTTGGTGAACACAGTCCTGCAAGGTTTGGGGTATTTTAGTGCAGCATATCTAGATAATATTGCTGTCTTTAGCTCCACCTGGGAAGAGCACCTGGTCCACCTTTGGAAAGTTTTGGAGGCCCTGCAAAAGGCAGGCCTCACTATCAAGGCCTCAAACTGCCAGATAGGGCAGGGAAAGGTGGTTTATCTGGGACACCTGGTAGGTGGAGAACAGATTGCACCACTTCAACCACTTCAGGGGAAAATCCAGACAATCATGCATTGGGTTCCCCCTCAACTCAGACCCAGGTGAGAGCCTTTTTCAGGCCTCACAGGGTATTACAGGAGATTCATTAAAAACTATGGCTCCATAGCAGCCCCTCTTAATGATCTCACTAGTAAGAAAATGCCTAAAAAGGTATTATGGACAGCTAGCTGTCAGAAAGCTTTTGAGGAGCTCCAACAGGCCATGTGCTCTGCACCTGTCCTAAAAAGCCCATGTTGCTCCAAGAAATTCATTGTTCAAACTGATGCATCTGAATTAGGGGTAGGGGCAGTCTTATCACAACTGAATTCTGAGGGCCTTTATCAGCAGAAGATTGACCCCTAGAGAAAAGCATTGGTCTGCCATAGAGAGGGAGGCCTTTGCTGTGGTCTGGGCACTGAAAAAGATGAGGCCATACCTGTTCGGCACTCATTTTATTGTTCAGACATACCACAAACCTCTACTTTGGCTAAAACAAATGAAAGGTGAAAATCCTAAATTGTTGAGGTGGGCCATATCTCTACAGGGAATGGACTATACAGTAGAACATAGACCTGGGAGTACCCACTCCAATGCAGATGGACTCTCCAGATATTTCCACTTAGACAATGAAGACTCATCAGGTCATGGCTAGTCTTATTGTCCTTCGTTTGGGGGGGTTGGGGGGGTTGTGTAGGAAAGTACCATCTTGCCTGGCATGTTACCCCCATATTTCACTGTATATATGTTGTTTTAGTCTATATGTCACTAGGACCTTGCCAGGCAGGGCCCCAGTGCTCATAAGTATGTGCCCTGTATGTGTTCCCTGTGTGATGCCTAACTGTCTCACTGAGGCTCTGCTAACCAGAACCTCAGTGGTTATGCTCTCTCTGCTTTCCAAATTTGTCACTAACAAACTAGTGACTAAATTTACCAATTCACATTGGCATACTGGTACACCCATATAATTCCCTAGTATATGGTACTGAGGTACCCAGGGTATTGGGGTTCCAGGAGATCCCTATGGGCTGCAGTATTTCTTTTGCCACCCATAGGGAGCTCTGACAATTCTTACACAGGCCTGCCAGTGCAGCCTGAGTGAAATAACGTCCACATTATTTCACAGCCATTTACCACTGCACTTAAGTAACTTATAAGTCACCTATATGTCTAACCTTCACATGGTGAAGGTTGGGTGCAAAGTTACTTAGTGTGTGGGCACCCTGGCACTAGCCAAGGTGCCCCCACATCATTCAGGGCAAATTCCCCGGACTTAATGAGTGTGGGGACACCATTACACGCGTGCACTACACATAGGTCACTACCTATGTGTAGCGTCACAATGGTAACTCTGAACATGGCCATGTAACATGTCTAAGATCATAGAATTGTCACCCCAATACCATTCTGGTGTTGGGGATACAACTCCATGATCCCCCCGGTATATAGCACAGCACCCGGGAACTGCCAAACTGCCTTTCCGGGGTCTCCACTGCAGCTGCTGCCAACCACTCAGACAGGTTTCTGCCCTCCTGGGGTCCAGGCAGCCTTGGCCCAGGAAGGCAGAACAAAGGATTTCCTCAGAGAGAGGGTGTTACACCCTCTCCCTTTGGAAATAGGTGAAAGGGCTGGGGAGGAGTAGCCTCCCCAGCCTCTGGAAATGCTTTGTGGGGCACAGATGGTGCCCATCTCTGCATAAGCCAGTCTTCACCGGTTCAGGGATCCCCCAGCCCTGCTCTGGCGCGAAACTGGACAAAGGAAAGGGGAGTGACCACTCCCCTGACCAGTACCTCCCAGGGGAGGTGACCAGAGCTCCTCCAGTGTGTCCCAGACCACTGCCATCTTGGAAACAGAGGTGTTGGGGGCACACTGGACTGCTCTGAGTGGCCAGTGCCAGCAGGTGACGTCAGAGGCTCCTTCTTATAGGCTCTTACCTCTCTTGGTAGCCAATCCTCCTAACCTGGTAGCCAAACCTCCTTTTCTGGTTATTTAGGGTCTCAGCTTTGGGGAATTCTTCAGATAACGAATGCAAGAGCTCACCAGAGTTCCTCTGCATCTCCCTCTTCACCTTCTACCAAAGGATCGACCGCTGACTGCTCCATGACTCCTGCAAAACCGCAACAAAGTAGCAAGACGACTACCAGCAACATTGTATCGCCTAATCCTGCCGGCTTTCTTGGCTGTTTCCAGGTGGTGCATGCTCTGGGGGTAGCCTGCCTCCTCCCTGCACCAGGAGCTCTAAAGAAATCTCCCATGGGTCGACGGAATCTGCCCCCTGCTAACGCAGGCACCAAAAGACTGCACCACTGGTCCTCTGGGTCCCCTCCCATCCTGACAAGCATGGTCCCTGGAACACAGGAACTCTATCCAAGTGACTCCCACAGTCCAGTGATCCTTCAGTCCAAGTTTGGTGGAGGTAAGTCCTTGCCTCCCCACGCTAGACTGCATTGCTGGGTACCACGTGATTTGCAGCTGCCCCGGCTCCTGTGCACTTTTCTAGGATTTCCTTCATGCACAGCCAAGCCTGGGCCCCCGGCACTCCTTCCTGCAGTGCACAACCTTCTGAGTTGTCCTCCGGCGTCGTGGGACTCCCTTTTGTGACTTCGCGTGGACTCCGGTTCACTTTTCTTCGAAGTGCCTGTTAGGGTACTTTTGCGGGTGCTGCCTGCTTCTGTGAGGTCTCTCTAAGTTGCTGGGCGCCCCCTCTGTCTACTCCTCCAAGTGGCAACATCCTGGTCCCTCCTGGGCCACAGCAGCACCCAAAAAACTCTACAGTGACCCTTGCAGCTAGCAAGGCTTGTTTGTAGTCTTTCTGTATGGGAACACCTCTGCAAGCTTCATCGCGACGTGAGACATCAGTCTTCCAAAGGAGAAGTCCCTAGTCCTCTTCTTTCTTGCAGAACTTCAAGCTTCTCCCAACAGGTGGCAGCTTCCTTGCATCTTCAGCTGGCATTTCCTGGGCTCCTGCGCACTCTCTACACTGTCGCGACTATTGGACTTGGTCCCCTTGTCTTATAGGTACTCAGGTCCGGAAATCCACTGTTGTTGCATTGCTGGTGTTTGTTCTTCCTGCAGAATCCCCCTATCACGACTTCTGTGCTCTCTGGGGGTAGTAGGTGTACTTTACTCCTACTTTTCAGGGTCTTGGGTTCACATAGGTCTGTGGTCCATCCGTGGTTCGCATTCCACTTTTGGAGTATATGGTTTGTGTTGCCCCTATACCTATGTGCTCCTAATGCAATCTACTGTAATTCTACCCTGTTTGCATTATTTTTCTTGCTATAACGTACCTAATTTTGGTTTGTGTACATATATCTTGTGTATATCACTTATCCTCATACTCAGGGTACTCACTGAGATACTTTTGGCATATTGTCATAAAAATAAAGTACCTTTATTTTTAGTATATCTGTGTATTGTGTTTTCTTATGATATTGTGCATATGACACCAGTGGTATAGTAGGAGCTTTACATGTCTCCTAGTTCAGCCTAAGCTGCTTTGCCATAGCTACCTTCTATCAGCCTAAGCTGCTAGAAACACCTCTTCTACACTAATAAGGGATAACTGGACCTGGCACAAGGTGTAAGTACCTCTGGTACCCACTACAAGCTAGACCAGCCTTCTACAGTAGCGGGCTTTACAAATGATTGATTGATTGATGCAGTGTAAGGCAATGCAGCGACTTCAGCTGCCTTGCCTTACACCATATGTACAAGGCCATGAAAAACCAAGCGAAGTGACTTTGTGTGGCTTTGTACATATGGGTCTGCATAAAAAAAGTACGCTGCAGCGTAAATAAGCCCCTAAGTATTTTTATTGGGAACAATATGTCCGCCTACATCTAAAGCAGTCTGAGTCTGTAGCCGAGACCTAATGAGTCAAAGGAGACATGTTACTCAGGGTAGAACCTCCTGTAATCTAGGAGAACAACAACGGCCGTCTAATGGGGTTCCTAGGCACACTGAGAACTTCTCTGCCCTGAAGCATACCTCCTAGAACACATCAAGTTATATATTTTTTAAAATATGTTTTAATTGAGACTTTTGCAAACATTGTTAAAGGGTAGAGGACAGAGGTAGCAGGTGTTGCATACATTCAACTTCCTGCAATAAATGTACGTTACCGTCATATTTTTCCTATGGGCAGCGACTCAGAATCAGTGTATAGTCATCAGTGCTCCAACGCCTTCTCGTGTCAGCTCTTGCTCTAAGGCACTCCTCCGTGTAACATTTACATGTCGTGGCCCCTTTTACTTAACGTAGCTTCTAAATCAGTGGTTACATTCTTGCATCTAGGTGGACCCATATATCTTTGGGTTTAGCCCTAATCAGATATAGTATTGCGTATATTTCTGCATCTTCGTTAACGTAGCTGCGTCTTTCAGTCAGTCTTGGTCCCTCATCAATATTGGAATCAGCCTACATTTCACCAGTTGTATCAATAATGCAGCCAATCTTCTCCCAGAGAAGGGTATTTTCCATCTACCCAAGTGTGCAGAGTCCATTTTCCCTACAGTAGTAGCGATTTCTACTCTATTGGCATTAATCATAGGACAGTTCCATGCTTGGCGCATAGATGCATAATTGTACATACATCTACTACAGTGGGAAGGAGTATTTGGGACTATGGTTTGCAGTAGTTTTGGGGTGCAGTAAAGTTTGTTTACAAAACACCTTTCTGTAGTTGATAGAGACTACTTTGGACTGTTTAACAATCATTATTTTATATTTACAGTTGTCAGGGACAAAGATCAGTCTCTGAGATTCGGGGGATGTGAATCTCAAATTTCCCAATTAAAAAAGCAATCGGAAGAAAGGCGGAAGGTTGCGGTGGCCAAAGTTTGGATGGACTGTCGCCATGAGGAAGAGGGTTGGGTCAGTATTGATTTGTATTAAGTGGCCCCTGTCTAGAGTAGCAGAGGGGCAAAAAATGATGGTTTGGAATGCTACCCAAGCAACTGCCATTGGTTAAACTATTTGCAAACATATATCCCATCATCTTTAGGTGTTTCATTGCCACATGCATGCCTGAAAAATTACAATTTTTTGGGGAAACCAGTCACTATATATATTTATGTTCCCACTCAAAAAAAATGAATAAGTTAAAAGCTGTTTGTGAAATGAGAACTACGAGAGAAAAAATGGCACAGACAACAGACCCAGCTGAGGGTCCCAGACCCGACTACAAAGCCAAGAAGGCATTTGGTAGTGTGTCACACCCCAAGCACACCCCTGAAGCTAGGTCCCTGCCGGACACACCTGGGCCGGTAGTTCTCCGTAGGAACCCAAGAATGCTGTCACATACAAAACAACGACTGGAGTCCCTGCCCTAGGACCACTTATACTAGGTGTATTTTCACTGTACGCACTCGACAAGAAGTCTTGATGGTAGAGTTGTCAAATTGGTGCATGTGGGAAGGGCTCCATGTTTACAGTCCTCGCCTTTTTCAAATCATCTTATTAAGCAACTGACGCCCCCATGTACTAAGCTGCAGTCACAAGTAGAGGTGGGCGCGCCATGAAATTAATAGGGCAAGCTGAGCCGGAGCTGAGCCAAGAGTCTGGTTTGGCTCAAAGAGCCCGTGCAGGAGCCAAGACATGAAAACGTTTGGCATGCATATTGTGCAACAAGCATATTGTATAAATATGATACAATCACTTAAAAACTGAATAAAACTGTATTTTTTTAATATACGGAAGCTTTCAGCTTAGTATATCAGATTATGGGGCTGATTATGAGTTTGGTGGATGGAAACCCATCTGCCAAACCTCTGACGGGGAGGTTGTTGTGGTGCTGGTGACCTCCCTGCCGGCCCCATTATGACTTTCTCATTGGGCTGACCAAGGTTTGCGCAGGTCAGCCCAGTGGGAAAGGTGTGACAGCATTGTTGCCGGCTCATAATAGTGGAATCGCCATAAAAAGGCTGGCTGAGAACAAGGTTGTAACAAGCAGGGTGGCTGATTACAACGAGGACCACCCTCAGCCCTTTGGGATCTCTGAAATGACCTCGAAATGTGGCGGTCAGACTGCCACGCTGCAGCGGTCCGACCGCCACCGCGAGGCTGGCCTTATTTGGACCGCCAGCCTCGTAATAAGGCCCTATATCACTGCATAAACAGGCGTTTTATTAAAAGTGATACTTTTTAAACATGAACTTAGAAACATGAATGACATGGCCTCCCATCGACAATGCCATAGGCGAACTAAGAGGCAAGTCAGTAGTGATGTGAACTCTAAACGTGAGCTAGATTATTATTATAGATGAAGCAACATTATAGTCTATTAAATTAAATATAAGGGGTCAAAACTTATAAAACGTATTATATAAATGTGTGCTCATATGTGATAATAGCGAAAAAGGAGGCTCTGTGTAATACAATGCTTGCCTAGGGTCACACACTTTGGACATGCAGAGAAGCCTGGTTTCACTTTTCACTTTTTAAAATTCAGCCATCAGATGTATGTCTCTCTCTCTCTCCATTAAAGGTCACTGTTTTGTCTTTTATTCTTGGCACATCACCAGAAAAACCGACACAGACATAGCAAGCAGGACTCAGGGCCCCCCAGGCCCAACTACCAAGACAAGAATGCATTTATTTGGGGGGAGGGGTCACACCCAATTCGCCCAGCCCTACTACCGAAGCTGCGCCCCTTACAGTTATTCACAAGTTCCTGTCTTAATTGAGTGCTCAGATATAACTAATGTTATGGAAATGAAGGGGTTGCTCACAGAATGATATTTAACACATGTTGAGTTCATACAAGAACAGTTACAACTGCACATGATTACAAATAACTTTTATGATTTTTTTCAACGGCCTGCCTAGTTTAATTTCAGATTTTTGTAAGGTCATAGTTTTTTTATTCGCAAAATTTGGGACAAGAAATGTTCAAATATAAATCATATAACTCTTTTTCATCGATAGCTTAAATTGGAGTAGACCTCTAGGATCAGGGCATAATACTATCAAGGCATTAAACTTCTGACAAACATAGAAGTATGGAGCCGTACTTACAGGAGCGGCTTGCGGTGTTTACTAGGGGCAGGGCGGCAGGCGGGGGGGGATTAATAAAAAAAAAACTGCATCGTCACCTCCGCCACCACTGCTCTGAGCCTCTGCTGCAGGCACAGGCTCCCAGCCTGCCCTGCGCCCAATCCTGACGCAGGTCAAAGCAGCATCAGGATTGGCTGGGAGCGCCCAGCCGAGTCACTCCCCCGCAGACTGGGAGCCTGTACCAGCTCTCTCCAGCCCGGCAACACAGTGCCGGGCCAGAGAGAGCACAGTGCGCATGTGTGAATGGCTGGCCCGGGACGGCTGGCCAAACATACATGCACTCCCCCTCAGTGCTCGTCGCAGCCCGTGGTCCCGCTCCTTTTACTACAAATCGATAATAAACGTAGTTTGTAGTAAAAGGTTTGCAGCTGCTGCTGCTGGCGGGGGCGCGAAGCTCCTTCGCCCTAGCAGAGGAGCCGCGCCTGCATACTTATACATGCTTTTGATATGTGCATGAAATGAAGTATGCACTTGAATGTTGTTTTTTTCTGTCTGCCCTGATGACGTGGGAGAACTGATCTGTAAAGCTCAATGCAATTTGCACAGTTCAATAGTGTGAGCTCGACTGACTGTAGAGAACTTGTTAGACTGAAAAACACCATCGAGCAGAGAGGATGGGTTTAGAGTCTGTGTGCCTCGAAGCCAGTTTTCTGCCATTCTTTGAGATGAAATAGTGCAGGATAATACCAGAAAACGATATTCTGAGCTCAGTGTTTTCCTTTCAAAAGAAAAAGTGTGATCTTCCTAATCAAAAATGCTGAATTGAAAAAAATAAACATGTATTTTCCATGTACTTCTGTACTACAAAAATATCATTTTAAAATATCTAGACAAAGCACATTTTGTACCTTGAGACATCCATTCACGCCCAGCTCGCTACTCTGCAGCCAGCTGTGTGCTACATAAATACCAGTGCACGGATGCTTCTGTGCACCACATGGCAAGGAAACCTGCACTTCCCCGAGAGATAGATAGAGCTACTAAACATGTGCAAAATCTTGGTATTTGGCTTCCCAAACGGACACAAAATGTCAGGAAAGTTATGCAGAATTATGTGTAAATTGTAGAAAATGCGCCTGGGGTATCTGACTGAAAATTTAAAGCAAGACCTCATCTATGGGTTCAAAAGGCAGCCAAAATACAGAGGGTATCACTGGTTCGTGCAGAAAATTTCTTTTGGGGCAGTTTTCGAACCAGTTCTGTATATGAAAAAAATGCAACATTTCACAGTGGGATCATTACTGACATTTTGCGGAATATGTGTAACCCCAAATTGCCTGATTTTTGCATATTTTGAGAGCACAACTGGGAATCTTGCACAAGCCTCCATTCTACATAACAAACATTAATACCTTAAACCATACACCAGACTGTAACCTTAGTGCAGTACAGTAATGTACCTAAAATGAATGAAGCAGGCCCTCATTATTATGGCGGAGCAGTGCCTGGGGAGGGGGAGGGGTGGCTGAGGTATAATGCTCTGTCATACTCAAGTTCCCCCCCCAGTAGATCTGGACCTGGAATTGCCAGATCCATAAACACCAATCTTGTTTCCTGGATTCAGGTGCTCGCCCGCTACAACCACAGAGTGAGGTGGGGGGCTACGGACAGAACCATGGCCGGCTCTAGGGCGGTGCGACCGGTGCCACCGCACCGGTTGCTGCCTTCGGGTGGGGGCGCCCTGTTTGCAAGTATATTATAGTTTTAAAAGCCCCTGCTGCAGTGCTCCTTGCCACCGGCAATTTTTAGGCAACAATAAATATGTCAAGATAATTCTGGTGATTAATGTTCTGCCTGGAGACATGGAGTTTTCACTCTGGACGGTTTAAGGTAGCAGAGGGGGTTAATGTGCCTGCTGCAAAGAGCACCTACCATGCAGATCACGAAGTGCATGTAACACAAATGCATCAATGTGTTAATGCTTTTGTCAGAGAGGTCCTTTTGTTACCTACAGTTTATAAATTAAAATCCTAAAATAGAACAGTGAGCTATTAACAGTCATCAAAGAACTGCATTCTTTCCGCAAGGTATAGACTAGGGCCTTATGTTTTTTAACTCAGGCTTTCCTTATCCTAATGTTGTAACAAGGGTTTGTTTGGGTAGCAATCCATTCTTATACCTAAAGAGAACGCCCAACCATGGTATTACATTTTAAATTCTGAGTTCGTGCTTTTCCAGACCAAGCAATCAAACTATACAGCGCACCCGTATGGATGAGCTGTGGCGCCTACACCTTGTAGTCCCGTCTTATGTAACATTTCTTATACACTGATTTACACACGATTGATTGTCCCTGTGTAATGTGTGTGTGATGTAAAGTGCTCTGACACCCTACGCAGGTATGAGTAGCGCTATAAAACTAATTAAATGTATCTGAGAGGGAGTGTTATGTGGACTTGAGGGGCACTGTTGACGGGTGGTAGTGAGAGAATCTGTGGCGGAGGTGGTCATTGGGGGAGTGGCACCAACAAACATTGTCGCACAGGGTGCCACCAGCGCTAAGGCCGGACTTGAGAGGCACACCCTGACCCCAACCCCCCTGCAGCACCACATCGAGGGCAGACATGCGCGCCCCCAAGACAGGCCCCAGTCTGCCATGCCCCAGACACCCTTCCGCCCACCCTGCACCTCCTCTGACCGCTCAGAGCAGGGGGTACATTTCAATGACTGGTCTTCAAACTTGGAAAAAAAGATGCATCTTTCTCGCGGTATTCCCGAGTCTGCATCGTTGTTCCCCATTCTAGGGAGTATAACTTGTAATGCCCGAGCTCCAAGGGGCCCCCTCCAGCACAGCGCACGCGTGGGCAGTGCCTGGAGTGAGAGCTCTTGACTGGATCTCCAGCATGGCAGTCCCCCTCAAGTTTCGTTACATGGCGGCTAATTTACAAGACGGCTGGGCCCCGGGCGTAATTTTTTTTAGATGCTCCGGTGGTGCAGGACTCTCAATCATATCTATGAGGCGATGCAAACTCTGTGCGGCTTCGCAAGGCCTCGTGGATATGGAATAAGGCAAGGCAGCAGAAGGCGCTGCGTTACCTTACTCTGCGTCAAGGAGGCATTCCATGGGCGTTGCAGCAGGTGTTACCACGCAACACCCATGATTTTGATGCTGCCTCAGATTTACAAAATCACGCACACCTGAGGCAGCACCTAAACCTTACCTCTCCCCAGAGCAGATGTAACAAAGAGAAATGTTTTCAATCCATTTTCTCCTTTTTATCTCTTTCCATGTGTGCTTTCTGCAGTACACATAGAATGAAGAAAACGCCTCCATGGATTGTTCTTGTGCAGGAGGGTGTCCCTTCCTGCACAAAAACAATCCTGCCAACCACACAAACACCTATGGTGCAAGGGTGCCTGCGTTGGCACTAGGCACCAACTGTGCGCGGCCCTGGATGAAAGGACAGGAATGCACTGTATCTCATAAATACTGTGCATTCCCGCCCTTTCAATTTGGCATGGGGCAGTGCAGCAAAAAGATTGCGGTGCTGCCCTATGTCAAATCTTTGTAAGTAAGGCCCCTGGCCTGAAACCCAGGGGGATGTACATGCGTCAGTATCGCCTGCATGTATTCGAAGGAGCCCTCTCTGAATGTAAATGCAGGTCTGCGTGCTATGAGTGAACCTGTCACTCAGTGTCAGATCAAAAACTGACATTAATACACTTATCACCTGTGAGCGCCCCGCTGTGGTCTGCATTTGTCACTGCAGCACAGTCCTTTATTTGAGAGCTCATGTACCTGGGCCTGTGCCGGTCTGTCTCAGTCAGGTGGCCAGCATCCCTCTGAGCTCCAGTGTGCTTTAAATACCAGTGAAGGGCAGACACAGCTCCCTCGCCTGGCTCTGTTTGCATTATTTAATCCCTTGATTAGTGCCTTTATAGGTACAGACATGGGCTCATGAATTTTATCCTTCAGGCTAAAGTGTCCCTTCTGTGCTAACTGCTGAATTTATGGGTGAAAAAGTGACAGCTAGACTAAAGGTCTGATGGGTTTTTGTTAGCAGGAGCCTCTGTGGGGGTTTGGGGAGCCCTGTACCTCGCCACACCACTAGTTCTGTGGTTGCTGAAGATAAACTAATGGTTGCTCTTCTTGTCAGTGGCTCGAATGGTACCTGCCACAAAAGTCAGAGAAGGCCAGATTTATCCCTTCAGTACCACTTTAGGGATGGGAGGGGGCAATTAAATGGAAGGAGGCAGGGCCAGTTTACATGTAGCTACTCAACCATGCTGTGAATGAGGCAACAAGGGCATGCACCAGTCATACATAATGCAGGAGCAGCTCGCAGTGCTAAATAGGTGCAGGCGGTGCGCGTGTGGTGGGCGGGGTGAGGGGATTTTTTTTTTTTTTTTAACTTACCTGTGTCGTTGTCGCTGCTGCCACAACATCCACGCCACTCCTCCTCTGCTGCAGGCTGCAGGCACAGGCTCACAGCCTGCCCTGCGGCCAATCCGGACACTGTTCAGAGCAGCATCAGGATTGGCTGGGAGTGTCCAGCCAGGGCGCTCCCCGGCAGACTTGGAGCCTGTGCCTGCTCTCTCCAGCCCGGCACCTTGTTACGGAGCCTACTGCCTACTGAGACGACCGGCCAAACATACATGTGCAGTGACAGGGAGTGCTGAGCACTCCCCCTCAGTGCTCGTCACAGCCTGTGGCCCCGCCCCTTTACCAAAAAACTATAATGAACATAGTTTATCGTTTATCGTTTTTTTCGTAAAAGGTTTGCAGCTGCTGGTGAGGGGGTGCGGGGTGACCTCATGGAGTTTATTTAGCCAGTGCATTGTTATTTTGTCACATGACGTAAGAAACTTTTGTAAGTTTCAGTCTGTCAATCAGACCTATTGCTAAGAACAAGTCATAAAGAGGCTTTGGGTCTTCCCCTTTCAGCCACTAGTTTTCTTCAACCAGCCTCTTTAATCATAGATTTGAAACTGTTGATCACATCTTGACGCAGTACACAGCAGCATTCATCTATCATCTAATTACCTGGGTGTATCCTTCCATCTCCACTCCTTGAAGGACTACTTTTTGACCATAGCCCTCGCTGCCCCCTTCTTCTGGCTTTCACGCCTACTAATCACTTTAAAGAACTAAGGGACATATTTAAACCTTTTGCCGTTACCGCGCCGGCTTGCGCCATTCTATTTAAGGAATAGCGCAAGCAGGCACTAAGATTTGGCTAGCGTCATCAGAAATGATGCTAGCCGGGTGGAGGTGAGGATACGGGGTGAGGAGGTTGTGCACCAAAAAATGACGTTAGGCTGGTTATCAGCAGAAAAAAATGCTGCTAACCAGCGTTGCACCATGTTCAGGCACACAACCATCCTAAAACATGACTCCTGTCTTAGATAAATATGGAGTTAAGTTTGCGCCGAATTTGCATTTGAAAAAAATGACGCAAATTTGGTGCAAACTGAGTATAAATATGCCCCTAAATCAAGCCCTAGGACTGCATGCGTTAGCACATTAAACCTGCATTAACTGGCTTTTCCAATGCTCGTTTTCAAAAGGCTGCAGAAAAAGTTAATATTTTGTGTATTGAGCATAAGCAGCCAGAGTCATCTCTGATGGTAAGAATAATAGTATTTAGCATTATCCAATTTATCCTCACCAAATATGCTACTACAGCATTTAACCTCTGCATCTATCAAAAAACTCCCCTCCTGCCTCACAGCCGAAATCTGACAATTTTCCCCTCATCGATGAGCCCAATCAGTTTCTGACAACCATTAGTTTGGCCAATCACAGAACTTGAAATGTTAAATATATATGTTATGTTTTGTTGATTTTTATAGCGCATTAACCACCCAAGAGGGTATCAAGGTGCTTTGGCAGGTGTGTAGGTATATGGTCCCCAAGGTGCTTACACGAAGAGCCGGGTCTTCATCTTCTTGCAGAACGCAAGAACTGAGGAGAAGGCTCTGATGTGTTGAGGGAGGTCGTTCCATGTCTTGGGTGCAATGTAGGAGAATGAGCAACCTCCAGGTTTGCTTTTGCAGATATTGGAGTATGTGCGGGTGAGAGTGATGCAGAGCGCTGGTGTCTGGTGGGTTGGTGACAGTGTATGCGGCTGTTCAGGTATTCTGGTCATGCGTTGTGTAGGGCTTTGTATGTGTTTGCTTCTGCGCCTCTATTTTTAATTGTACCCTGGGTATTTACTAGTAAAGGGATATCCTTTGGGTTTACCCTGAGGTATTTTTTATTAAAGATCTGGATCCCTGGAGTTTATGGCAAGGCACAGAGGCCAGTATTATGTATGCAGAATATTAATAAAACAACACTCCAATCTACTATATAATCCACTGCCCAGCAACCATCTTCCTTCTTTGCTGCTGCTCACGGATGAGTAAGTAATCTGAACTCTGGTTTTGTATGATTGGTTTATTTTGAATGGAGACTGTGTGCTAAGTGTGGTAGCGTTGGGAAGCTGTACTTCTTTGTGAGTGTGTTTGTGGGGCTGTATTTTGAGTATTTATGTGTCCCCCTTTGGTATACAACTATTTAGACACATTGGGGGTCATTATGAGTTTGGCAGACGGAAAAGGCCTGCAGTGAGGTTGCTGCCAGTGTTACTGCCTTCCCGCGGGCCCCATTACAGGTTCCCCACTGGGTCAGTGGGCGGATATGGTGTTTTTGCCTGCTGGCCCAGTGGAGAACAGCCTACAACATTGGCGCCGGCTCATAATAGAGTCAGCAGCAATGTTGCAGTGCGTAGGGTGCACCAGCACCTGTCGCGCTGTTCAAATGCAGACAGTGAACAGCATAATGGACATGCCCATGGGGGCCCATGCACTGCCCATGCCAAGTGCATGGGCAGTGCAGGACCCTCCCCCAGGCCCCCTGCACCCTGTCTCTGCCAGCCTTTACATGGTGGTGCTACAGCCTTGTAAAAGCTGGAGGATAGGGGGGTCGTAATCCCCAGGGCGGTGCTGCTTGCAGCGCTGCCTTGGTGGATTAGGACTGCTAGCACCGCCAGTCCCTCCTGTGGAGGTAAACTGGCAGTGCTGGTGGTCCGACTGTGTGCAACCACCACGGTCATAATGAGGTGGTCAGTCCACCGCCAAAAAGGTCGTACCATCGCTCTGGCGGCGGTCAGACTGCGACTGCGACCCTGTAATGAGTCCCGTTGTCTTAAATTGGTTTATCTGACGCCACTTCAGAGGTGCGTGGTGGTTTAAGTTTTTGGGTGTGTTAAAAGGGGGAAATACTTTGAAGTATTTATTCTGTTTGAATGAACCGGCACTCAACAGCTGGCTCGCAAGGCGGCTCCATAATGGCGGACAGCTATCAATTATTGTATTCATGATTAATAAATACAATCTGTATACATATATAGCGATAGAACTAATGGCATTGGAAAATTCACTAGAAAATGTAGACCATCATAATATCTCCCCATAAAAAACGTAGAACAAAACACCATAGAGAAGGCTTCAAAATAAGAGTGTTTGAAAACCTTAAATATTTCATTAGTATTTAGCGGAAAATGTATTATTGTTTGTAATTGAAATAAAAATATTTGTTGTGTCAAAGAGCATATAGGAGTAAATTGACTTACATGAAGACACTGAAGGCTTTGTCCACAGAAACGGGTGATTAGTCAGTACACTACAAGGACTCACCAGAGTTGTGGAGATCAGTGCCCTTGACGGTAGACTTCTGTACATTGGTCATGGGCCACCTTCTCACAATCAGTTTCAACATAGTACATGACACAGGTATTTCATTTCATTGAGTAGCTGCCTGTTCCTGGAAGACCTGGTGAGGTAGGCAAATAGGGTAACACATTCCTTAACTCTCCTTCGAAGGCATCTCCATTTTGTGGCGAACATCTGGCCATGGCCAGCTGAGTTCCTGTGCTGACTCTCATTGAGATGGCCATCCATCAGCCAGGCCCTCTGGTGAAGAGCAGATTCCACACACTCAGCAGACTAGCACCTCCCCGCCTCCTGCAGGACAGCAAAGCCAATGAAGAAATTCCTCAAGTCGTTGAGGTTTGGTCATAACCTTGAGGGCAATGGTTAGACAGCTGTGATCCTTGCAGAGTGCTCCTCACAGCTGGCCATCAGTCTTCTGTTGAATCTGGAATGAGCATTCGATACTCAGCACTAAATGCAGGGGCCGCCTCTCCGCTATCACGGTGGAGTGTTGCCCCGCTGCTGAAAGTAGAAAAATAAAGGGATAATAAAAGTATTTTATCATCCCTTTATTTTTCTGTTTTTGTTGGGCAGGGTGGACCAGTATCCTCCACGTCAACATGTCTGAGGCCGGACAAACTGACATAAGCACTTAGAAAATCACCACTGGCTGTATTTTACAGCCTGGTGTAAACCAAGCACAGTGCACCACTCCCTCCCTGAACGGAATTTCTGCCAGTTCAGGCCAATCATGCCACTTCTTTCATGCTGTGTAACAGCATGAGACAAGTGTTGGGATTGGTTGGGGAGGGAAGAAGAAGAGAGGTGGCTGGAGTAGGAGCGGCAGATTACGGAGGGGCAGGTACGTTTTTTTTTAACTGCCCCCGTGCCTCCCGCTCCCCACTGACACCCCTTCCTTGCAGCAGCCGTGACTGACAAAATGTCAGCACTTATCCAAAGCCTGGGGGCCTGGTGTTAAGCCAGGGACCTATCACTAGATGAAAGGCTATGCGGCCACCGAACCAGAGAAAAGGACCACTTGGTGAGTTTGTTACCGGGTTTCTACGCTGCAGGTGGAGGACAGGTAAGAACAAAATTATGATTTCATTGAAGCTACCAGTGGTTACTCTCAAAAAAGGTTCTGCGGGGACCGAGCCACCATTTTGTGAACACAATCTGGTTGCTTAAATGCAAGAAGAGGCTAGAAAAAGCCCTGGAACAGAGCTGGTTCATATACTTTAGTTTTCTAGAGGTTGCACGTGCACCAACTTCACAAGAGCGCTGTACAAGAGAATATCAATTCAAAAACAGATGACAATTAAAGAACAATCAATTAAGGGGAACAATCAACACATTCACACAATCAATACAGATCAGACAAGTAGAATAACTGAGAAGTGAGCAGGCAAGGAACTTGGAGACACGAATAAGAAAGGAGTTCAGAATCATAGCCAGTGTCCTTGAAAAGGAGGAGTTTGAGTGAGTCAGGGGGTGTGTGGGTGGTAGAGAGAAGGAGAATGCTGTTCGTGATGAAATCTCGAGACAGATCTGGGCATTATTGACGTATTGATGAGAAAATATCGAGACTTCTGAGAATATCTCCAAGTAGTTCCACGAATAAACTAACCAAAGCTGGCGGACAGAAAATAGTTCTGCGGAAAACCATATCTATAGCATACAGGGCATTTCTGTCATTTCCCCCTGTGATGGCGCACAATGGGCTGCCTAGCGCCAACGCAGACACCCTTGCGCCATGATGCAAGGGTGCCTGCATTGCATGCAGGAATGTTTTTGTGCAGGAAGGGTCACCTTTCTGCACAAAAGCAATCCTGGGAGGCTTTTTCCTCTTTCTATGTGCCCTGCAGAATGCAGCACACACAGAAAGAGGAAACAACAAGGAGAAATTCAGGTATTCCTCCTCGTTGCGCCTCCCCTGGGGAGGCTTAACGTTCTGGTGCATCTGCAGGTTTACAAGTCCTTGTAAATCTGGGGATGCATCAAAATCCATGGGTATTGCATAAGAACACCCACTGCAACAGCCACAGTACTCCTCCCTAACACCGGGTAAGCCAACACAGCAATTTGCACTGCCTTGCCTTACTCCATATCTATAAGGCCATTTAAAGCCACTGAAAGTGGCTTTGCGTGGCCTCATGGATGTGGTTCCAAGGAATGCGCAGCTGCTGCATCACAAAAAGTTATGCAACAGCAGTGACAGGGGCTCATAAATATGCCCCTTAGTGAGTAGACAAGGGAGGAGGAATAGAGGAAATTGAAGTGGGAGCTACAGGCTGTGGGGGCTGAGCTTGTGGCTGGAGAGAAGAGATGATGACTACCATGTGCACGATGGGTGAAGGTGTTGGATCGGGAGAATGAGGCTGTGGTGGGAACAAGCAGACTGAGAGTGATTTGATGAGGTACGTGAAGGCGAAAGGGTAGTTTGGGGGTGAAGGAGTGAAAGAATTGGGAGGGGTAAGCACTGTGATGCCTGAGGGTAAGAAGTGAGTGACTGGTGTAAAAAGGATGGAGAGTTGTACAGTTAGTCTGGTGACCACTGAGGTGGTTGACAGCCAGTAGGAATACATTCAGGTCTGAAGGAACTGATGTAGGATGGTCAAAGAGAGGCAACAGGACATGGGTTGAACGACTGGAAGAGACGATCAAACAGGAACAGATTCACATAATTAGACTGAAATATAATCTTGCCATTATTAAAAATTGAGTTAGAAATGTTGCCCAGGAGGTATGAAAAGGATGAGGCCATACGTTTTTGACCGTAGGTGATTTTGGTCACAAAGACGATGAATAGGGACTTTTGTAGAGTTCTTACCCAGAGGTAAGTGTTGAGAGTGAAAAGTAGAGGGTCAATTTTTAAGGTGCCCTTTCGCAACACAATGATATTGGTATGTGATCTGTGTTTCTAGGAATTCTCTCAACATATTATGTTTGATATTCTTCTTGCTATATATGGGCAGATTCAGGGAATAGATTGTACGGGAATTTATTCCTAATTTAGTCAGGTGTTTGGAAAGTACTGTGAGATTGAAGTTGGACATCTTAAAAGAACTTGGGCCTGATTCAAAAACAGGTTGTAATGTGGCCACTCCTCGATTAGACTGATCTGGTAAGCATTTTCTCCAGGCCATCTCAAAATGAGGGAGGTACACTGGCTTCAGGGTCATTCTTCCATCGAGTGATCATGTGTCCAGGACTTTCTACTCTTCCAGTGATTTGTTTACCTTTGTCGTATTCAGTCTTGCGTACTTACTTTCAGGGATCTCTGGTGTAATCTGTCCAACAGCACCTATGAACAGGACACTCAGGAGCATGGGTTTAGTTGATGCAGACATCTGGAGAGCTGTGTTATTTACTTGCAGCAGCCGTCATGTCTCTATAGGCCAACCCGGAGCAATGTAGTGATCAAAGATGGCCACCTCCAGTGTGAAGGATGGAGAAGTCATCCATAAAAGCAGCCAGGTACTTGGACTATTGTCTGTAGGGTCAGGGCGTCAGAGCGGAGGCTCATTCAGATTAGACCGGTACCCTATGATCATTACCACCTCAGGATGAAGTCTCATGAGTCCATCTAGTGGACTGCCACAGACTCATCAACTGAAACTGTCAGCCAACTGGTCCTCAGTTGAATGCCTTTAGGGAACAGTCGCAAGCCACAGGAGAAAGATCAACTCCCTAATGTTACCCAAAGCACGGACAGCAGTACATGCATCTCTTGGTGTGTGACCACTGATACCAGCTGAGCAAGCACCCTAAGTCGGTGAGATGGATTAGCCCCGGCATGGGTTACACTCTGACAGCTGTTGGTCGAAGGTTGACTTAATTGCAGGAGACAGTCAGGCATGTGAATGAGGTGGATGGCCACCAATATTTTAAAAACAGATGAGGAACTTGCAAGTAGTGGGCAAACTCCTATTGATGTATGCATGAAAGAGGTGGGGAGATATCAAGTATATCAGTCTCACAAAAGAACATCTTTATATAAAAAGAGACAAAAAACATAAAGACAGTACATACTGAATGATGCAAATACTCATCTTCCTAGTATTATTATCCTATATAGAGAGGATTGATAGATTGATCATGCTGTGATAGCTGACACTAGAGTTGTCATGAATGACCGTAAAGTATTGTTCCAGTCGTACTACAAATGTATGTCACAAAGCAACAGCCGAAGAACTGTACCTCTCCTAACTTCTCTGCACAGAGACCTAAGCTACAGTGGCGGAGATCTCAGCACATCTTAAGTATAGATTTAGTAGTAAATGTAGGAGGGACAAGTGGGGACTGGGAAAATGGCTAATAATCACTGCAAAATGGGTGTTTTAGAAATCTTTAAGAAGGGTTTTGGGAGTGACATGCTAATAAAAATGCACTCCTACATGAGTCAAACAAGTACTATTCCCAAAATATACTTCTAATATTATTGTAGGCCCCATTGTGAAAAAACAGGCTTAAATGTATGCCATCCCTGCCTTGGAGTTCGGAAAGCACCACACAAGCCCAACCTCTGGTACCACAACGCGCTCCAACAGAAAACAATGGACTCAGGCTGTAACAAAAGACCCTGCACTTAACACTGTAAACTACTTATACACATTCTAAATTTAAAATATATCTTTATAAAACATTTTTAAGTCAAAAAACTTAAGTGTAATTAATGCTATTTTTTTGTTAGCAAGTAATTAAAAGTATTTATTGTATAATTCATTAAAATCTTACAATAAGGTCATAAAACTCCCGCGTGCAACCATTGAAACAAAAGATAGCACTGTAGTTGATGACACTGTTAGGTTAGTTTAGAAGCAGAAGAAAAGAGAAAGACAACAAAAACACATGAGCAGCTATGAAAGTCAAGGTGGAAAGTGCAAGTGCACGAGTATTCAAGTGAGCGGATGAAGGGCCTGACTTGGATTTTGGCGGAGAGGTTATTCCGTCACAGCGGTGACGGCTATCCCGTCCAAGGGAATCTAAATGCTATTGTTTCCTATGGGATTTAGATTTCTGCAGACGGGAAATCCATCGCTGTTGTGCTGAAGTAACCCCTTCACCAAAATCTAAATCAGTCACAAAGTGACGCCATATGAAGGATATGGAACCTATACACTAAGATCATATGTCGGCTGCCACGCCACATTGCTCTCCTCACGAGATAGGTGATTGCCTGACTTCTGATGAATTTTTGCGCTTGTCAATGGCCATAAAGAATTAGATGACTCGTTAGGTATGCTGAATGTCTGAGCACTCCATGCTAATGAGCAAAACCTGCCGATAGGATCTTACTTTATAATTTAATAATACTCTATGATTTAAAGTAAATCCAATATTTACCTAATTTTAATAAGTCTACAAGTTTTGAAAATTAATTAAACATAACTAATTGAAATATTTATTACCAATTTAATAAACATAAAAATGTTAGTGAGGGTGGGTAATTTTAATTTGAGTGTATTGTCCAAAAAATAATATTTAAAACATTAATGTATTTGATTTAGTTTACAATTTAAGATAGAGGTAATTTAAGGAGGTAGTGTGCTGCACCTTTTATTTTAAGTAAGACTAGCTTGATATTATTTGTTTAAAATTAATTTACAATTATTTATTTGAAACTTTTGCCCCAGGTCACTACTAACGGTAACCTCACCTGCATACATTTAGTCTTAGGGGTCTCCACAGTCTCATTTGCGTGATGGAGATCCTAACTTCTACATCTAGGTGTAAACCTCCACCCTGAAATTGGGAAAGAGCCCTCATAGAAAGAGCAAAAGGCCATGAATGATTATTTATGTGCAGGAAGGTGTCTCTTCTTGCACATAAACAATAATTGAATACTGACGATGTCCAACTTCTATGTGTGCTACATTCTGAAGCACACCTAGGAGTAATGAATTGCCATTAATGATTGTTTATGTGCAGGAAGGTACACCTTTCTGCACATAATCAATCATTGAATACTGATGATGTCCAACTTCTATGTGTGCTGCATTCTGCAGCACACCTAGGAGTAATGAATCGACATTAATGATTGTTTATGTGCAGGAAGGTGCACCTTCCTGCACATAATCAATCATTGAATACTGACGATGTCCAGCTTCTATGTGTGCTGCATTCTGCAGCACACCTAGGAGTAATGAATCACCATTAATGATTGTTTATGTGCAGGAAGGGGGACCTTCCTGCACATAAACAATCATTCCCTGCAATGCACTAGGCAGCTAAATTTAGCGCCAACGCTAGGGGAAACACAGGGGTGCGCCGGATTTTTGTAAATACGGTGGATCCCTGCATTTCTGTGATGCTGTGCGGCGCTGCCAATTTTGGCGCAGTGCCGTGCTGCGCCACCTTCTTGTACATATGCCCCCATAGATAACGTTTTTAAAAATAACCCCATCTTGATAAGAAAGCTGTTGGTGTTCACAAGGGAGACCATGCTGTTTGATAGTCAACATTTCAAAACAAGCATCTGCATGTGTCAGAGGGATGTCGAGGAATGTTATATAGTGCGTTCATCTTCGGATCTGGTTGGAAGTTATTCTTGTTTTTTACATTTTATTTAATCTATTTATGTTTTTTTTTAAAGGTCGAACAGAGAACACTGATGCATGTCGGTCAGTTTCAGGTCTCAGCTCATCCTACATGTGGCTGCAATAACTGAGTCCCATTCAGTCACCGACACATCCTGGTCTCCGCTTCAAGGTCTTTGAAAGCAACAGCCTTGGAGAGGGTGGAAGGCAACTTGTAGACTTTCCAGCCTGGCACCATCATATCTGGGGTATGATGGGGAAACTCGTAAATGAGGCCATTGGAGATGACACAGGAGTCAGTTATTGGGTACCAGCGCTGCCCTGATGCCAAAGACAATGATAGTCAAGGATGGAGCCACACATTGCCCTGGCAGTCTATACATTGCTCCAGCATATGATGGTGTATAAAGCAACCCTACAGTGCAAGCATTGGCATTATCCATGGCATTCATGCCAGCTTCCCCATCACATACATGGGCGCCGCCATTCTTGTGCCTGAAACAAACTGCTCTCAGTGCCGCCACCATTGCTGACAAGCTGCCCCCCAACCTCTATTCCCTCCTTCACCCCTCTACTCTCCCCTCTCTCCTATTTATGGGTGCAGGGGCTACAAGGAGCACCAGCAAAGGCCATGTGCTTGGAACTGGCCACCCCCAACTTGCGAGTTTGAAAGCCGCATAGTAAACCGATGCAGAAGGAGTCTGTTCCTTGGGCTTCCTTCTTCCATGGTGGTTCTTGTATTTTTCTGTTGTGGTGATGTAGAGCCAGTCTAGTCCCCCATTCTCGCTACTGTGAACACGAACAGAGACCTTCTGTCTGCATGCGCCCACACGTATTCGTATCCGCATGCACATGCGCGTACACTCTAGCGTAGACATTCCGACCTCGACCTTCCAGCAACCAAGGGATTCTACCACGAGTCATGGAAAAACATGAGAGCTCTCAAATGATGTGGGCGCCAACCATGGTCTGCAACTAGAATGCAGTCATGGACTGGGTCATAGTAGACCATCCAGCCCCCAAAATGCCACCCAGTTCCTCTTTAATGTGCTATCAGTAAACAACCAGAGTGCCCGATCGCCCGGTGGTAGTAATGATGGGAACTGAGATGGTTCCTTTGGAATTCATGACCTCGGCATCTCCTGTGTGCAGAAGGACTTTATATTTCTTAAAAGCCATTTAATCCCATGTATTTTCTTGTTCTACCATTGACTCCTGAAGAAGTTTTTTCTGCTCTTTTTATTGTTGCTTATTTCTCAACCCAAGTGCCAAGGATACATCAGATCTTAATGCAGTTCCATTGATGCCTCGAAATTCACTTTACATTTTCATTTACTGCCGCACGCGTCCTGCCTTGTTTATCAATCTCTCAAGGTCCTGTCTTTCTAACCCATGCTCTTTTATTCCCCATTCTTGAGACTTATCTCCAGTTACTACTCTGTGAGCATCATTCTCAAGCCAGAGAGCACTATCTTCTATTTACTCTGTTCTCTTTGAGGTGGTTGAAGTAAGTACACTGGCTCTTCTTGTTCTTTCCTTAAAAGTTTATTTCCAGTTATAATGTACAGACAGAGATACATGAGCTTGCCATCCCCAAACCGGCACAACTCTGACCTTTCATATGAAAACATTCCAATCCCCAGTCACAGCCTGCCCCAACATTCCACTGCCCCAACATTCCACTGCCCCTGATGTCATAGCATTCTTCTTTTACATACAAACCAATACATCACTACACATCCCCTTCCATTAAAAAAAAAACACCCAAAAACAAGAAAAAAATAAAAATAATAATATGTATATAAATAAACATATATATTTTTATTTAATCACACACAAAATTTTCTAATACCTTAGGTTTTCTCAAAACCCTGCTGAAACAACTTTTCTTTACTTCACCACAAACTACATTTTTATTCTGTTCACGCTCATTCACATTACATTCAAATTCTCCCATATTAATACGAGTCTGGACACCTTCCTGACAGCCCCTAGCTCCCAATTCCCCAATAACTCTAGAATCTTTGTTACCATCAATATCACACTCCAACCACCAATATTTGTTATTATTACCTTCCAGCAAATCATACTGCACAAATTGTTGTTTGCAAGGCTTAGCAATAGCAACGCGACTCATGTGACATACACTGCCATCATCCAAAATGACAGTATTTCTCATCACTTTCTTAATTCTTATAGGCTCGCCAAACTTGCTCTCACCTTTAGCCACTTTCCTTACGGATTTCACTCTCACCCAATCTCCCACATTCAAATGTGCTTCTTTAGTGCCATATTTATTATTAAAATATTCCTTGTTCTTTTCTTGTGAATTCTTTATGCACTTTCTTACATGTTCCTGGCTCCAAAGTACTTGTCTGCTTCTTTGCATCCAACCAGGGTTAATCTTCGAAAATGGAATTCTACCTCGCATTATATCAAACGGACTTTGACCTATTGTCTCATGAGGTGTCACTCTATAAGCCCATAACATTTTCCTTAACTCAGAATCTATATTACTTTTGTTTCCATGCTTTGCAATTTGAATGATGCCCTTGAAAATCCTATTTATACGTTCCACTACAGCATTCCCCCTGGGATGATATAAAGCTGTAAACCTTTGTTCAATACCAGTCATTTTAGCAAAAGTTTTCATTTCCTCAGATTTAAATTGAACACCATTGTCAGTCAATAAAATTCTGGGAAATCCTTCCCTCAAAAATATTTCCTCCAAAAAATTAATCACTGCCTTGGTATCAATTTTTTGTAACACAGAAAATTCAATCCACCTTGAAAACAAATCAACTAAAACCACAATAAACTTTGAAGTACCATCATGCCACGTAATAGGACCCATAATGTCTAAAGCAACTTCTTCCCATGGTATATTAGGACAACTTGAAGAAGAAATTGGCGGGTTAAGTGTCTTTTGAGATTTGTCACTATTCTCACACTCCATGCAGTCACGTACATATCTCTCAATTTCTACATCAATTTTTGGCCACCAATAAAGTACTTTAATTCCTCTTTTGGTGCGAGATATTCCTGAATGACCTTCATGTCCAATAGCAATAAGTTTATTTCTAATACCACAGGGGGGAATAATCTTCCCACCTCTACACACAAAATCACCTTCAATGCTCAATTCATCTCTCACTTCCCAAAAAGCTCTTAACATATCACTGCTTTTGACTTTCTTGTCATTATACCAGCCGAACATCACTTTGTTTTTAACTTCTTTCAACACTTCGTCTTTCTCATACTCCATGATCCATTCTTCTTTTTGCAATGAGCTTAAAGTATTCTCATCAAACACACCAGCTACACACCAGTCATTCCATGGATGTTGATCCAACTCTCTTAAAGGTAAGGACATTCTACTTAAAAAATCTGCAGTAACATTTTTTACCCCAGGAACATACTGCACTTCATATAAGAAATCTTGTAGTCTCATAGATAGTCTAGCTATTCTCGCAGATGCTCTACATAAACCTTCTGTAGTTAACAATTTAGTAAGAGGCTTAAGGTCAGTCCGTATGATGCATTTTTGCCCCCAAACAAATTTCCGAAAGTGTTCTAATGCCCATACACATGCCAAAGTTTCTCTCTCTATTACAGAGTATTTTTCCTCTGTGGGAGACAAAGAACGGGATGCAAATGCAACCACATATTCTTTACCCCCATTGTCACTTTGTGTTAATACACTACCAAGGCCCTTACCACTCGCATCCGTAGTGATAATAGAACAAGCTTTTGGATCGTGCCCATGCAACATTGGAGCACTCACAATTGCATTCTTAATTTCCTGAAAAGCCTTCTGACAACTTACATTCCATTCAAATTTCACTTTGTTTTTTAGTAACAGTCTCATTTGGTAGGTTTTAGCTGAAAAATGTTCTACAAATTTCGAATAAAACTCGGCTAGACCTAAAAAGGATCTCAAATCATCTTTAGATGTGGGGCATGGGGCATTCTTAATAGCTTCCACCAACTTTTTTTTAGGTCTTATGCCTTCATGATCAATCTCATGTCCTAAATACGTTACTTTTCTCTGTGCAAATCTACATTTACTGATCTCTGCGGTCAAACCTTTTTCTTGTAAGATGTTCAAAACATTCCTCAATTCCTTATCATGATGTTTCTTGCTACTTCCCATAACTAAAATATCATCCTGAAAGAATGTAACATTAGGCAAATGTCCAAATAACTTCGCCATCAACCTTTGAAAGACGGCAGCCGCCGACGCCAAACCAAATGGCATACGTTTGAAACGAAAACAACCCCATGGTGTACAAAAAGTTGTAAGATGTCTGCTATGATAGTCCAACCTAACCTGGTGGTAAGCAGACGACAAGTCCAAAGTGGAAAACCATTTAGCATCTCTCGTGGCAGACAACATCTCATCAATACGAGGCAAAGGAAACTGATCTACTATGATATTATTGTTCAAACCTCTCAAATCCACACACAAACGCACTTTGCCATTAGCTTTACGCGCAACAACTAAAGGTGAAACCCACTCAGAAGCTTCAACTGGTTCTATAATCTGTGAATTTTGTAACCTGTCCAACTCTTTTTTTACCTCTTCCCTGACAATAAACGGAATATTCCGTACCTTATGAATTTTTGGTTTGGCATCCTTTTTGAGTATAATCTGATGTATAAAGCCTTTCAGTTGACCTACTTGCCCATTGAACACTCCTGGAAACTCTTGTGTGACCCATTTCTTTGTGTCTTCTTCATCACACATTACTAAGACTTGCTCTACACTGTTAGGATCAAGCACAATATGCAGTTTCTTTTGGTCTTTCCAGCCTAATACCGACGGACCATCCTTAGCCACATATAATTTACATACGGCTTGTCTTTGCTTAAATTTGAATACCAGCAATCTAAAACCAATAATATCTATTCTATCACCAGTGTAACTTTCAGGCGAAATGTCAGAGGTTTCTAAATGTTCCCCTAAACTATGTACAAAATGCTTTTGCCATGTGCATTCTGAAACAATACTGTATGGGGAACCAGAGTCTGCTGCCACCTGCAACATAACTCCCCCAAATGATATCCAACACAAGGGTTTGTTTGACGTTTGTCCTGAAATGTTTATAATTTACGTCTTCATCACTGTCATCAGAACAGTCTTCCACCACTTCCTTAATGCAGGCCACTTTACTGTTAACCTTCTTCAGTTGTTTCTTCCTGCACACCCTAGCAAAATGGCCTACAATTCCACATTCCAAACACTTAGCATTTTTAGCTGGACACCCATCAAATTTTGCAAAATGAAAGGAACTCCCGCAACGGAAACACTCATTTCTGGATCGATCAGGCATGTTAGATTTTTGATTTTTTGCAAAAGTTTGATTTTTCTCTTTTTTAAAGTCATTATCCCGCTTATCCATGGACCATTTGTTGTGCTTGCGATCACTAACTTTGGCAACGACTTCTTCAAAGTTCTTATCCTGTGCCAAAGTGAATTTCGCACATCTTTCGGATAATTCTGCTTTCTTTACTAAAGCAATAATATCCTTTAGACTGGATTCGCCTTCAATCCACAACCTCTCTTGAATAGATTTGTTTTTAGTATACATTACAATCTGGTCCCGTACCAGTTCATCATGTAGACCAGCAAACCTACATGAGCTAGCTAAATGTTTTAAAGCAGAAACGTAGCTCTCTATGTCCTCGTGTTTCTCTTGTTTCCTGTGGAAAAATGCGTGACGAGTAACCGCAATGCAAACAGCAGGAGAAAAATGATCATTTAAATCCAAAATAGCACTTTGAAACACATCTTCATCGCCTCTATCGTGTTTTTGTAGTTGATTGTAAATACGAAGACCTTCAGGGCCTAAACAGTGCAAAAAGATCCTTTTTTTTCTTTCAGCAGAGATTAAACCATTGCAATCTTCTAAGTTTGCGATGTAATTCAAAAAATATTCCTTCCACTCCTTCCATTGTACAGCTGGTTCACCAGGAGACGCTAAAAATTCCTTTGGTGTACTCAACTGCAAAGAAAGCGACATCCCTGTACCAGAAGAATCTCCACTCGAAGACATGGTGTACTAAAAATTATAGCTGTAAAATATAACTCTTTAGCTTACTTCTTCAGCAAGACATGTATCTCTGTTATAATAATTTCTGTTAGTTTTCCTTTGTGCCGGATAAACTTCAGCAATGAAGTTGCTAAAAAATTAAGAATAGTAAAAATAATACCATGTACTTGGTACTAATTAACATTAAAAGGGCGCTGTTCCTGCTCCCATGTAACTTCCAGCGCAAGAACCAGCACGTTCACAAGACATTGTTATTAAGCATTATGTTGTCCAGGCAACCAGTAACCAAGCGGGGGTGCACGCGAGGACCGAGGTGATGAAAAATCAAACGTTTGAGCAGTACACATGCGCCTCAAACAAAGTAAACAAACGGCAACTGTATTAGAGAAAGAGAAAAATAAATAAATAATAAAAAAAAAAATTCCCTCACTTGCTTAAAATAAGTTGCCTTTAACAAAGCAGGTCCGAAAATAGCTGCTCTCCAATCCTCAGTCTGATGTCTGTAGTGTTGCCTTCCAATAATTGCAGTTTTCTCAGTCCAATGCTTGCTGCTTTACGATCCTGCTCGTCGCCATGTGAAGTAAGTACACTGGCTCTTCTTGTTCTTTCCTTAAAAGTTTATTTCCAGTTATAATGTACAGACAGAGATACATGAGCTTGCCATCCCCAAACCGGCACAACTCTGACCTTTCATATGAAAACATTCCAATCCCCAGTCACAGCCTGCCCCAACATTCCACTGCCCCAACATTCCACTACCCCTGATGTCATAGCATTCTTCTTTTACATACAAACCAATACATCACTACAGTGGTCGTCCCAGTCCGTTCACGCAGGGCTAGTGCTGAGTGAATCCGCTGCCTCCTGAGCCATTACTGCCCGCTCAACCAGGACCTCCATGGTTCTTCATACATGTTCACGTTCATCATAAGGGTTGCCGCTGTAGCCCATTCAAACAAGCTTCTCACCCGCTTACCTCCTGCTACAACTAAGTCGGGTGATTCTGACGTTTAGCCCGTGGAAGGCTATATGCGTGTTTGCTAGCTCCGCGTCCAAGGAAGTAAGCGTATTATTTATTTTTTCTCTTTTTTCTATTCCCAACAGGCAGTGCTTAGTTGACCTGGATCAGCTAGGATCTGCCATTACTAGATATTTTCTTGACCTGTACACATATCTAACCCCCCATCACGATTGGTTCTCGTTAGTCTACGCTAAAGGGGCGTCTAGCTTCTGTCACTCCACCGCCAATGTGTTGCTTGATGACCTTGTGAAGGTTGTCTACTCATCTCCCTCACTATGAGAGGCTCTCATTCATTGTCAGCAAAGGGTGTGGGGCTTCTGCAAATGTTTTACACACTTTTACACACTTCTCCTGCAGGGTGCGCTATTTGCGCTTATTGGTCTTCTACCCCAAAGCTAACTTGCGCTTTTTCAAAAATAATAAATCTACCATTCAAGTAAATATCCTCATTTGTCTCACCAGCCCTCCCTCCATCTTGCTACGAGCACAGTCTGGACAGTTTTCTCTAAGTATGGTAACCCTAGTCCTCCCCTATATCAAGACAGTTCAGCATTCCAAGTTTTATTCGCTGCGTTTACCCACCCAGTTCATTGAGACTAAGAACCGATCTAGTTAATTAAACAAGCATTGTGGCGTAGGGCACATCTAGCACATTAGTAGATCACAGAAGGTGGCACAAAGTCCATATTTGCCTAGAACAACTTTGCCCATCACAGACAGAGGTTGTGTGTTCCACACTGCATCTCACAGTCAAGCCTTTTTTGACACTGTCCAAATTTGATGGACAGTGTCAATTAATATTTAATACTGAGCATCTGCTATGAAGCTCATCCAAATGCCTAAATATTTAAACACTGTTGTTTCTCAATGTATTCCAACTACTGGATATGTACTGGATATGTATGCAAATTTACAGACCACAGCCAATCCAATGCAAATTGTTTTGATGAATCCCAATTAGTGCAGACCCTGACAGCTTACCAAATTGTGTTACTTCTCTTAGAAGGATCAGCACTGATTTTAAAGGGTGTATTAGCTATAATAAGGCATAATCTGCATACATAGATAGTATGGGCCTGATTTATGAAAAGTTAGCACCTCCTTTGCGTCACTTTCTGACGCAAAAGCAGTGCAAACTTACAAAATGTATTTTGTAAGTTTACGCTGCTTTTGGGTAAAAAAATGACGCAAAGGCGGCTCTTACTTTTCGTAAATCAGCCCTATATGCGTTCCAGTTCCTACCTTTATATCTAAGTCTGTTAAACCTGTTCTCATGTGAGCAAATCTAGCAAAATGTTAGGGGTAGCTGAACTGATATCACCGTTTGACCCGATGTCTTCACAGGAAGTGACATCACATGATCTTTGGCAGTAAGCCCTCCCAGGAGGTGATGTCACCTGACTTTAATGTCCTTAATCGTGACAAAATAATAACTGACAATGCTGAAGATCATTTTAAGTGCACAATTATATAATAACACAACTGTTACTAACACAGACAATTTCATTAGAATACCTATATGTGAATTGGGTGCTGACATGATAGGAGCATTACGCGTGTCTCTCTTTTATTGCATGAACATTATGGGGGTCATGGCGCCATGGCGGAGGGCGGCGGAAGCACCGCCAACACGCTGGCGGTGCTTCCTGGGCTATTCTGACCGTGGCGGTAAAGCCGCGGTCAGAAAAGGGGAGCCAGCGGTTTCCCGCCGGTTTTCCCCTGGCCCAGGGACTCCGCCATGGCGGCGCTGCTTGCAGCACCGCCATGGGGATTCCGACCCCCTTCCCGCCAGCCTGTTTCTGGCGGTGTCCACCGCCAAAACCAGGATGGCGGGAACGGGTGCTGTGGGGCCCCTGGGGGCCCCTGCACTGCCCAAGCCACTGGCATGGGCAGTGCAGGGGCCCCCTAACAGGGCCCCATACAGATTTTCACTGTCTGCTTTGCAGACAGTGAAAATCGCGACGGGTGCCACTTCACCCGTCGCACCCCTGCAACTCCGCCGGCTCCATTCGGAGCCGGCTTCCTCGTTGCAGGGGCTTTCCCGCTGGGCCGGCGGACGGCCTTTTGGCAGTCGCCCGCCGGCCCAGCGGGAAATTTGGAATGACCGCCGCGGTCTTTTGACCGCGGTGCGGTCATTCGGCGGTAACCGCATGGCGGGCGGCACGCGGTCAGAATGACCGCCTATATGTTTGTTGGAAGAGGAGAAAATAGTGCCACAAAAGCCACAAAACAACACTGGGAAGCCAAATTATGTATGCTGCAAACTCCCCTGATTTAATAGTTTCCTTAGTTGGTATTGCAATCATAAAATAAGCTTGTTTATTACAGACAAACATAAATATTTAAAAAACAATGTAATTGTTGTTCATCTAAGCTATATATTGAATCTAAACTACGTTACTGATAGAAATGATTCCTTTTAATTAATACATGTTGATTAGCATCACTTGTAAGGCATTATCACTCATTAAGGTATTGCCTCCTTTCTTAAAGTCAGGCAGTAACAAATAAAATTATAACAAAACAATGTTATTATCACTTTATTTGTTACTGTCTCTCTGACAGCCAAGGAATGTAGGGTGGGCTGGGCCATAGGGAGGGGGAGTGGTGGGCACTGGAAAGTGCCCATGTGGGTTTGGCTGGCCGTCTTAGGATGGCCAAACCCACATGCACACTTACATTTCTCCAACCCAGCTTTGCTGCACAGCCAGGTGGAGAAATGACACAGGCTTCCTGTACCTGAGTGAGCATCAGATCGGCCCACTCAGGCCAATCCTGACGCGGCTCTCATGCTTGGTATAGCATGAGAGCAGCATCTGGATTGGGAACTGTGCTTTGTGCCCCGTGACTGCAGGGAGGATGAGGAGCACTGTGCTGGCCGTCACCGGGACTTGAGCCGCAGGTAGATTTTTTAATTTTTTTTTATTCCCCCCCCGACACCCCAACCACCCCTTTCCCTTCTGCCCCTCCACTATTGATTGGTGGCAGCCGCCACTGTATCCAAACACATCATTTCCTTACATTCACAATAATTAAAATCGGCAAAACCATGTTGAAAACGTCTATATTTTTTTGTGTCTTCTATTTACTCAGGAGACTGTACATTGCACCGCTGTATTTCATTCTTTTACAGAGCTGAGAGGTTAACGCCTCAGGTCGCGGTGGGAGCTGCAATCAGTAAAAACTGCAGATAACAGCACTGATGCATTCTGTTCTTGGCACCGTCTTCACCACCACTGAGGCCAGGGGTTGCACAGACAGTGCCAGCGGTCGCAAGGAGCTTCCTGGCGACCCCTTAATGACATCACTGCTCGTTGTCAGCAGGGCTCCATCACAATCGCCAATAACAGGGGTGAACGGGCTACAGGGAAAGCGAACAAGTCAAGGTGATGCATAAAGGCCGCGCATTAACACTCCAAGTCTTTTAAAAGAACAAGGTAATTTACTGGCGCTCCCTAGCCGCAGAACCTGAATACAGATCAGCAACGAAGCCATGACATTTACAGAGTGCATTCAAATGTTCCAGTCTACAGTCAAAGGCTGTATTAGGACCTATCCTTTCTGACAAATACCTTCAGTGTCAGACTGGGAACTTAAAACAGCCCTGACAAAATGATAAAGTCAGCCCCCATGTGCAGATGTGCTGATGCGCGCTAGAACCTGCTCCAAAAAAATCAAAACTAAACGAGCAACTCTTTTAGTTGTCGCCAGAATCTCGTAGCCATGCACCATTGTTGAAACCGGCCTCCAAGTGTCAAAACCGGCCTCCCGGGGCTCCAGCCTCCAGGGGGGATGTCTGCTCGCCCAGTCCGGCCATGCGGGTGTCTTTCACTGCCTAACCCAGCCTTCATGAAACCTTCTGGCCCTGCCTAGGGTGACCACCTGGCATTGAGGCAAATTCTGGACAGGACTGTTAAAAATTCAGGACAAAGGGTCAAAATTCAGGACAAAAATTCAGGACAAAGGGTCAAAATTCAGGAAAAAAATTCAAGAACAAACGTCAGTTTTACAGACACACGAAAGAGAGGCCATGCCTCACTATGTTGTCACTGCATTTATTTACTCTTTTTTTAACATAGCACTATTTATTCACTGTGGACCTTTTGTGATTGCCTCCTGGTATGCTATATTCAGGTGTCACATTACGTCCTTGTTCAGTAGTAAAATAATGCCCTTCAGTACTGCGGCAAGCCATCACCCCTACCCAAATCTACCCGATCTTTCCTGAAGAGAAAGTAACAGCAAAAATTTGATTATGTTTCTGAACATTTTAAAACCCCTGGCAAACAGTTTGGGACACATTAAGGTAATTAACCTTATGCTAGTTTAAACAAATTGAACAAAAACATCTGGCTTACCCCAACCGCCCATGGACTTTCAACCTATTTTTGTTTTAAAGAGGCAGGGCAGATGGTGTGGGCGACAGTCTCACACCTAATGTCAGGATGTGATGTACCTATAACTTGTCTGTAGTCTCACTGCACTAGAGTGTATGCCTGGGACTCTACATTTATCTCAGAAATGGGAGCCCGGACTACCAATCAAAGATAATCAAAGAGGAGGATGAAACTGAGATCAAATGGGAGATCCACGGCAAGTAATTCAAAGGGTTGTTGCTAAGAACTGGATAAATAAAGAAGAGAAGAACAAGGTGGGACAATTCCTAAAATCAGACAAGATGGGTCCACCAAGACTATTTGAAGGTATTGGCCACCTGGGGAGTTGTCTCTGCACACAGGAGCGAAACAGAAGGGGCACTGTCAAGTGGTTGAACAAGCAACACCCATCCACCTTGGCAAACTCTTCTGGTGCAATGGTTCGCTGTTAGTGCTTGTGATGGGTGAGCAGGGGCCAGACCCCTTGCAAGGTTGTGCAAGGCAATTGCCTGCTTTGTCCATGTCTTTATATGGTTTTGAAATTGAGCAAAAGCCAAACTAGAGATCTGGGTTATCCCAAATGGGTCAAGTACACATAGAATCTTCAAAATATTTGGGATGTAAATTGCACAAACAAAATTTAGAAATTTTAAAATGTAATTAGTGTTTCTTTAACATATGGCACTGTTTTCGCCTTCATATACAATTAGATCTCAGATTGAACTGGAAACCAGTTACCTTTTGATACCTAGTGATTAATATCTACCATTCTTACACTGATTTCCAGGATGAAAATCTCGGCAGAGCGAACGGTCCCTCCAAGCCCAGTTTGCTTTTTGGTCTTCTCTTCTGCTTTCTGTAAAGGCCATGTGGCACTAGTGAAGATGGGGTGCTACCCCAATGATAGTATTATTTTGCAAACCTTCCCCTGCTTGTCCTTCATTCCTTATTCAGATATGCCACACGTCTGATTTGGTCACTGCGGCGCCATCGGGAGCTCTTTCCACTCTAAAGCTAACTGCGGGTGGATTAGGTCTTCTGGACTTAGAAGGCTATTATTCAGCTGCACAGGTCCAATGGGTGGGTCACTGGCGTTCTGCCCACCTCCCTGCATGAGATGGGGTTTACCAGTAAAGACTTTTAAGGAAGGCTTAATGCACTGCTCATTGTTTCCTACTGACCATTCTATGGATCACCATCCGGGGTTATCATGCACGGCTTTCTCTTGGCTTGCCAGAACCTGTAAACTGACACGAAGAAACCCTATGCTCCTGCACTACCTTTGCTAAGCCTTCCCACTCACACAGGATGGCTGTGCTCGGAGCAACTCCATCAGTGGCCTGTTGCAGGTGTCTTAAAATTGGGGACTTTGTTTCTGAACAGTGAGCTACTAAATTTCCAAACCCTTGTGGCAGACTACCATGTTCACGCCGGTAAACTCCTTACTTACAACCACCTTAAATAATCATTAAATGCCCTATTTCATGTCTGCCACCTAGCACTAACCCTACAAGAGGTGTGCCAGAAGCTCTGTACCATAGGAAATGGTGGCAAACTGATTGAATGGGTGTACAGACCTATCCTGCAACATGGAAACCACTCCAGGTCTTCTTGTCATACTACCTGGGTGATTGATGTAGCCAAACCTCTGCAAGATATGGACTAAAATACTGGACTTTCCCCACAAAGTACCCCACAGCTGTCACTTTAAGTAAGTTCATAGTGCTTCCTTGTGAATGCATTCTGCCTGTTGCTTGCCATTGACCTTGCGGTTTGTAACTCACAATTTGTTGCTTTCAATTTGCTGGCTTTATTTGTTTTAGGCTATGAAGCTTGAATTCGGCCCTTCCCTTGCCAAAACCTTATTTACAGTATCCTGCCGAGTGCCTTTCTGTAAACAGGCCTGTAAATCTTGTTCTTTTCTTATCATATTTGGTGTGCATTCAAAGAACAAAGTCAAATGTCAGGCTCTGTCTTCGGTGGGAACTTAGTGTTTACTTTCCTTTCTCTGACTTCAAAGTGAGAGAATTTATGCGACAATCTTGCTGGATACTGGGGTTAGGAAAGAGTTTTTTCTATCACATGACAACATTTAAATAAACTTCAGAATATATCAGAATTAGAAGTACAAATCAAGCACATTTTTGTTAATTCTGAACTGTGCTGGAAACAAATACCTTTACATGATTAAAACAAATCATTGCATTAGGTGATGCAATTTCCACACATCATGATCTGTGCACAGTATAGTTTGATTCGAAAAACTGTATATCTGTGCAAATGTAATGGTAATTTCAATCAAAAATATGTTGTCTGTAATGGCAGTGTGTTAGCATATCATCCATACTGCACTCCAATCTGCTCTGCACCACTACACGCCACTGCACCCTAGTCTGTATCACTCTACTCCACTCCATGCCACTGCACCCTTCTCCATTCGGAACCACTCCACATTATGCCACTGCACTCTATGCTACTTCACACTATGCCTCTCTACTCTACTCTGTACTACTCTACTCTATGCCACTGCACTTTATGCCTCTCTACACCACTGCGCTCTGCTCGTCTGCACGCCATACCACTCCAGTCTAGGCAACACCAATCTAATCCGCACAACTCCACTCTCTGCCACTCTGCAACACTACACTGTACGCCACTGCACTCTAAGCTAATACACTCTATGCTAATGCAGTTTACTCTGTAACACTCAACTCTATGCCCCTGCACTCTACATCAATACACTGTACATCACTCTAATCTACTCTGCACCCCTGCACTCTATGCCACGGCACTCTACACTAATTTACACCATCACACTCTATGCCACTTTATGCAACTCCACTATAACCTGCACCTCTCCACTCTAAGCCACCTCACTCTACTGTGAAATAATTTACTTTATGCCACTGCACTCTGTGCCACTGCATTCTATTCCACTGCACTCTCCACTCTATGCAACTGCACTCTACTCTGAAACAATCTATTCTACGCCACTGTATTCTAAACCACTCTGACCACTGCACTCTAGTTCAATGCACTCTACACCACTGCACGCTGACACTCTGCAACACTGCACTGGCCGCCACTATATTCTACACCACTCGGCTCTGTACTACTGCATTCTGCACCAATATACTCTATTCCACTGCATTCTATGCCACTCTACTCTGCCCAATGCCACTATATGCAACTGCACTCTAAACAACTCCACTGTATGCCACTGCCCTTTACTCTGCACCACTGTACTCTATGCCACTGTTATCTGTACCACTCTACACCACTACACTGACACTCTACTTTGCAACTCTGCACTCTACACCACTCTATGCCACTGCACTCTAGGCACTCTACTCTACTCTACACCACTCTACAATACTCCACTCCGCACCACTCTACACCACTGCACTCTGTGCCACGAGTCTACTCTGCACTCTATGACACTGCACCACTCTGCATTACTGCACTCTGCTACTCTATCGTATGCCACTCTACTCCACTGCACTCTATGTAACTCTAACCCATGCCACTCTATGCCACTGCACTCTGCGCCAATGCACTCTAAACAACTGCACTGTACGCCACTGCCCTCTACTCTGTACCACTGTACTCTACACCACTGCTCTCTGTGCCACTCTACTCCACTCTACATCACTGCACTGACACTCTACTCTGCAGCGTTGCACTCTCCACCACTGTACTATACACTGATGTACTATGTACTACTGCATTCTATGCCACTGCACTCTATGCCACTCTACTCTGCATCACTCCACTCTACAGCACTTTGCTCTACTCTGCACCACTCTACACTACGCCACTGCACTCCCTGCAACGTGAGTCTACTCTGCAATCTATGCCACTGCACCACTCTACGCTAGTGCTCTCTCTGCCACTCTAATGTATGCAACTCTACTCCACGGCACTCTATGCCACTCTACTCTGTCCCACGCCATTCCATGCCACTGCACTCTAAACCACTGCACTCTACGCTAACACACTCTAAACAACTGCACTGTACCCCACTGCACTGTACTTTGCACCACTGGGCTTTACGCCACTGCTCCTATGCTACTCTACTCCACTCCACACCACTATGCCACTAACTTTAAGCCATGCTGAACAGCAGCTACTCTGGTGTATAACATGGCTAATGGCTAAAACACATTAACAAAGCCAATAGCTCTTTTGTAGATGAGACCTATTGCTTTGCCAATGTTTGTTAGTACTATGAGGTACCTGAAAGAACTGTGAAAAATACAATTACATCATAATAAAGGCTGCTACAAAAAGCACAAATACATTTTGGTTAAATAAAAAAAAAAAGTGCTTCTGGAATACAGATTTGAATAATATACAGTTTATACCTAATACTAAAAAAAATTATAACACTCCATTAAAACCACACACTCCACAGCTCACCTTGGAACACCATTACAACACCTCTCTAAAAGTAATGTCTTTGCCATCAGAAAACTTCAAGTGACTCCTTTTAGTAAAGTCAATGCAGGTTTTCAAGCCCTTTTGTATTTGCAGATTTACCAGTTGTGCACATTTGCATGTCTTTAGGGAAGGAGACCCCCTGGCAAGAAGGTCTGATTCTTATCTGTCTGCCCCTCCCTCCCTCAGAGCACAGGAGACTCCCTGTCTTTGAAACCTGCTGGGGAAACTCATCTGCCCCTAATTTCGCCCTGCCATCCCTTGTCCTTTAGGTGAAAGGCTGAAATTACGGACAAATGCCGTCCGTTAAAGGTTTCATCACGGACAACGGACGGCAGGGCGAATTTACGGACAGTCCGTGAAATTTACGGACGGGTGGTCACCCTAGCCCTGCCTGAGAATCTACTTAAATCCCACACGCCTTGTCCCCGGCGCAGTGGCACAACAAAACAAGAGGGGGACCCCTGCAAAGTACAATGCCCCCCTTCCGGACTTACTCAGGAGCTCTCAGTTCCGGGTAGTGTGCTGCGGGGCCCCTGAAACTGGCCCACTGCCCAGGGGCCACCAGCAGCCATGACACCACATCTGTCCACATCGGTCCCCATTGCCGCCAGCCCTCTGTTGTGGTGGAAGGTTTTGTGGAAAAGTCTCCCACCAACATGGCTCGATTACTTTCAGGGAAAACAGGAATGCAGATGAATTAGTCATTCATGTTATAATGGAATGAAAACTCGCTCAGCATTTAATGCTCTTTCAAAACAAAGCAACAAATTCTGAATTGTTTGATGAAAAATACAGTGAATGCCCCTGACAGACAGGCAGTTTCCTCCCTGTGCATTGGTGATATTTTATATTTCTTTCTCCTGGGACTACTGTGCTTTTCAAGGCTGCTGTGCCTAGAAGATTGCGCGCCGGAAGTCCCACCCTAAATGGGACACTTGCCAGGTGGCTACCAGGGAAGGGTTTTAGAGGGCGGAGTCAGCCAAGGCTCTGATATTCTGATCCAAGAGCCCCCCCCCCTTCTTATCGAGGCAAGAATCCGTGAGTGTGGCACAACAGGGCTCCCACCTCAACTCAGCGATGAATGACCAATCACCACTTCAGTCTGGGGCAGTGACACTCAAAGTACAGCCCGCGGGCCGCATGCGTCCTTCCTGACCTTTGCATGCAGCCCCACCGCACTCGGCTGCTCTTTGTTTGACTCAGCATTAACATTCAGAAATGTGTTAAATAAAACTGCATTTTTTACAGGTTAACTGCAGTTAAAGAAAGGAAGTAACTAAGGTGTCCTTCACCAGGTAACTTTAGGAACACTCTAATTTCTAGCAACAAACATTTAAAATTCTGATAAAGTCTTTTCAAAATTCAAAAAGTGTATTTCACTTACATGTCGAAGCCTGTCACCTTAACATATCAAATTATTTCAGGGCATTCAGAAGTAATTTTTAAAGATATGTTACAAACTAGAATTTAGGAACATTCTCTAGAGAGCCAATGGCCTTTCAATAAAGGTGCTTCCAAGCTGAAAAAAAGGTTCTATAGCCATCCAAATAATGATTTTTCCTCCATGGTCCAGGTATTCCACCCTAAGTTAGCACTTGTAGTGTATCAGGTTCTTCTCTTGCACTGGTGAAGGCACAGCAGAGATCCTAGTGCGGAGAGTCCCCAAGTGGTCCTTCCTCCTAGCTGAAGGCAAACAACCTCAATTGTGGTTAACCACCTTCGTCTCAGCAAAGTACAAGTGCCAGGGCCTTCGCTTGTATTGGAAGAGTGTATCCAAACAGGAGATCCACATAAAGTAGGCCTTGATGAAATATTAATACGCCGGCCTACGTCAAGGTATGCAATGGAAAAGCCTCGGCTTCCAGGTGGATTTTCCAGTTGAGCCAAAGTAACGATACTTTGAGAAGCCATATTCGGAAACCAACCACTTCTTAGACTTTGGGCCTGATTTAGAGTTTGGGGGACGGGTTACTCTGTCACAAACATGACAGATATCCGACACATTAAGATCTCCATAGGCTATAATGAGATCGTAAAACAGTGGACTGGATAGCTATCCCCCTCTGCCAAACTCTAAATCCGGCCCTTTATTTGTCTGAAGCACATGACCTCCGTTTTCTGAGCATAAATGTACAGTGATTTTGTTGAGACGATGCACTGAAGTTCTCCGGGCTCACTAGATTCATTCGGGTCATGCCATTAACAACTAGATTGCCTGCGTACACACGGCTCTCACCGGCGACCATGAAGTTGAAGATGAATAAAGAATAGTGTGCCCCAAATCATTTTGCAGATTGCACATGCAAAGGTTAAATAGTAGTGGAGCAACACACACCCTTCTCGGGCATCAGTTTTGTAGACTAAGGGCTAGATATATCAAAGGATTTTGCATTCGCAAACAGCGAGAATGTCCGTTTGCAAATGCAAAAATGTGTTTCATGATGTATGAAACACATTCGCAGTGTGAATTTTAGAAATCGCAAAAACTGCATATCGCAAATAGCGACATGATTTACCAAATCACTGTTAGCGAAACGCTAATTGCGATACAGATTAGCGAATCGCAGATAGCGATTTCCAAAAACGTGTCGCTGTTTGCGAGATGCAGATTGCGACAGCAAAAATGGATTCGCAATGTGATATAGCAAAAAATCACAATTTGGAAATCGCTAACCGAAATCTTGATACATCTAGCCCTAAAAGTGTACCCACTCTCTCTATAGCCAACCTAATATCCAGCCACGTATAAAGAAATAATTATTAGCTACTATGGGGTACCCCACAGATATACAAATGTTCTCGGATGATGTGTGTGAAACGTAGGCTGCATTGCTGATCATTACCTACAACCAATCGTTGGGGGAAGGCCCCTTAATAGGTTTTTGACGGGTACTAGGATTGCCCTTTTTAGCCAGGTAGGGAAACATAATGCTCAAGCCTGGTTTGATGGCTCTGTGGACCAATGCATCCACTTCAGAACTCTTCCCAGATGCGCAAATATTTTGTGTCGAGTTTGCATTATTTGTTTAACGCAGACTCAACACAAGATCCAGGTTGGTATTTCCAAACCAACACAAACGGCGATTTGCTTTGGTTATGTAATGCATTGCTATGTGTTACTTAGCGTCAAGGAGGCGTTCCACGGATGGGGCATGGGCATTCCTGTGCATTCACCCATGCATTTTGATGCAAACCCGTACCTACAAAGATTTGTACACATGGATTTGCACCAAAATCCAGCGCCTCCCTTTTAATTTCTCCTAATTGTTTACTCTTTCCACTCTGCAGCCCACATATAAAAGAAAAATTGCCTTTCAGCCTAGTGTTTGTGCAGGAAGGAACCCCTTCCTGCAGAAAACCTATGCTGACCACAGTGCAGATACAGTTGCCAGAAGGAGTAAATGTGTTAGCACAGGAAGAGAGCAGAATTGTGCCAGCAACTTTGCTTGCTGCCCCGCGTTACGCCAAGGCTTCGTAAATCTGGGCCTCTGTGTTTTATCTCATGGTCACAAGTTTAGTCCCAGTCGTTCCACTTCGCCTTTCATTCTTGCACAATCAAAAACAAGTACAACGCAGCACAGTAAAAGTATACTTCTGTTATTCAGACAAAATGCACTTTACAAATACGGGTATTATGCAGGGGTGTGAGAAATTCACATAATTTGCTTTTGCGTAATTATGCGAAATTTCTGTAAAATTAGTGAAATGACACAAAAATATGAATCTGTTATTTCACAGTAAAAAGTATTGCAAAAAAAACAAATACTGCAAACAACAGCCGCACAAGTTCTGTGGTTCCGGTGCACTCAGGGTAGATTTTTACTGTGAAAGCCTGCTCCCTGTTCATTTTAGCACAAAATTACACAAAGTAGCATAATGGTGTAATTTCCCCTAACAAGTGTGACATGACATTCTCAAAATCACATGAATTATGCTGGTGTGATTTACATTTCCCCCCATATACATAATATTGGTCCTAATAGTCCTTCCTCCGTTTAATCTTCAAGACTAATATTAGGAGTGATATCATGGAATGCTATTTTATGTTAATACATAGTCAGTGTCTCTCCCCACCATCTTGGCTGCTGCTTTAGCACCTTACATGACCATCTACCTGGCCACCAACGCATACCTCACAGCTCTTGCATCATTGATTGTCTCAATAACATTTCAATTAGTTTTTGACAGGTGGAATCGTTTATACTCCTTCTTGTACTTAGGCCCATGTTTATACTTTTTTTTACACAAACCTGCGTTAGAACAGGTTTGAGTCAAAAAGTATAGCGCCGGCTAGCACCATTCCAAGATGCCGGCCAGCACCATATTTATGGAATGGCGCTAGCTGGCGCTAAGGCCCTCGGAAAGGACGCTAGCAGGGTGGAGGAGACGTAAGGGGAACTGGGGGAACTGGGGGAACCTGTTGCTCCTCTGCACAGAGCCTGATGCTGTGATCAGCTCAAACATTTTCTAGGATGACTGTCTTCTCACTTATCGCCTGAGCTGTGAGGTCTATACAGGCCAGCTGTCAGGAGTGCAGCCCATCACCCGCTGCAGTTGTCTGCCGCATGCAGGGCCGGACTGGCTGCAGCGGGCAGCGTTTCACCGGGAGGATGGAAGGGTGGGGGACGGTTTTTGTAAGAGGGGTGCAATATCGGCCTCCAGTAACAAAAGCAGCAGTGCTTCACACTTGCACCCCACCCCCAAGGAGGACTGATCATAGAAAGTTGCCAGGTTCCCAGCCCTGGCCACATGTGAGTACTGTGGAAAGCCTTCTACTACTACTGCGACCTTCACTGTTGCCGTGAATCTCCTGCTGCTTTTATCCCCCTTGTCCTTCTTACTAGGGTTAAGGTAGGGCTACATTTGCCCACCAAATCATCATACATTTTAGGTCTATTGTTTCCCATACATAACATTTACCCAGGGTGAGCTTTGGGTCAAACACTTGCACATAACCTGGATGGATTTGTTGTCTAGCTCAGGTGTTGGCTTTCCTACCTATCCTTGCATTTGTCCCGCCCAGGAGCATTGTGATCTCACTGTGTTCGATTGGATGAGTTGTATACTTCCCTGCTCACTTCAAGGAACTCTTTTTGTAATCTTTCAGCATTCTAAAGGAGTGTGTGCTTTTCTCAGTCTCTGGTTTCTTTCTTGATATTTCCTCTGCCCCTTGGTAGTCACTAATGACTTTTTCTCCTCTGCTTCTCGATGCTTCCCTTCCTGCTTTCTGCCCAGCTCCCCATTTTCAATTATTCTTAATTTATTTATTTAGTTATTGTTCACAAGGGCGTGGTAGCTGCACAATGCTGCCAAATTTCTCACTTCCTTCCTTTTTTTGAGCTGCTGCACAGTTTAGTTTTATTGGCTTTCCTTTCGATTTACTCTTCAGAAATGGCTAAAAAAACATTTTAGAAGGATAAATTAAAAATAGCACAATGGCTGCTGGTCCATACTGCATGTGTAGGCATCAGCAACCATCTTCAAATGTATTTTCCCTTTTAGAAAATCCATTGCACTGTGACACACGGGCGGCCAGTTGAATGTTAAGGCCAAAGAATTAAGCATTGGCTAAGCCAATAGTTAGGCCTTTTAGAACTGAGACCTGTTGGCTCTGCCAACACATATTAGCAAATGTCAATCCCAAATGAATGTACCCACGTCCTCATTAAAAAACCTTCCTTAAGACTAGTGGCGGCTCCTCCGTTATGGCAGAGGAGAGTTCCTCCCCTCCCCCGTCAGCAGCAGTAGCTGCAACCCTTTAACAATAAAACGATAATAAACTATGTTCCCCTCAGTGAGTATGTATGTTTGTCCGGCCGTCTCGGGCGGGCCGAACACACATGTGCACTGTGCTCTCTCCAACCTGGCCCTGTGTTGCTGGGTTGGATACAGCAGGCCAAGGCTCCCAGTCTGCCTGGGAGCGCCAAGTCAGGGTGCTCCAGCCAATCCTAACGCTGCTGTCAGCAGCATCAGGGTTGGCCATAGGGCAGGCCGGGAGCCTGCAGTGACTAAGGACAGAGGAGCGGCGCAGCGGTGACACAGGTACATTTTTATCTTCTTTATTTTTTTTAATGTAATGTTAGTTGTTTATTTTGTCGTCCTCTGTCCCCCTGCCGCACGCAGCCCCGCCCTTTCACCACGCAGTGAGCCGCGACTGCTTAAGACACGTGTATCTTCAGACTATTGAACCCTTTTCACTGTGCAGCTTCTTTAGGAAGTCAGACACTCCTGAGATGCAATTCTTATTGGGAGTCAGGGATTTCTAGAGACTCGCCTTATGGAGAAAAGTATATTGAAACACCCTCCATGTAGCTGTGCTGATGTTATTGCACTCATCCGCTGCGCTCTGGGATCACTCATTCTTACTATCCATGACTGAGGCATAGTCGGTGTGTTGAAAAGACCTAGGTCTGATTAGGTAGTAATTTGAACCACCTGGGTAAGGGAACAGCTCACATGCAGTTTCAAAATAAGTGCAGGGGCCCAAAGTCAGTTTCAGGAGCCCGGCGTGGTGCAGCCGACGCTTGCACTGACAAACAGCAACGCTGCCTAGTTTGGGCATCACCTCCTGCCTTTTCTTCAACCTCCCTACACGTATGACTCTTGCAGTTTTTTTATACTTCATTTCTCCCTCTGTCACTGTTTTCCTATTTTCACTTCCTCCTTCAATCTCCAGTTTACGCTTTTATACCTCTTGCTCGGGGTCAAAGTCTGATAAAAATAAGTCCCGGACCCCATAAAATGAATGCAGGTGCCCAGCATCTGCAACCACTGGCACAAGTTAAGAAAAGTTTTAGTCAAGTTGTCAGACTTCAGCTGCAGGATGGTGACCTAAAATTGCTTCGTGAGTCTACCAACTCTGGCTGCTAGTAATTATGAGCGGAGGGGGGGCAGAGGGTTGGCAGAGGGTGGGGAGATGAGGGGGATTAATAAAATTAAATTGTACTTACTTGCCGGATGCCGACTATCTCCTGTCCCAATTCCACAGGGCTGGTGCACACTGCGCAGATTCCCACCCGCCAATTAAGACACTGCTCTCATGCTGGCAACACTGTTTACCAGCATGAAAACAGTGCAGTGATTGGCCTGAGCAGGCTGGTTTAGCTTTCACTCAGGGCCTGGGAGACTGTGCCTCTTCTCCACTTCCACCCAGCTGTTGCAGCACAGCTGGGTGGAGAGATCTAAATGTACATGTTGGTTTGGCTGGGCTTGGCCAACCGTCCAAACCAAAATGCGCATTTACTGTGCACCCAACCCCACCTCCCGCCTGCTGCCATTACGGCCCACCCCTGCCCTGGTATCAGTGGGCTCTAGCGCCCTGCGAAAAATAAAAATGATAAAAATATGGTTTTATTATCATTTTATTGTTTGCATTTCCCTCTGCTGGCTCCCAGCAAGGGGGGGTGATGCTCTTCCACCATAAAGGAGGAGCCGCCACTGGAGTCTACTCCGCCTTGGTAAGTGTCCCATATCCATGCGTGATGTGCTGCTCCAGTCCAGGTTTTTCTTTTGAACTCTGCGACTTGCAGTTTTATTTATTCCATTGTAAAAAAGTAATACAAGTCCCAGAATTCAAAGGAAAAAACCTGATCAGCACATCACGCATGGACCTGGAAAACTTAGCAGCTATGTTTACCTCCCTTTGGGATTTTTAGTTACTGTTGTATTTATCCTGGGTACATGATTACGGTTGAAAATAAGAAATAACTGCTTTTTCTGCAGGGCTCTTGCAAGACTGCACTGCCTTCCATGGACCTGCACAATATGCTGCCACTGACTTCCTGCTGTACCGCCCCACAATGCAGAGCGCGGCCGCCCTCCAAGGACAGCGCACAGCATCATCCATTGTTCCGAGAGTCTCATGGCTCCACTTTACACAAACGAATTGCCATTGATTTCACAGGTGATAATGACAGCTAAAGGGATTTTTCTTTCCAAGATTTAAGACTTCATTCCCTCAACGCGGCAAATTAAAACCTCATTTACCAGCAATGAGCCTTGCAAGGATCAGGTTTTGAAAAAATGCTTGCGCAACTGGTGCTCCGACACTGAATCTTGCAAGTGATCACATGAAATTCAATCCAACTTTCACTCCTGTCCTATTGATCAAAACTCCACCTCTGGCAGAACACCCCTCCATCTCCAGGCGATAGGAAATTATTTAAAATTGAAAGGGTTGGGCAGGGTAACACCTAATGATCCCTGGGAAAAGGCCTTAAATCCCATGAGTTAACTGGAGGAGCCTGATTCTCAGAGGTAAACTTACACTTTTGTGTAAGTTTACAATTGTTTGCTATTCACAAAGGTGTTTTACTATGGCCTAAGAGCCCGCCTCAGTAGGCTATACCGGCCATTAAAGGCCCGCTCCAGCCTTTAACAAGGGAACAGGACTTTAATTGCCGGTATAGCCCACTACGAAGGGCTTCGTTGATTTACAGCATGTTTGCCCTGCTTTTATGAGGGCCATAAATCATTGTGTCATATCACCGTTACATGCAATAGAGGTTCTGAGGTTGTCATAATTCACGTTCTCTCCCATGAGGTTGAAGGCGCATGAGTTTATGCTTAAACTTGGTACATTTGGGTCATAAATCACTTTGCATCTTAACAACCCCATATATTGTCGATATCTGCCTGTCACATGCTCATCAATCAATTCACCACAAATCACTCTTGCGTTTAGTCCTTTGTGTATTTTGCCCCTTGCGTTATTCCTTTTTATGTAGGAGGGTACTCATTTCCTTTTAGGCTTAACTCGCTACCTTGTTTAGTCCTTGTGTCCAGCTCTCCGGCGGACCCGGGCTGCGAGTGCCGTGTTTTCGTGTACCTCCCCCGACTGCCTTACCCTGCCGTGAGGCATTCTGCTGTGTTGGGTGTGGCCTTTGTTGTTCTTTATCTCTCCTTTTCCGCAATGATGCCTTTGGGTTACCACTCAAAGGTGGCTCCCCAGTTTCGGTCCGTCTTATTCGCAGCCTGCTAGCCGCAACGCAGCCCATAAGTTATTCCAAAACACCTCTGTCCCTAGGAGGGACAGGTGTACCCCATCTTCTCCAAAGTATTCTGGTCTCTGTAAGTTGATTAGCCCATGTCTGATGCTTTCCCAGCTGTTTTGGATGCAAACCTTTTTCACTGACACGTTTAGTTTCTTCCTTGACTTGTCCAATGCCCCTGCTGAAATTGCCCCCCTCCACTTTTGTCTGGGAATGATTTCTGACCATATCAACGCGGCGTTGCCCAAGCGCCTTGCCGCCACACCGATGAGGTTTACCCTAATACAGTCCAGTAAGCCTCTCCTGCCAAGTTCGGCTAGGTCGTTGCCTCCCAGTTATATCATTACTACTTCGGGCCCGTGTGCTGAGTGGCTAACAGTTTCCCTAGCTTGTCCAATGAGGTGTTCCCATTTCATGCTTGGGAAACCAAACCATTCTATGTTCGTCTGCCGTGGGCGCTGCTCCCTCGTGGGACCTCTAGCCTCCCACCAAGTTTGGGCTCTGTGTACAAATGAGTGCCCGATCACCCACGCCGTTCTGTGTTCCCCCGGATGCGGTGGGGCATGCTGGATGTGCCTGCTTCAGTATCCAGCTCTATGCCTAGATAAACTAACTTAGTGGTTGGACCTGTGGTTTTGTCCTCTGCCAGCGGAACCCCCCAGGTCGGCTGATAAGGATTGGAAAGCCTCTAGTAAACCCTGGCATTCTAATCTGCTAGGCTGCCCTACAAAAAATAGAAAATCGTCTAAGTAGTGTAGCTTCCCACACCTTGGGTGTTGTCTGTGTAGTGCCCATTCGTGGAATGTGCTGAATTTTTCGAAATATGCACAGGAAATGGAGCATCCCATGGGCAGGGCCTTGTCGAAGTATGTTTTCCCGTCAAACTTGAAGCCCAGGAGATGGTAGCTCTCGGGGTGCACGGGGAGAAGCCTAAAGGCTGATTCTATGTCTGCTTTCGCCATCAGCGCACCCCGCCCTTTTGTGCGCAATATATATACTGCATCATCCACTGATGTTTACTCCACCGCGCAGTGGTCAGGGTCAATGCCGCTGTTCACTGATTTGCCCTCTGGGTAGGACAGGTGGTGAATAAGCCTCCATTTGCCTTGCTACTTTTTGGGGACCACTCCTAAAGGTGAAATGATTAGACTGGGGGGGTGGGGCCCTGAAGTGGGCCTTCCACCCTCCCCAGCTCCTTCTTCTTGTTAATTTTTTCTCTTGCTATCTTGGGGTACTCACCTGCAGAGTGCAGGATCCTTGGCTCTACTTTATGTGTTCTTCCCCTAGAAGGGATTCTAAAACCTTGTTCAAAGCCTTCGCATATTAGGCTTGCGCCCTTTTTGTTGTCGTATTCGTTGGCCAGTTGCCTCAATCTGCCTGTGTTTTGGGGGGCTCTAGCCAACTTTACCTCTCTCCCCAGCCAGGCTACCGTGTTGGTTTGACTATTTCTTTTTCTCTTTTTCTCTCTTGTGGCTGCTTCCTCCCCCCCTTTTGCATTCTGTTGCAGGATGTCCTCCCCGGCATGCGGAGCACACATGTCTGAATTTGCACGCTGCCCCCCAGGTGCACTCGTCTTTGTCATACTTGACGCATACTGCTGTTGTTCCCTTCCCAGCCTGTGGCCCCTTCCACTGTATGTACTATTGCCGTTTGTAGAAGGGCTTCGCCTTCTCATGTCTTCCCTTCTGGTAGCTCCAACAAAAGGGCTGCTCGCCCTTGCTTGCCCAGCTCTTGGTCTTTCTTGCTATCAACATTTTGTGCATGTAACCTGCCACGTCTTCCTCATCCCATTCAATGTCTGGGTGAGCTTGCATTTTCAGCCTGAAATCTTTGTCATAATCTAGCCAGGCGTCCCCTGTAAATTTCCTCTGTGCCTCGTGTATTTTTGACTCGTGGAGCCATAAATCTTTTGCACAATGTGGAAATGTTTCCACTATGATACATGCCGTGATTCTAAAAGCATCCAGACAGTTATTAAAATTCCTCTCTTTCCTCACTCTGTTTCTCTCTCTCCTCACTTCTTCTTTCTTGTCCACTGTGGTCAAATCTAAGCGGGCTGTCCGTGGCCACCTAATTCGTTAGCTGCCTGGTCAATTCAGCCCGGGTTATCCTGCAATGTTTTTGTCTTTAATATTGAGTTGATTGAAGCGCTTTCCCCCTTTTTTTTTTTTTTAAATTGCGCTTCAGTGCTTTTTTGCCTAGTAACTTCAAAAGAGGTCTTCTGTTTTATTTTGGTCCCAAATAGCTCTTTTGCCTTCTTTGTCATACCGCGCTGGCGGCCGAGGGGTTAAAATCCTTTTTTGGCTGGAGAGGGGGCGTGGTCTTGCCCACGCGCTCCATTCTTCTTTTTAAGCCCGATTTCTATTGCCCGGGCCACGCAGCTCTCTTGGCATCCCAGGTTTGCTGCGTTCCTGGCCAGGTTCCGGCGCTTGGGGGGGGGGGGCTGAGAGTAAAGTTTTTCTTTTGTTGGGGAGGGGCGCGGTCTTGCTCACACTCGCTTTTCTTTTCTTTTCTTTTCTTGTGCTTCCTGGTTCCCGGGCCACGCGTTGTTCTTCACGGCGGCCCGGGTTACTAATGATGCTTATGGGAGGGGGCGTTCTTACTGCCCGGACTATGTGCTGTTTTTTCCAGGCGGCCTGGGTTACCACTAAAGCTCGCGGGAGTGGGCGTTCTTGCTGCCCGGGCCACACGCTGCTCTCTCCGGCGGCCCGGTTTACCAGTTTACGATTGCCGGAAGGGGCGTGGCGACGTTCTTTAACCTGCTTCCCCCGTGCCGCCTCCTCCTGGGCTCCCGATGCATGCCCAATGGTGTGCCGGCACTTGTGCCAGTAACTGATTAATTAACGTTGGTGGTGGCTCCCGTCGCTGCTCCTCGGGTAGTGTTGCCGGTCGCTGATCCTCTGGATCGCCGGTGTCCTCTCCAATACTCAGCCGCGCCTCCAGGTAAGGCAGTAGTCCGCGCTCCACCACTACGATGCCCGTCGCCGCTTCGGACGTTGCTCCACCTCGAAGTTCTTCTGCTGCTCCGCCCACGATGCCCACAATGGTCCTCTTTGCGTCCCTGCATGTGAGGAGGGGTTTGTGCCGGGAAGCCTCCTTTTAAGCCCCCACCTATGCCCTCAGGCATGGTGGGGGGAAATCAAATGATGCTTTGGTCCCCATTGGGCCATCCAGTTTTTACTGCCCACTTTCCGCTTCTGCTCTGTGCCAAATTCTCGCCAGGGCGGGAGGGAGGCAGAGGGGATTTGATCTAAAGGGAGACCACTTCCGGTCCCCCCTCTCTTTGTTCTAATAATAGTCTCTTTACAACAGAGGAGGGTCCGCATATGAAAAGACAGGACTGCCCTATCTTTTTATGTGTGGACATAATCATAAAGATAGTACACATAAATCCCTTTGTGTGTAGCAAACAATCGTAAACTTACACAAAAGTCTCAGTTTACCTTTGTGAATCAGGCCCTATGACATTATGATAAGTGACATCAAAAGGGGGTGGCTTTGTCCTTCACTATATCTTTACATCCTACTTCCATCTTCCGAGGACTATGCCAGTCATTATAGGCCTTGGTATGTTATGTTATGTGTATTTGAAGAGTGAACAACTATCCCAGGAGAGAATCCTGGTGCTGAAAAGCAGGTGCGGCATGGGCCGAGTCAGGTCAAGGCTAGGTTCTCCCTGATTCATAGGCTGAAGTCGCAGGTGAGAGCCTACACTTATGGACTTTGGCTTAACATGCTTAGAACCAAGAGAGATTTTTTGCAGTAACTCTAGAATTGCAAACAGAAATTCAGAGCATCTGATAAACTGTAACGCTTACATGAATCCAACTGGTTTCAGCAATCATATATTGATTGTGTATTTTAACCGGTGTGGTCCGAGAGAATGAAACCACTTAAGAGGGTTTGGATGAGGTAGTGAGGAGTTCATAGAGTTCATCAATGCAGTTTGTGCTCTGCCCAGAAAGCCTGTAGATGAAATGGAAGGTGGCAGTCTGAGTTACAAAGAGTCAGAAGTAGCATGTCAGGAGTGTCACTTTCTTGCCTAAAGTGCAGGGCCAAGAAGACCTAGGGATACAGCAGGGCCTCATTCTTTGCTCTGTGCGCTGTCCACATGATAGATGCTGAAGCCAGTGGGAAGAAGGAAATCTAGGAATTGCGAGGATGCAGGAGTGAGCCATGCTTTTGTGATGAAGAGGACATCAAGCTTGTGATGAGTGATATATTTGGTAATGACGTGTGTTCTGTAGTGTGAGTTAGTTAGTTAGTTACGTTTGGATTTATGTGTTAGGAGGGTGTATCGAATGTGGGGCCAGATTTACAAGAAGGTGGCGCATTAGCTGTGATGCGCCACTATTCTTGCACCCCCCACCTGCACCTAACAACACTGTGGTAGCGCAGTATTTACAATATGGTGCATAATGGCTCATGTAAGGACAATAGCGTCATAGTTTATGATACTATTGTGATACTTTGCAGGATTAGCACCATAAATAATGGCGCTAATCCTGCAAAATAAAAGAGAGGCCCATTGAAAGTAATCGGCGCGGCATTTTAACATGTGCTCTGAGCAGGTGTTAAAAATGACACTAAAAATGGTGGAGTGAAATGTTGTAAATTTCACTGCACCATTTTTACGGGCCTCTCACCACCGGAACACCCACTTGCATACATTATGCCTGGTGCAGGCATAATGTGGCGCACGGGGTCGCAAAGTGGCGCAATGTAAGCATTGCTCCACTTTGTAAATATGGCAAAGGAGAATGGCCTGCTTAATGGCACATTAACATAAAATAATTACACTAGTGTGGCGTTAAGAAGCGATAAGGCCTTGTAAATCTGGCCCGTGGTATGTAGGTCTGGGTATGATAATGGGGATTGACAGTGAGAGAGCGTAGCTTATATAATCTATATTAACATGAAATGTTTATGAATTAATATGTGATGATGCCGCATAGAAACTATAGTAATAGCAATTTTGCTTAAACGTGCACTTGAATTGTGACCACAAAGAGTGGCCACCAATGTATACGCAAACTAATAATGATGACCAAAATGTTTATGTTACGTTCAAATGAGCTTATACTAACATTTGCGTTATTAAATCTGTATTGAAAACCTCATAGGCCTTAGGTTAGCATGAGCTGCAGTTTAGCTGCTCGGCTCTCATATTAAATGCATTTTTCTATTTTTCAGTGTGGTGACTCACAAAGAGCCATATATGTTCTTTTTCTTCGACTTGGAAGATGAATGTAACCATGTTAGATCCATTCACAGGCATATTTTCTATGCCCATGGAATAAATGTTAAAATAAATTGAAACAGTGTAGATTAATGTAATGTACAAGGTCATTCAAACCGGTGAAGACAATGGAACTGCTGACCCAAAGATGTGCAAAGAATTATCAAGGGATGAACTCACACCGGACGTACCACCTCTGAAGACGTAAATTATGAAGACCAATCAAAGACTTGTAAACCAATATGGGGTGAAGATTAGGATTACCTAATGCGTTATATGATAGGTTAAAGATAGTGGGGTATAGCAAAGGTCCAATAGAATTTTGGGCGAATGTACTACGTAAAAGGTATAAAAACCCATGTCACAGAAAGGTCATTTAGGTGAGTTAGGGAATGCTATTGATTTTATCCAGAAACTCTGTCACTCTGATTGGTGACTTGAGATTTTATTAAACCATCCTTGCCCTTAGTCTGCCCATTTACACTTTTCCTCCTTATGAGGGAAGTGCCCTTTTGTCCCCGAGCTGAGTTCTAACTGATGGCGATTTGACTGATGTCCTGAAGACGAAGACTGAACCTGTGCGCTGACCTAATCTTTGGAGGGTAATTATGACAATGCATTTGTAATTTGTCTGTTTGCTTTTCCTTTCTAGGTACCAACTGCTTGCTTTTGACAGAGACCTTAGCTAGATGTTTTCCAAATTAGTGTTCTAAATTGTTTTGCATGAAGCCCAACATGCTAATGCCAATCAGTGGTTAGGACAGGTGTTCACCAAAACTGACGCAAATAGACAAACGACCGAGACTATGTTTTGTTGAACTGATGCGATATTGACACTTTGCTAAACTTGATCTATGTTCACGCCGTGTTATGTTCTGATGTTTGTGATTCTCGCTTTAATGAAATCTTATCAAAGTTGCCATATCGTGACTATGCTATTATGTTTCTTGATGTTGAGATTAACACATTTGCTGCTAGATTGTAACTAATAGGGAATAAAATTCATAAAATTCTACTAAACTGGTGTGGTTATTCATGGCTGAAAGGTCATGGTAGCGTTTTTGAATTGATTAATGACTTTGACTAAATTGAAATGCATTGTCGTGATAAATATTGATGACATTATTGATGTATGATTGATATATTGATTAGCTATCTCGTCCTACGGTGTCTCTCAACTGGGTCAAAAGATTCATTGGCCTAAAACGAGTCCTGATGTGTAATAAAATATCATAAAGGGACGCGTTAATAAAAGCATGGGGTGCTGGGTGAGGCACATGATTATATTTGACCTTTTAGCTTTCAGTGAGACAAGGGCTCCGGTCCAACGTCTTATCTAGCCCTAACAAGCCCAATCAAGCAATGCCCTTGTCGATGTTTATGCTTTGTTGGGGACCCCGAGCAGTTGGGCGCTCTGAGGAGTTGATTGAAGTAGGGATAAGGTACCATGTTTTGTCACTTCCTGTAAGACCGATGCAGGGGACGCCACAGAAATACAGTCATATCAATTTCTTTAGAGATGGCTGATGAAAATTGAAGACTTTTTGACTGGCTCCTTTTAAAAATGGTTTTGGAGTGAAATGGAGTGATGTCACTTCCTGTGGAGATGGATGATGGGCCCTCTGCCAGACACATCGAGAACTGGACTGTGTATCACATATCGAGACATTTCTCGAGGATGCAGCAAAGTTCCTCACTATGCAATTTCTTTGAAACCATGTCCTTAATGCAGCACTCTCATGCCCTGTCACAGAAATCATCTGATCAAATTCATGATCCTGGTCATAATTCAGATTCTGAGGCAAAACAATTGGAACCTCCTCCCTCTGTTCAGAGAGGCAGTATATAGATAGGCATATGTTACCAGAAATCCTTGGGATACTTCACCAGAATATGGGTTTTTATTTTGCAGAATCTCCCAGCACATCATTCAATTTCCGCAGCCTCTTGTGCTGAGTCTTCCGTTAACTTGTATGTCACGGATGTTATCTTGCGAGAGTGGGAGGGCCTGGCCTAGATCAATGTTCCCCTGTTTATGATGAGAATCGACCCCTTTGAGGATATGAGGAACACTATCCTGGAGTCTTTTGTTGTTGCCAGCCTGGACAGAAAGACATCAAATCTGGGGTGACTCTGTTAAATGATCCAATAGATATAATGATTGAGTCCGCTCTAACGAAGTCTTACGCTGGTGCTTGTCTGTCAATGGGATCTACGGAGCAGGTGCCAGTCAATTTTTGACTTTTTATTTTAAACAGCTACTCAAAGCCAGTCAGGAGGGATCAAGGTGTTTGAAACTTGTTTAGGCTATGGAAAGACAATGGAATTCCTGTCAGATACTTCTTTTGACATTGTCTGAGCATCTGCAGACAGGGCAGCAATTGTAGCTAGAAGGAATTATCTAGTTGGAAAAGTAAAGTTGTTTGGAACAAAGACAGAAGAAAAGCTCAATTTTCTGTTGAAGGAAAAGCTGCATTTCTCTTCCTTTTGTCAAACTTTATGATTCTCTGCACAGACAAATCAAATATTGAGCAAGTCGTCCTTTCAGTAAGCATCCAGGAGAGCACCGGCCCTAATTTCTAATACAAGGAGACTAAGTGGAAGACGTCTGAGATCACATTGAGTGGAAGAGGATGTCCTCTTCACCCAGTACATAACATCACTCCTAACTATGCTGGAGATGGCCAAGGGTGGCCAATTTGAGGCGGGTAATACACTTCAGATGAACCTGGAAGCAAGAGGCCTCCAGTGCCTGGGTCCTGGTATCATTCATAATCCCTGCCCCGCCACTCGAATGAAGAAGAAAGAAATGACAGCACCCATTCAGATCAGTATTCCTGCCCTGTAGGAACAAGGGAGAGGAGTTTATGCAGTCACCTTCTTAGTCCCCAAGACCACAGGAGGCTGCAGGCTAATGGTACATTTGTGGAATGTCAACACTTGAGCACAGAAGATAACATTCAGTATGGAGACACTTCAGAGAATTATTCAATTAATTCCTGAAAGAGCATTTATGCTATTCTTAGTCCTGATGTCTGCAAATTTTCATATTCCAGTAGCCCTGGGTCATCAAAGATTGTTTAGGTTCTGCATTTTAGAGGAACACTTAAAGTTCCATTTTCTGTCATTTAGCTTAAGATTTGCCCAAGAGTGTTTACAAAGATGCTGTCTCTGCCTGTGTGCCTTCTACCTTTTCAAGGGAATAGCATAGCTTCATATCTATGGCGTGGCGCTTTAAATCAGGTCACTTATGTAAAACTGTATTACTTTTCTTTTTATGTGGCAATAAAAGTCAAGTTAGGACTTTACAACGCTAATAGCTCTAACTCGAGCAAATGCGAGACCTATTGGAAATGCTGGTTAAACTTGTTAACACTGTATGAGCTTTAGTTGCCCCTCACTAGTACCAGTTTATCACCTATATATAGCAATAAATAAATAACAGAAAGGTGACCGGTCCAGTTTTGCAAAGGGCTTTGCACTGCACAGCAACACATGTTGCTGCACTTGTAGTGACTTTTTACCCGTTTGAGCTGCAACCATTTTTATTTGTTCAAATCTGAAGACTATGCGGCATATGATGGATTATGTGGGAAATGCGGCATATCACTAATTATGTGAAAATCGCAGCAGCTGCACTGGGGTATATTTCCAGGGGCCCTGCCATTAGTTTCAGATCAAGGCTGGTAAAAAAATGGAAAAGTAGGTGGATTTGTTAATTGTCGACCGTGAAATAAAATCTTCAAACAGCAAACGCAGTAAGGAATCGATTAAAAGGTATTTGAGAGCTGCCTAAATTATTGCTTGATGTGTGTTAAAGCAAACAGAAATAATAATCTTCATTAAAAGAATGATTCCCGTGGCATCCAAACGCATAAATGATATATTTTTTCCTGAGGAAGGTGGCAGGTCCAATGGTTTTCTGGGCCGACCGGTTTCACGTCGTCCAAATACAAACCTCCCAACTGAGAAATTGTTTTTGCAACCTGTGAATTCCGTGACCGTGAGGGCTGGGAGTTTTCTTCCAGCGTGTGGGGGACATTGGTCTTGTTTTTCTTGTGCTGTCTGCCCTAGATATGAAAAAGCATGGCTGACTTGGCGCCAAAAGGACAGGAGGCGTGGTTTCTGCTGGTGGGAGGAGCTGCAGCCAATGTAAATGGGGGGCCGGGGGTGTGAGCTGAGAGGACCGGTCCCCGTCGGACTTGGACAGGAGGACGTTCCCTTCCTACACAGATCGTGAGCGGTGACATGACCTGCTCTGAATGAATGAAATGCAACTCGTAGCACGCGCGGCTATTCCAGGGGGTGTCTTGGCGCTTTGCTGAGGTCACAGCGTAGAGAATGTTCGTATTGTCTATTCTGCATGAAAAGCCAGATTTTAAAACTTTTTTTTTTGAACAACGAAATAGCGTCCACCCAGTAGCTTAGGTCATAGCTGCAAAGCTCTCAGTTGGCTTATGCGTGACATTTCCAGTGCATTATGCGTGACATTTCCAGTGCATTATGTGTGACATTTCAGTGCTTTACGTGAGACACTGGAGTGACACTTTATGGTGAGTGGAACACAAGGCAATTGTATCTGTGTAATAAGATTATTTCACAATGCCTGTTTTTTTAAATGAAATGGTCAGAAAGGGCCCCAAGTGGGCTTCAGTAACCCGGGACAGTCTGCTCATGGACAGATAGCAGCTTATCACAGCAGCAAGGGGCACTGACTTGGATCCCCTGGGGAACAACCAGCAGTGCACGCATAAACCCAAAGTGGGGTTCCAGCCGCATCTCTATCGGTGAAGAGCCGGGTACCTGGGAAGCGCACAGATGCAGGTCAGAACACCATGAACGTGGAATACCCAAGGCACGGATGGCAGTCTACTGGTGGTGTTTCTTGTACCATGTATACCTATGGTGAAGAACATGCCACTGGTGGAATAACTCCAGATCTATCACCTCCTCCCAGGATCAGTGCATGGTGCAACTACTACCCACCTCAGCACCAGCCCCCTGGACTGCTGGACTACAAGGAAACTGAGGTAGCATAGATTACGCAGTACCCATCCTGTCCCGCTTACAGCCAAGGACACTCCTAGCACTCTGTCACCTTCCTCACTTGCCATCTACTATAGCCTTATAGCCCGCCAAAGGGGGGTACACTTTCCATTAATGGCCTGCTCGTGGGCCTTTAACAAGGGAGCGGGCCTTTAATAGCCTTTGTAGCACAGCTGTGGCGGACCATAGAGCTATTAGAACATTCAGTCAATCAATCAGGAATTTGTTAAGTGCACTACTCACCCGTGTGGGTCTCAAGATGCTGAGGAGGGAATGGGAGAGAAGGGGGGGTGCTGCTACTGCTCGAACAGCTAGGTCTTGAGAAGTTTCCTGAAGGTAAGGAGGTCTTTGGTTTGGCGCAGGTGGGTGGGAAGAGTGTTCCACGTTTTGGCGGCGAGGTGTGAGAATGATCTACCGCCAGTTGTAGTTCTGCGGACGTGTGGGATGGTTGCGAGGTCGGCAGAGCGGAGATGCCGGGTCAGGGTGTAGAAGGAGAGCTGTCTGTTGAGGTATTCTGGTCCGGTGTTGTGCAGTGCATTGTGAGCGTGGGTGAGGAGTTTGAAGGTGATTCTCTTGTTGACTGAGAGCATGTGCAGGATTTTCAGGTGGGCTGTGATGTGGCAGTGGATGTCCAGGATTAGGCGTGCGGAGGCGTTCTGTATGCCTGGGAGCCTCTTCTGGAGTTTGGCCGTGGTTCTTGGTAGAGGGCATTGCTGTAGTCCAGTTTGCTGCTAACGAGGGCTTAGGTGACTGTTCTTCTGGTTTCGGTGGGTATCCATTTGTAGATCTTTCAGAGCATGCGGAGGGTTTTGAAGCAGGAGGAGATGGCGTTGACTTGCTGGGTCATGGATAGTGAGGGGTCCAAGATGAATCCTTGGTTGCATGCGTGGTCGTTGGGAGTCGGAGCGGTTCCGAGAGTGGCAGGCCACCAGGAGTCATCCCAAGCGGAGGGGGTGGAGTCGAAAATGAGGACATTCCACTACTAGAGGGCACAGTTTTTTAATGAATAAAATAAAGGTCTTGCAGAGACCAAGGGCATTGAAATCCCCTCTGCTTCATGAGGCCTTTATTCACAGCAGTTGGTCTGAGACAAACATTGGAGTGTTGATGTTCGGGATTTTACCAGCCATTAGAAGCCCGGAGTACTCCATTGTTTCCAATGGAGCTCCGAATATGCCAATGTTCTAATATAGCCTTATAGCCCGCAGTAGTGGGCTGTACCAGCCATTAAAGGACCGTTCCAGTGTTATCGGCTTGGGCCTTTATCAAAGGAGCCGGACTTTACTGCCGTTATAGCCCAGCTACAGAGGGCTATAAAGCCATTAGAACATTCTGCCACTAGAGGGCAGAATGCTCTAATAAAAAAAACAAAGGCCACATAGAGCCAGAGGGGATTGAAATCCCGTCTGGCTCTGTGAGGGCTTTGTTGACAGCAAAAGCTGTGAACAAAAACATTGGAATGTTGGTTCCCCTGGGCTTCTACCGGCTATTAGAAGCCCGGAGCACTCCGTTGTTTCCAATGGAGCGCTCAACATTCCAATGCTCTAATACTCGGTCTCTCACTTTGTGCTCACCTTCCTGTATCTTTCTCTTCCCATCCCCTTACCTTCAAACTCTATCTCTCCCTCTCCCAATGGCTTGTTCTCTCGTCTTGAGACCTTCTATTTTATATTTATCTGCCACATGACTCATGTGTGAGACGTCCTGGGAATTCTGGCCTTCAACCAACATCACATTGCATCAAGGACTTCTAGTTTCAACAGGAAGTTTGAGCTTATTCGTCCAATGTGCAAAATTATGCTAATTTAGGAAAACATGCCTAGGATCATCAGAATCTGAGTCAAAGACCAGACAACTATTGTGGGGGGGATGATAATTAGGTCCATTTCAGCACAGTGACGTAGGGTCCATGGTCTCCTCAGACCTGGCTGTGACAGCTCCCATCTCCCCGTTTGGAAGTGATAATGCATCAATGGCAGGCAATCTGTAAAAATGACATTCTTTTGATGGTTGAATGATGGAACCACGCATGCGGCAACCACACATGCCTGAACAATTCGGTCGGAACAACGACCGCGTTGTTTCCACCAATGCCTTTACCACGAATGCTTTTACAACAATTTTTCATTGTAAAGGCATGCCTAGTAAAGGCACGTGTGGAAACGGCATGCGTGGTTGTCGCATGCCACCCCCCAACCTAAAAACAGAAGTACCCCGACCCCCCACCCTTAAAAACTACCCCGATACCCCCCACCTACCCTGAGCCCTAAAACCGACCCCACCCCACCCATCCTAAATATAAAATTACCCCAACCCCCATCCCTGCCCCTAAAAACCCGACCCCCCATCTGCCCTGAATACAAAATTACACCAAATCTCCACCCCGCCCATAAAAAGATGACCCCCCTCCTGCCCTGAATACAAAATTACCCCAACCCCCACCCCTAAAAACCCGACCCCCCACCTGCCCTAATTACAAAATTACCCAGACCCCACACCCCTAATAACCCGCCCCCACCCGCCCTAAATACAAAATTACCCCAACCCCCCACCCCACCACTAAAAATCCAACCCCCACCCACCCTAAAAATTTTTTACCCCAAACTTCACCCCTAAAAACCCACCCCCCACCCGCCCTAAAAACATAATTACCCCAAACCCCCATACAAAATTACCCTGACCCTATCAATTGACTCAACTTAGTAATATGGAAGGCTGGGTCAGTGTTACCAAGATTCAAACACGTGACCTGCAGATCAGTGCAATTTTAGCAGTGAGCTTCTAGGACCAGTTTATGTGGTTAGCTATTTGGTAATCGCAAACACCCATGTACTTATGTGTGTTTCACGCACTGTGCGAGTCCCAGTGGGTCGCAAATAGATCTACCTCATTAATATTCATGAGGAAGGTCAGGCTCTGAGATTCATTGCAAATCTAAAATCACAGGGACAGTGGCCTGCTGGGCTCAGCAGACCACCATATCTGTGATAAAGCAATCTTTTTTATTTATTTGAAATGGAGCCCGTTTCCCCTAAGGGATGAGTTTTCAAAATGAAAAATGAAAAGTTTTCTATTTATTTTTTAATAGCAGGCATTGGTCTGCAAACATTCTCAAAGGTGTCATTGGGGACCCCTTTCCATTTGTGAATGGGTTACCACCAACTTGAAGTTGGTTGTAAAATGTGAATGTTTTACAACTGCATTTCGGTTGCAAAACATTCACATATACCACTGCATCAGGAAGGGCCACCCAAAACACGCTCCTTCCTAATACCGAATCACAAACCCAATTTGTGTTTTGGTAATAGATTACCGAATCGTAAATAGAGCTTTGTACATTAAAAAATGTTTTTTTGCACTGATTAAAAATACTTCCAAATTGCATGTGTTATGTCAAGAGCTCTCTAGTTTTCCAGGTCCGTGCGCAAGTCATTCATCCAGCCTGCATAGTCTGCCCGAGAGCCTGTGAGGCGGGAGAGTGGGCTTGATTAATGGGAAGTAAGTCGAGCCTGCCCGACCATACCTTACTGTAAAAAGAAAACAAGCAATGGTAAATGCATCAAGTTTCACCTACGGGATTAATAATATGTTAAGAGGTGTGAGAGCAGTGTATGAGTGCAGGGAGGACGGTGTGAGTGCTCTCTGTACAGGATGAGTGGTGCATGAATGAAGGTTGTTACATGTGTGAGTGCAGTGTGAAAGTGCCTCACTGCATGAGTTCAGTGCAGAATGAGAGCAAGCACTGGTTAAAACCATAGATTGGTCTTGGTTTGGATGTATACGTTCATCGTTGTGTGTTCATCTACCAGTGTATAACATGAAGAAAAACCCAACTGCTGGCCAGGTAGCAGTGGGAGTCATCAAGGGCGGGATTCTAGTTCACACGGATCAGACCACAGGGCTGCAGGTCAAAAGAGTGCCTAGACGTCACACCCTTCCATAATCCCGCAAAATAACAAACGTAACCAAACAAGCATTTTCAATTCAATGGGTCTCGCATTTGTTAGAGTTAGAGCTATTAGCGTAGTAAAGCAAAAAAAACGCAGCGCAATCGCGCTATGTAAAATGCAGCGCGATTGCGCTGCGTGGAAAATAAACAGATAAAGTAGTCTGGACTCCAGGCTGAAAACATCGAGCCTCGTATGTTTTTGGTACTTTACCGGTGTTGTGTAGGTGGGCTAAACACCGAAAAAGGCATCACGTATGCATGCCTTTCACAAATGAAAGCAAGCGGATTTTAAAAGGCAAGCCCACGAACCAATGTAAGTGACTGACGTGTCATGGGCGTGGTTTCAAACCCAAAGAGAGATTACAGAATGGACGGAGCACTTTGTGCTCGCCCATAAAAAGTGTTGAAGAATCAGAGCATTTAAATCCCCCCCCCCCGAACGAGATAGCCAGTCCGCACACAGTGGAATGTGCTGAAGTCGCCAGCAGTATATTTAATCACACTCCGCCCCTTGCATTGTTAGCTCCGCCTCCATTTCAGACGTACAAAGTGAAAAAATCTTCCATATTGTAAAACATGAAGTGAAATAAAAAAGATTAGTCACTGAAATAAAAAAAAAACACAAAAGGGCAGAGAAATACCTTAGCTGACCTCTCCCGTATGCGAAAAAACATTAAGTGAAATAAAAAAGATTAGTATTTTATTTACCTTAATGCAGTACAGTGCATCATCAAATGTAACTAGCATGTACCTGTCTCCCCTACTAGAAGGGTTCCGGGCACATCAAACTTCTGAGCTCTCGGGTTGTGCACGCACGCCATTGGCCAATGTAGGGCTGTACATGCACCGCCACTGGCCAGTGCACATCATCATGAGAAACGCCATATTCTGAGGAAAATATGCATCAGAGGCACACATTGTTGCGAACGGTGATGCGCACACCCATCAAGTTGTGCGTTCATGTGAACCCTGACAGCATGAAAGAAAACAAGCATGCTTGAAATGCATGCAGCCATGTAGATTATGTAAACAAGCAAGCGCTGTGGAGGCAAAACTTTAAAAAAAGTTCCTTAAAAGTGGGTGAAAACAGTACTTGGGTCTCGGGAAACTGATAAGAGCAAACGCAACAGGAACAACAGGAAATAGTGTGTGACAGCCAATAGAAACAGATACAAAGTAAGTGGCAAGCGCATGAACCAATGAAAAGTGAGGGCAGGAAGTAAGTCCTGAGGGCTCCAACTTAATTTATTTACTGCAAATGCAAATCCTTCAAATTTTAACCTTTCAGTTTTACATTTTGTTTCTTTATTTACATACACTTTATGAATCTGTTGATATTATTTAGTTTTCTAATCAGTTTGTGACACCTCCCACCCTTATCCGGATTATGCACTGTGGACTCTACGAGTTCCCAGACCAGTGCGTTAGCTTCACAACTCGACAAAAAAATCAAACTATGATATGCAAATCACTCAACGATTATTGGGTGCGATGAAGTCTGCATAACTTGAAATTGCAACCTCTGCGGAAACAGAGGCTTTCGCAGGGGTCAGATGAAGGATTACATTTGACTCTGTTATCCAGCGCCAAGAAGCCACTTCATATATCAGGATACACTATCACACATCTCACAAAGACGTAAAGAGAAGGAATAATAACTTTCTCAAATACAGTGCTTCCAACTTGAGTATTTTTGTGAATTCAAGCTGTGAGTCTCTTTACTCATAGTTATTAGGCTTGTAAAGATGAAGGTTTAAGTCAGTTCTGCTGGTGTTTAAGCCCATGACCTGCCAATTGCACAAAGATCTCAGCAGCAAGCGCTTAAGTCACGGAGATGTCCTATCGGCCTATTAATGAGTCACGCCACCCCCCTAATAACAAGCAGCTGGCAAGTGCAATTTACACATTACATCCCCATTAGAGCAGTAGATTACTTTAATGAATGGGCACATTTCCAGATCGTTATCTTTGTGCAAATGTTTAATGAGCATAGAATCATTACCCTGTAGATGCAAAGTATTCTTTATGCTCGGGGTGATGGGGTGTGGAGCAGCAGCCTAGCAGCGATAAAGGACCACATTTCTTCAATAAGGAGCACACTCCAGTTTGCACTAGCACTACTGACAGCACCCTGCTGAAACTGCTGCTGTGTGTTGAATTATAAACAAGCATTAGGGGAAGTATTGTTAGGGGAAGTATTGGCAATAGCACCCAACTGTTCAAGAAAGAAGATCTAATTATTAAACATCTTGAGTTACATTAGTGTGGAAGCTGGATTACATCAACCTTCCTGGACAGACTGTGTTAGTAAGGTTAAGGTCTCCCTCAAGGAAGAGCTCTATGAACGTGTCAGCGGGTGACTGTAGGAAAGTACCATCTTGCCTGGCATGTTACCCCCATTTTTCACTGTATATATGTTGTTTTAGTTGTATGTGTCACTGGGACCCTGGTATCCAGGGCCCCAGTGCTCATAAGTGTGCCTGAATGTGTTACCTGTGTAGTGACTAACTGTCTCACTGAGGCTCTGCTAATCAGAACCTCAGTGGTTATGCTCTCTCATTTCTTTCAAATTGTCACTGACAGGCTAGTGACCAATTTTACCAATTTACATTGGCTTACTGGAACACCCTTATAATTCCCTAGTATATGGTACTGAGGTACCCAGGGTATTGGGGTTCCAGGAGATCCCTATGGGCTGCAGCATTTCTTTTGCCACCCATAGGGAGCTCTGACAATTCTGCCACAGGCCTGCCACTGCAGCCTGAGTGAAATAACGTCCACGTTATTTCACAGCCATTTTACACTGCACTTAAGTAACTTATAAGTCACCTATATGTCTAACCTTTACCTGGTAAAGGTTAGGTGCAAAGTTACTTAGTGTGAGGGCACCCTGGCACTAGCCAAGGTGCCCCCACATTGTTCAGGGCCAATTCCCCGGACTTTGTGAGTGCGGGGACACCATTACACGCGTGCACTACATATAGGTCACTACCTATATGTAGCTTCACAATGGTAACTCCGAATATGGCCATGTAACATGTCTATGATCATGGAATTGCCCCCTCTATGCCATCCTGGCATAGTTGGCACAATCCCATGATCCCAGTGGTCTGTAGCACAGACCCTGGTACTGCCAAACTGCCTTTCCTGGGGTTTCACTGCAGCTGCTGCTGCTGCCAACCCCTCAGACAGGCATCTGCCCTCCTGGGGTCCAGCCAGGCCTGGCCCAGGATGGCAGAACAAAGGACTTCCTCTGAGAGAGGGAGTAACACCCTCTCCCTTTGGAAAATGGTGTGAAGGCAGGGGAGGAGTAGCCTCCCCCAGCCTCTGGAAATGCTTTCTTGGGCACAGATGTGCCCAATTCTGCATAAGCCAGTCTACACCGGTTCAGGGGACCCCTTAGCCCTGCTCTGGCGCGAAACTGGACAAAGGAAAGGGGAGTGACCACTCCCCTGACCTGCACCTCCCCTGGGAGGTGTCCAGAGCTCCTCCAGTGTGCTCCAGACCTCTGCCATCTTGGAAACAGAGGTGCTGCTGGCACACTGGACTGCTCTGAGTGGCCAGTGCCAGCAGGTGACGTCAGAGACTCCTTCTGATAGGCTCCTTCAGGTGTTAGTAGCCTATCCTCTCTCCTAGGTAGCCAAACCCTCTTTTCTGGCTATTTAGGGTCTCTGTCTCTGGGGAAACTTTAGATAACGAATGCAAGAGCTCATCCGAGTTCCTCTGCATCTCTCTCTTCACCTTCTGCCAAGGAATCGACTGCTGACCGCGCTGGAAGCCTGCAAAACTGCAACAAAGTAGCTAAGACGACTACTGCAACACTGTAACGCTGATCCTGCCGCCTTCTCGACTGTTTTCCTGGTGGTGCATGCTGTGGGGGTAGTCTGCCTCCTCTCTGCACTAGAAGCTCCGAAGAAATCTCCCGTGGGTCGACGGAATCTTCCCCCTGCAACCGCAGGCACCAAAAAGCTGCATTACCGGTCCCTTGGGTCTCCTCTCAGCACGACGAGCGAGGTCCCTCGAATCCAGCAACTCTGTCCAAGTGACTCCCACAGTCCAGTGACTCTTCAGTCCAAGTTTGGTGGAGGTAAGTCCTTGCCTCACCTCGCTAGACTGCATTGCTGGGAACCGCGACTTTTGCAGCTACTCCGGCCCCTGTGCACTTCCGGTGGAAATCCTTTGTGCACAGCCAAGCCTGGGTCCACGGCACTCTAACCTTCATTGCACGACTTTCTAAGTTGGTCCCCGGCGACGTGGGACTCCTTTGTGCGACTTCGGGTGAGCACCGTTTCACGCATTCTCGTAGTGCCTGTTTCTGGCACTTCTCCGGGTGCTACCTGCTGCTAAGAGGGCTCCTTGTCTTGCTCGACGTCCCCTCTACCTCCTGGTCCAATTTGCGACCTCCTGGTCCCTCCTGGGCCACAGCAGCATCCAAAAACGCTAACCGCACGATTTGCAGCTAGCAAGGCTTGTTGGGGTTCTTTCGGCGGGAAAACACTTCTGCACGACTCTCCACGGCGAGAGGGACCTGTCCACCAAAGGGGAAGTCTCTAGCCCTTTTCGTTCCTGCAGAAACCTCAGCTTCTTCTGTCCAGTAGAAGCTCCTTTGCACCCACAACTGGCATTTCCTGGGCATCTGCCCATCTCCGACTTGCTTGTGACTTTTGGACTTGGTCCCCTTGTTCCACAGGTACCCAAGATTGGAAATCCATCGTTGTTGCATTGTTGGTTTGTGTTTTTCATGCATTATTCCTCTAACACGACTTCTTTGTCCTTAGGGGAACTTTAGTGCACTTTGCACTCACTTTTCAGGGTCTTGGGGAGGGTTATTTTTCTAACTCTCACTATTTTCTAATAGTCCCAGCGACCCTCTACAAGGTCACATAGGTTTGGGGTCCATTCGTGGTTCGCATTCCACTTTTGGAGTATATGGTTTGTGTTGCCCCTATCCCTATGTGTCCCCATTGCATCCTATTGTAACTATACATTGTTTGCACTGTTTTCTAAGACTATACTGCATATTTTTGGTATTGTGTACATATATCTTGTGTATATTTCCTATCCTCTCACTGAGGGTACACTCTAAGATACTTTGGCATATTGTCATAAAAATAAAGTACCTTTATTTTTAGTATAACTGTGTATTGTGTTTTCTTATGATATTGTGCATATGACACTAAGTGGTACTGTAGTAGCTTCACACGTCTCCTAGTTCAGCCTAAGCTGCTCTGCTAAGCTACCATTATCTATCAGCCTAAGCTGCTAGACACCCTATACACTAATAAGGGATAACTGGGCCTGGTGCAAGGTGCAAGTACCCCTTGGTACTCACTACAAGCCAGTCCAACCTCCTACATTGGTTGTGCAGCGGTGGGATAAGTGCTTTGAGACTACTTACCACTCTTGTCATTGTACTTTTCATAAGAGAAAAATATACAAAACAAGTTCAGTGTGTGTACACATTGCTAAAACGTTTTGCATTTCCTCTTTTCACTCTTTTCTAAAGTGCTGAAAAGTACTTCTAAACTTTCAAAAAGTTCTTAAAAGTTTAAAAAGTTTTTTTTCTGTCTTTCTAAAAAGTTCTGAAAACTTTTTTCTCTTTTTCTATCACCTTAACTCTCTCTAAAAATGTCTGGCACAGGCCAAAATGTTGATCTGTCCAAACTTGCATATGATCACCTTAGCTGGAAAGGAGCAAGGAGTCTCTGCATAGAGAGAGGTTTGAGTGTAGGGAAGAATCCTTCCTTGGAATTGTTACTTAACATGCTTAGAGAACAAGATAAGGCTAGAAGTGCCCCATCTGTTGAAAAAGTAGCTAATGGTTCCCAATCTGATCCAGGGACTCCCCCAGGAAAAGATTCAGGAAAGAAACTCCCTAGCCTGCCCATTACTAGACAGTCTAGCATAGTTGGTAATGATGGAGAGCCACACCATACAAATAGTGTTGTCTCACATCATAGCAAAAGCATTTATTCTCACCACAGTGGTACTGATGTTTCTGTTAGCCAAGCTGTTGGGGTGCCTTCTGTAAGGGACAGGTCTCCTTCTGTTCATTCCCATCATACCTCTGTATCTAGAAATGTCCCTCCCACCAACCCTGATGACAGATTGTTAGAGAGGGAACTCAATAAGTTGAGGGTGGAACAAACCAGACTGAAGCTTAAAAAGCAACAGCTGGATTTGGATAGACAGTCATTAGAAATAGAGAAGGAAAGACAGAAGTTGGGTTTAGAAACCCATGGTGGCAGCAGCAGTATTCCCCATAGTCATCCTGCAAAAGAGCATGATTCCAGGAATCTGCATAAGATAGTTCCCCCTTATAAGGAGGGGGATGACATTAACAAGTGGTTTGCTGCACTTGAGAGGGCCTGTGTTGTACAGGATGTCCCTCAAAGGCAGTGGGCTGCTATCCTATGGCTATCATTTAGTGGAAAAGGTAGGGATAGGCTCCTTACTGTGAAAGAAAGTGATGCCAATAATTTTACAGTTCTTAAGAATGTACTCCTGGATGGTTATGGCTTAACCACTGAACAGTACAGGATAACGTTGAGAGAGACCAAAAAGGAGTCTTCACAAGACTGGGTTGATTTCATTGACCATTCAGTGAAGGCCTTGGAGGGGTGGTTACATGGCAGTAAAGTTACTGATTATGACAGCCTGTATAACTTGATCCTGAGAGAGCATATTCTTAATAATTGTGTGTCTGATTTGTTGCACCAGTACTTGGTGGACTCTGATCTGACCTCTCCCCAAGAATTGGGAAAGAAGGCAGACAAATGGGTCAGAACAAGGGTGAACAGAAAAGTTCATACAGGGGGTGACAAAGATGGCAACAAAAAGAAGGATGGTAAGTCTTCTGACAAGGGTGGGGACAAATCTAAAAATGAGTCTTCATCAGGCCCACAAAAAAACTCTGGTGGGGGTGGTGGGTCCAAATCCTCCTTTAATCAAAACAAAGAAAAAAAAACATGGTGCTATTTATGTAAAGTAAAAGGCCATTGGACAACAGATCCCAGTTGTCCAAAGAAAAGCACCAAGCCTCCTACCACTACAACCCCTACTGCTACCCCTAGTGTCCCTACTAATAGCAGTGGTGGTGGAAGCAAACCTACTAATAGCCAATCCAAGGGAGTAGCTGGGCTCACTATTGGTAACTTAGTTGGGGTTGGCCTTGTTAGGGAGGCCACAGAGGCTGTGTTAGTCTCTGAGGGGGCTATTGATTTAGCCACCTTAGTTGCTTGTCCCCTTAATATGGATAAGTACAAGCAGCTACCCCTAATAAATGGTGTTGAGGTTCAGGCCTACAGGGACACTGGAGCCAGTGTGACTATGGTCATAGAGAAACTGGTCCACCCTGAACAACACCTACTTGGTCACCAGTACCAAGTAACCGATGCTCACAACAACACACTTAGCCACCCCATGGCTGTTGTTAATCTCAACTGGGGGGGGGTTACTGGTCCAAAGAAAGTTGTGGTAGCCACAGATTTACCTGTAGACTGTCTACTAGGAAATGATTTGGAGACATCAGCTTGGTCAGATGTGGAGTTGGAGGCCCATGCAGCAATGCTGGGCATCCCAGGGCATATTTTTGCTTTAACCAGGGCTCAGGCCAAAAAGCAAAAAGGACAGGGAAGCTTGGATCCTGGAACAATGGACCAAGTGCTCCCTAAAGCTAGGGCTAGTAGAAGCAAACCACTTCCTACTATCCCTCCCTCTACAGTGGATTCAACTTCTGAGGAAGAAGAATTCCCTCCCTGTGCATAACCTACACCAGAGGAGCTTGAAGCAGACACTGCTGAGCTTTTGGGTGAAGGGGGGCCTGCCAGAGTGGAGCTGAGTGTGGCACAGCAAACCTGTCCCACATTAGAGGGTCTAAGACAGCAAGCTGTCAAACAGGCTAATGGGGATGTCAGTGACTCTCACAGAGTTTACTGGGAGGACAACCTCTTGTACACTGAGCATAGGGATCCTAAACCTGGAGCTGCCAGGAGATTAATGATTCCTCAGGAGTACAGAAAGTTCCTCCTAACTCTTGCCCACGACATTCCCCTAGCTGGACATCTGGGTCAAATGAAAACTTGGGACAGGCTTGTTCCCTTGTTTCATTGGCCTAGAATGTCTGAGGACACAAAAGAGTTTTGTAAGTCCTGTGAAACCTGTCAAGCCAGTGGCAAGACAGGTGGCACTCCAAAGGCACCCCTTATCCCACTGCCTGTGGTTGGGGTTCCCTTTGAAAGGGTAGGGGTTGACATAGTTGGCCCCCTTGACCCTCCTACTGCTTCAGGCAATAGGTTTATCTTGGTGGTAGTGGACCATGCCACAAGATATCCTGAAGCAATTCCTTTAAGGACCACTACAGCACCTGCAGTGGCAAAGGCCCTCCTGGGAATATTTTCCAGGGTGGGCTTCCCAAAGGAAGTAGTATCAGACAGAGGAAGCAATTTCATGTCTGCATACTTAAAGGCCATGTGAAAGGAGTGTGGTGTAACTTATAAATTCACTACACCCTATCATCCACAAACAAATGGACTGGTGGAGAGATTTAACAAAACTCTCAAAGGCATGATTATGGGTCTCCCTGAAAAACTCCGCAGGAGATGGGATATCCTTTTACCATGCCTCCTTTTTGCCTACAGGGAGGTACCCCAGAAAGGAGTGGGCTTCAGCCCCTTTGAACTTCTTTTTGGACACCCTGTTAGGGGTCCACTCACACTTGTAAAGGAGGGTTGGGAACAACCTTTAAAAGCTCCTAAGCAGGATATTGTGGATTATGTACTTGGCCTCAGATCAAGGATGGCTGAGTATATGAAAAAGGCCAGTAAGAACCTTCAGGCCAGCCAAGAGCTCCAGAAGCAATGGCATGATCAGAAGGCTGTTTTGGTTCAGTACCAACCAGGGCAGAAAGTGTGGGTCTTGGAGCCTGTGGCCCCAAGAGCACTCCAAGATAAATGGAGTGGACCCCACACAATTGTTGAAAAGAAGGGAGAAGTCACATATTTAGTTGACTTAGGCACTGCCAGGAATCCCCTTAGGGTGCTCCATGTCAACCGCCTGAAACCCTACTATGACAGGGCTGATCTCACCCTGCTCATGGCAACTGATGAGGGACAGGAAGAAGACAGTGATCCTCTACCTGATCTCTTCTCTTCCACAGAACAAGATGCTCTTGTGGAAGGTGTAGTTTTGGCTGATTGTCTTACTGCTGAGCAGAAAGACCATTGCATAAACCTCCTAGATCAATTCTCTGAACTCTTCTCTACTGTGCCAGGTACCACTTCTTGGTGTGAGCACACTATAGATACTGGAGACAGTTTGCCTGTCAAAAGTAAGATCTATAGGCAGCCTGACCATGTCAGGGACTGCATAAAGCAAGAGGTACAGAAAATGTTAGAACTATGAGTGGTTGAGCACTCTGAAAGTCCATGGGCTTCTCCTGTGGTACTTGTACCAAAACCCCATTCCAAAGATGGAAAGAAGGAAATGCGGTTTTGTGTAGACTATAGAGGTCTCAACCTGGTATCCAAAACTGATGCTCACCCTATACCCAGGGCAGATGAGCTCATAGATACACTGGCATCTGCCAAGTATCTAAGCACTTTTGATTTGACTGCAGGGTATTGGCAGATCAAATTATCAGAAAATGCTAAACCTAAAACTGCATTTTCAACCATTGGAGGACATTACCAGTTCACTGTAATGCCTTTTGGATTGAAAAATGCACCTGCCACTTTTCAGAGGTTGGTGAACACAGTCCTGCAAGGGCTGGAAGCTTTCAGTGCAGCATATTTGGACGATATAGCTGTCTTTAGCTCCAGCTGGGATGATCACCTGGTCCACCTATGGAAAGTTTTGGAGGCCCTGCAAAAGGCAGGCCTCACTATCAAGGCTTCAAAGTGCCAGATAGGGCAGGGTAAGGTGGTTTATCTGGGACACCTTGTTGGTGGGGAACAGATTGCACCACTTCAGGGGAAAATCCAAACAATTATTGATTGGGTTCCCCCTACCACTCAGACTCAGGTGAGAGCCTTCCTAGGCCTCACTGGGTATTACAGGAGGTTCATTAAGAACTATGGCTCCATTGCAGCCCCTCTTAATGACCTCACATCCAAGAAAATGCCTAAAAAGGTATTATGGACAGCAAACTGTCAGAAAGCTTTTGAGGAGCTGAAGCAGGCCATGTGCTCTGCACCTGTCCTGAAAAGCCCTTGTTACTCTAAAAAATTCTATGTCCAAACTGATGCATCTGAATTAGGAGTAGGGGCAGTCCTATCACAACTTAATTCTGAGGGCCAGGATCAACCTGTTGCTTTTATTAGTAGGAGGTTGACCCCTAGAGAAAAGCGTTGGTCTGCCATTGAGAGGGAGGCCTTTGCTGTGGTCTGGGCACTGAAGAAGTTGAGGCCATACCTGTTTGGCACTCACTTCATTGTTCAGACAGACCACAAACCTCTACTTTGGCTAAAACAAATGAAAGGTGAAAATCCTAAATTGTTGAGGTGGTCCATATCCCTACAGGGAATGGACTATACAGTGGAACATAGACCTGGGAGTAGCCACTCCAATGCAGATGGACTCTCCAGATATTTCCACTCAGACAATGAAGACTCATCAGGTCATGGCTAGTCTTATTGTCCTTCGTTTGGGGGGGGGGGTTGTGTAGGAAAGTACCATCTTGCCTGGCATGTTACCCCCATTTTTCACTGTATATATGTTGTTTTAGTTGTATGTGTCACTGGGACCCTGTTCTCCAGGGCCCCAGTGCTCATAAGTGTGCCTGAATGTGTTAACTGTGTAGTGACTAACTGTCTCACTGAGGCTCTGCTAATCAGAACCTCAGTAGTTATGCTCTCTCATTTCTTTCAAATTGTCACTAACAGGCTAGTGACCAATTTTACCAATTTACATTGGCTTACTGGAACACCCTTATAATTCTCTAGTATATGGTACTGAGGTACCCAGGGTATTGAGGATCCAGGAGATCCCTATGGGCTGCAGCATTTCTTTTGCCACCCATAGGGAGCTCTGACAATTCTTACACAGGCCTGCCACTGCAGCCTGAGTGAAATAACGTCCACGTTATTTCACAGCCATTGTACACTGCACTTAAGTAACTTATAAGTCACCTATATGTCTAACCTTTACCTGGTAAAGGTTAGGTGCAAAGTTACTTAGTGTGAGGGCACCCTGGCACTAGCCAAGGTGCCCCCACATTGTTCAGGGCCAATTCCCCGGACTTTGTGAGTGCGGGGACACCATTACACGCGTGCACTACATATAGGTCACTACCTATATGTAGCTTCACAATGGTAACTCCGAATATGGCCATGTAACATGTCTATGATCATGGAATTGCCCCCTCTATGCCATCCTGGCATAGTTGGCACAATCCCATGATCCCAGTGGTCTGTAGCATAGACCCTGGTACTGCCAAACTGCCCTTCCTGGGGTTTCACTGCAGCTGCTGCTGCTGCCAACCCCTCAGACAGGCATCTGCCCTCCTGGGGTCCAGCCAGGCCTGGCCCAGGATGGCAGAACAAAGGACTTCCTCTGAGAGAGGGTGTTACACCCTCTCCCTTTGGAAAATGGTGTGAAGGCAGGGGAGGAGTAGCCTCCCCCAGCCTCTGGAAATGCTTTCTTGGGCACAGATGTGCCCAATTCTGCATAAGCCAGTCTACACCGGTTCAGGGGACCCCTTAGCCCTGCTCTGGCGCGAAACTGGACAAAGGAAAGGGGAGTGACCACTCCCCTGACCTGCACCTCCCCTGGGAGGTGTCCAGAGCTCCTCCAGTGTGCTCCAGACCTCTGCCATCTTGGAAACAGAGGTGCTGCTGGCACACTGGACTGCTCTGAGTGGCCAGTGCCACCAGGTGACGTCAGAGACTCCTTCTGATAGGCTCCTTCAGGTGTTAGTAGCCTATCCTCTCTCCTAGGTAGCCAAACCCTCTTTTCTGGCTATTTAGGGTCTCTGTCTCTGGGGAAACTTTAGATAACGAATGCAAGAGCTCATCCGAGTTCCTCTGCATCTCTCTCTTCACCTTCTGCCAAGGAATCGACTGCTGACCGCGCTGGAAGCCTGCAAAACTGCAACAAAGTAGCTAAGACGACTACTGCAACACTGTAACGCTGATCCTGCCGCCTTCTCGACTGTTTTCCTGGTGGTGCATGCTGTGGGGGTAGTCTGCCTCCTCTCTGCACTAGAAGCTCCGAAGAAATCTCCCGTGGGTCGACGGAATCTTCCCCCTGCAACCGCAGGCACCAAAAAGCTGCATTACCGGTCCCTTGGGTCTCCTCTCAGCACGACGAGCGAGGTCCCTCGAATCCAGCAACTCTGTCCAAGTGACTCCCACAGTCCAGTGACTCTTCAGTCCAAGTTTGGTGGAGGTAAGTCCTTGCCTCACCTCGCTAGACTGCATTGCTGGGAACCGCGACTTTTGCAGCTACTCCGGCCCCTGTGCACTTCCGGCGGAAATCCTTTGTGCACAGCCAAGCCTGGGTCCACGGCACTCTAACCTGCATTGCACGACTTTCTAAGTTGGTCTCCGGCGACGTGGGACTCCTTTGTGCGACTTCGGGTGAGCACCGTTTCACGCATCCTCGTAGTGCCTGTTTCTGGCACTTCTCCGGGTGCTACCTGCTGCTAAGAGGGCTCCTTGTCTTGCTCGACGTCCCCTCTACCTCCTGGTCTAATTTGCGACCTCCTGGTCCCTCCTGGGCCACAGCAGCATCCAAAAACGCTAACCGCACGATTTGCAGCTAGCAAGGCTTGTTGGCGTTCTTTCGGCGGGAAAACACTTCTGCACGACTCTCCACGGCGAGAGGGATCCGTCCACCAAAGGGGAAGTCTCTAGCCCTTTTCGTTCCTGCAGAAACCTCAGCTTCTTCTGTCCAGTAGAAGCTCCTTTGCACCCACAGCTGGCATTTCCTGGGCATCTGCCCATCTCCGACTTGCTTGTGACTTTTGGACTTGGTCCCCTTGTTCCACAGGTACCCAAGATTGGAAATCTATCGTTGTTGCATTGCTGGTTTGTGTCTTTCCTGCATTATTCCTCTAACACGACTTCTTTGTCCTTAGGGGAACTTTAGTGCACTTTGCACTCACTTTTCAGGGACTTGGGGAGGGTTATTTTTCTAACTCTCACTATTTTCTAATAGTCCCAGCGACCCTCTACAAGGTCACATAGGTTTGGGGTCCATTCGTGGTTCGCATTCCACTTTTGGAGTATATGGTTTGTGTTGCCCCTATCCCTATGTGTCCCCATTGCATCCTATTGTAACTATACATTGTTTGCACTGTTTTCTAAGACTATACTGCATATTTTTGGTATTGTGTACATATATCTTGTGTATATTTCCTATCCTCTCACTGAGGGTACACTCTAAGATACTTTGGCATATTGTCATAAAAATAAAGTACCTTTATTTTTAGTATAACTGTGTATTGTGTTTTCTTATGATATTGTGCATATGACACTAAGTGGTACTGTAGTAGCTTCACACGTCTCCTAGTTCAGCCTAAGCTGCTCTGCTAAGCTACCATTATCTATCAGCCTAAGTTGCTAGACACCCTATACACTAATAAGGGATAACTGGGCCTGGTGCAAGGTGCAAGTACCCCTTGGTACTCACTACAAGCCAGTCCAGCCTCCTACAGTGACCGTTAGATTGTAAGTGGTGAATTTAAAAGACATGCACAGGTACTTTTAAGAAGAGGCCGGTATTTATGCATGCACCTTTTTTACTTTGTGAAAAAGCTGTAAACTCACCAGCATGCTATCATCACAGTCAAAGCAAAACAACAAACAAGCCGGGGACGTTAATGACTTGCACTGGGCAGTGTGACTTTAAGGCTAAGCTATCCAAACAGCACAAACTTTCTAAACAAAAAAAGCATAAATTAGCAATTAATGTGTTCTTGGATCAGCAAAGTAAAGACACATACAGTGGTTTTACACTAACCAGCACTGGCAAAACCAACAGGTCTCACCTTTGGGGCCAATTGTTTGACAATGGTTTCAGCAATATGTTTGTGTACATATATTGCATAGTTTATGTAAGTAAAGACTTTAACTTTGAATTTGTTATCATTAGTAAACCCTCTTTGCTTTAGTGTAATTTTGTGTTTTGGGTTTTCCAGTGCTTACATCATACATGTGAGCTGAGTTGTATTCAGGTGCTCAGGTGAGTTCTGGTTGAAGGAGGGAGCTCATAATGGGGCATGATTGAGAGCAGAGACTGAAGGAAGTGGGAGTCAGTGGGCCATAACTAAGCCAGAGAGTAATTTTAATTACACTGGCGTAATTGGGGTAATTTCAGTAATTTCGTGTTACTCTGTGTTGCAGAATTACAGATAATAACGCAATTACGCCTGCTCACATAGTTAAGAGTAACTTGGGGGACAGCAATCCAACCACGGGAGCACTTTTAGCATCCACGAGTCCCCGCTCACACCTGCTATTTGTGTTCTGCTGTATTGAGCACTATTTCTTTACACATAATGCAGTAGCGAGGGTGCATTGTGCACTAAGAAACTAGCGCTGGGTGTGAGGAGTAAGGTGGGGGGTCTACCTCAGCAGTACATTTAGCTCTATTTCTTAGTGTGGAATCACTTCTCATTCTTAGTTTGGACGCAATGGGGGGCATTTTGCAATCAGAAAATGGTGCTACGTGCCAGAGGAAGGTGGGTGAAAATCCTACTCCAAGAGCACGTTTAGCGAGCGTGAGAAGCTACTCGCGCTTGCTGTTCGTTTTCTATTGCATTTAGCATTATGTCTTAGTGCAAGATGGATTATCATGCGCATTTTGGACATAAGGAGCCATTTTTGCACCAAAATATAGCGTTAAACATAAAATTACTCTTCCCACATACTCTCATGGAATTCTCATATAATTACACATGATTACACTACACTGAATTATGTAAGTTACACTCACCCCTTGCCATAACAGTGGTGTCCAGAGAACATGCCCATCCAATCCTTGTCCTCTCTCCAGTCTGCACACAGTGATGATCAAATGTGTACTTTTTTGTAATTGCCAATTTTAATTATTTATAACAAAATGAATAACAAGCTGATAACAGGCACTCACAAAGCCCATAAGTCTGGTTTGTTTTTGCTCATATGTTCGTTGTGGAATGTATATCTGGAAGTAATAGCATAAAATTCACAAAGAGGCACTTAAATGCTGATCAGGCAACATTCTGTTAAAGCACAATAGTGTAGTTCACATGTTTTAGGCCACACCCTTAACTACTTATGCCACGCCCCTTTTAGAGACCCTCTGTTTTCATCCCACCTAAAGCAGGGTGGTCCTCAATATGTTTTCCACTATAGATAGCTGAAAGCCGTCTTGTGGACGAGATCTAATAAATGCGATGTTGTAAAACTGTAGAATCCTTCTAAAACCTGTTGAGCAGAGAGAAGTGTGACCACTTTGCTTTGGGGAGGGACAAACACAAGAAGCGGAAGGAAAGCTCACACAGCTAATAAATAATACACGAGCAAATGAGAGGGACATTGAAGCCAGCCAATGGTAAGCAATAGACAGACTCTAAGCCCACCAAGGCAACAATACATCTCGCAACGGACATCGCATGGGCTGTCTAGTAGGCGAGACCTAATAAAAAGGACTGCTTGAGCCCTATCACCAAATGGACATACCATCAAAGCAAGGGAGAATGGAGAAAACCACATGGAAACGGAAGGGGACTGACCAATAGTCTACTTTTTACTGTACTTTTTTGAAGACTTGATGAGACGCAGTCCTCCACACAGTGAAAGCTTTCTGTAGCCAGGCCTTGATAGTGTTGTATCATGCACTCAAACACATACTGATTGATGGGGGCTACTGTGTACGGGGGTAGAGTGATTAAATATCAAATCTTACATACTGTTGCACCATGATAGTATGATACACATATTGCAACTGTAAAAATATCTTAGCACACAAGATTGAAAGCTGTTTTTAAATTATATAAATATTTAAACATTGTTTACTAAAAAACTGAGCTATTTAACTATAATGCCATAATTTAAATATTCATTATATTGTCATATAAATATGTGTTTTTTAGGTGTTCATTTTATGTATTTTTGCTGATATCATTTAATGTTTGTTTCTTTAAATGGGTTGTAGTTTATTGTGGGACCTGGGCAGGTTGTGTTTTATTTCAAAATGATTTAGGCAAAATATATATATCTATTATTTGTTGTTATACACATTTTAACATATGACTTTTGTAGGAAAATGGCTCCTTGTTGCAGTTACCCCCCCACGTTTTGCCTGATATTGATGCTGACTTGACTGAGAGTGTGATGGGACCCTGCTAACCACACCCCAGCACCAGTGTTTTTTCACTAAAAATGTACCATTGTTTCCACAATTGGCACACCCCTGGCACACAGATAAGTCCCATGTAAAAGGTACCAGTGGTACCAAGGACCATGTGACCAGGGAAGGTCCCTAAGGGCTGCAGCATATGTTGTGCCTCCCTAAGGGACCCCTCATCTAACACATGCACACTGCCATTGCAGATTGCGTGTGTTGGTGGGGAGAAAAAGGCAAAGTCGACATGGCATCCCCCTCAGGATGCCATGCACACACAATACTGCCTGTGACAAACCCACACTGATGCCAGTGTTGGATTTATTACAAAATGCACACAGAGGGCATCTTAGAGATGCCCCCTGTATTTTACCCAATCCTTCAGTGCAGGACTGACTGGCCTGTGCCAGCCTGCCACTGAGAGACGAGTTTCTGACCCCCTGGGGTGAGAGCCTTTGTGCTCTCTGAGGCCAGAAACAAAGCCTGCACTGGGTGGAGGTGCGTCACACCTCCCCCCTGCAGGAACTGTAACACCTAGCAGTGAGCCTCAAAGGCTCAGGCTTCGTGTTACAATGCCCCAGGGCACTCCAGCTAGTGGAGATGCCCGCCCCCCAGACCCCACTTTTGGCAGCAAGTCCAGGGAGATAATGACAAAAACAAAGAGGAGTCACTCCCTCAGCCAGGTCCACCCCTAAGGTGACCAGAGCTGAAGTGACCCCCTCCTTGGAAAATCCTCCATCTTGTTTGGGAGGATTTAGCCCAATAGGCACAGGGATGTGCTCCCCTCCCCAAAGGGAGGGAGCACAAGGAGGGTGTACCCACCCTCAAGGACAGTAGCCATTGGCTACTGCCCTGTGACCCTAGCACACCCCTAAATTCAGTATTTAGGCGTGACCCTAAACCCAGGAAATCAGATTCCTGACAATGTCACAAGAAGAAGAAAGACTGCTCAGCGGAAACCCCAGCAGAGAAGGAAAGTAGACAACAACTGACTTGGCCCCAGCCTGTCTCCTGCTTCAAAGAACCTGCAGAAGAACAGCGACGCGACCTGCAGGTCCAGCGACCTCTGAAAAACCTCCAGAGGACTGCCTGCATTCCAGAGGATCAAGAACTCCCGTGGACAGCGGCCTTGTCTAAAGAAGAAGAAACCTCTTCCGAAGGACTCCCTCCTCACTCCAGAACCGTAAGTCCTCACCACTCTGCACCCGAGGCCCCTGGCATGTGTCCAGAGAAGCCAACGTTGCAGAGAGGACCCCCAGGCGACTCCAACGACGTGTCCACCCTGAGCCAACCTTTCTGCACCCCCACGACGACGTCTGCAGAGGGAATCCAGAGGACCCCCCCTGACCGCGACTGCCCGGTAACAAAGAAACCCGATGCCTGGAAGAAGCACTGCACCCGCAGCCCCCAGGCCCGTGAAGAACCAACTACTGGTGCAGCAGTGAACAGCAGGCGGCCCTCACCTTTGCCCAGTCGGTGGCTGGCCCGAGAAGCCCCCCTGTGCCCTGCCTGCATCGTCAGAGTGACCCCCGGGGCCCTCCATTGATTTCAATACAAAACCCGACGCCTTGTTTGGACACTGCACCCGGCTGCCCCTGTGCCGCTGAGGGTGTATTTGGTGTGCCTGTTTGAGACCCCCCAGTGCTCTACAAAACCCCCCTGGTCTGCTCCCTGAGGACGCAGGTACTTACCTGCCAGCAGACTAGAACCGGAGCACCCCTTGTCTCCATAGGCGCCCATGTTATTTGGGCTCCTCTTTGACCTCTGCACCTGACCGGCCCTGTGTTGCTGGGTGTTTGGGTTTGACTTGAACCCCCAGCGGTGGGCTGCCTATGCCCCAGAGACTGAACTTATAAGTGCTTCACTGACCGTATTAACCAACCTGTACTTACCTCCCCCAGGAACTGTTGAATTTTGCAGTGTCCACTTTTAAAATAGCTTATTGCCATTTTATGCCAAACTGTGTACATTACTGTTTTAATTCAAAGTCCTATCTTTACCTATGCAAAGTACCTTACATTTAATATACTTACCTGCAATTTGACTCTTGTGGTTCTAAAATAAATTAAGAAAAGAATATTTTTCTATATAAAAACCTATTGGCCTGGAGTTAAATCATTGAGTGTGTGTTCTCATTTATTGCTTGTGTGTGTACAACAAATGCTTAACACTACCCTCTGATAAGCCTACTGCTCGACCACACTAACACAAATAGAGCATTAGTATTATCTATTATTGCCTCTGTCAAGCCTCTTGGGGAAACCCCAGGACTCTGTGCACACTATATCTCACTTTGAGATAGTATATACAGAGCCAGCTTCCTACAGCTTTTCGCTAAAGAAAATTGAGGTTTATAATTTTAGGATTAGATTTTTTAGTGTATGGGTTGTAAGGGGAAATTGCTGGGTGGTGTTTTTATTATGGGTTAATTTAAACATTAACTTTCATATTTTATTTATTATGTGCTATGTATATAAATTATAATATGATATTTTTGAAATATGTTTTATGTTTTTCATCACTGGAGTTACAATAGCAAATATAACGCTCCTAATAAAGCACTTGGCCCAGAGTTTGGCTGCTTGGAGGTAGAATCATTAACTTAACCCATTTAATAATTTCCGACATTGTTACTTGCAATGGAGTTAGAGTAGTGAATGTTACCCTTCTGAATTATGCATGTTCCCCCACGTTTGTAAACTGGAATAAGAATAGTATATTTGTACCCTCCATTTATACACTGAGCACTGTAATATACTGGAGTTATAATAGTACATCTTGCCTCTCCAAATGAGGCACTTTCCTCAGTTTTTGTGGGAGTTTGAACTGTATATTGACTTCCATTTACATACGTATCCCAATAGTAAATCTTACCACATAAAGTTATTTACAATACCAATTGTTTGTGAGTTAGAAGAATGTATTCCCCATTAATTTATATAATTTTCTCAGGGTTTGTGAGGCTGAAGTTAGACTAAGGCTGTTTAACACCCAAATGAGGAGCAACATCTTTGAGAAATGGTCTTTAAGTACATTGGTAAATTAACAATTACATTAATTAATAAAGTTAATATTATTGTTTCATAATTTAAATGAGTTAAATATAAAATAAATTACAACAGAGAAGTTTTAATTTTATTTGTAATTTATTTAAATAATACATATATTACATATCACATTACATTGACTCATATTTTCTGATACAAAAAAATACACTTATTTGAAGTAGAAATATAAGAACGTTAAAGATATAATTTGCACATCAATATAAATATATAAAAAAGTAACTTGATCAACTATAAAATTAATAATATCAAAATGGTTACATCATTAGACGTGTTTCCAGGTAAATAAATGAACAAATCTGCTTTTTCACAGTAAGTCAACCACAGACGTTTTCCAGTTAGGAACATGTTGTATTACAAAGTAGATAATAACTAACCGTACATAATTTTTCGACATATGATAAAAAAAAATTAGCATTGCGTTACATGTTTTTATTCCAAATCTGTATACAAATTATTACTACAGTTAAAAAAAAACTAATATAATTTGCTCTGCAAAAAACATTAATAGCTTTTTCCCACTGACTGCAATGAACGTGTAGTCTCTTTTTCATAGTTCTTTGGCTCAACCACTTTTTTCCATAGAAAGACTTTATTCCATTGCTCAGGAAAGTAAAGAGAAGCAGCAGCAGTTCCCCATTACGTCAAATCATGTAAGAAAACGTTATTTATATATGCATTTTGGCAGGAAATAGCTTAATTATTTTTTAGTGTAATTAGTTGTTCTGAATTATATCGACCATTTATTAGTAGCAGGTTAGTGCATGATTTGTGTCTTAGTGTAGGACATACATGGGGTGAGTAGTTAGACATTAATGTTTATGTTGGGGTTAGTTACAAAGTCAGGAGCTGTATTGATAGTTTGTGGAATTTGATTAGATTCTTTGTTGTTTTGGGAGTAGGTGAGCAACATGTTTCATTTTTGCAGACCCTAAAGAGCATCCATTTTAGAGTTTTTTTTTTAAATTATATATTTTATTAGTTTGCAGATAAAGATAGTAAAAGAACATACACCTACAAGATGTAATAAACATTATACTTCCCCCATTCCCTCCCCCCATGTTCGCTCCTAGCATACAATATGTCATTCCTTGGGCATCATGGTCTTTTCAGATGAGAAACCTGAACAGACTCGGTTAGTTGTAAATTTATGAAGTAGGGTCTTCATCAGTATCTAATTCAGAAGCTGATCGCAAGTGGTCTGAGGCTGTTTCACTTGGATGTTTGAGGCAATCTAACAATGTGTCCCATTGTCTTGCCATGTCTTGTGACCCACACCCCCGGGCTGCCTTTTGATGTAATATGCTTCCTTCTGCCTCTGCCCATTTTATCACTGCGTTTTGCCACCTTTGTATGTGAGGGCCCCCAATGTCCTTCCAGTGTATCGTCATCTCTCTTTTGGCCAGAATTAATGCTAGGTCAATATATTTATTGGTTGTTTTTTTGGCCTGAGGGCGGGGAAAATCCCTAGTAGTGCAGCCAATGGGGATAGCTCTAGCTTTCTATCTGTAATCGCAGTCAGACTCCTGAACACCTCTTCCCAGTAGGGCACGATTTTTGGACAGCTCCATAACATGTGCTCTAGTCCTGCTTCCGGCTCTGAGCAGCGGGGGCACCCTCCACCTCCAGTAGCACACATTTTTGCTATTTTATGGGGGGTAAGATATGCTCTGTGATAAACATAGAGGTTAATTAATTTGGAGCGAGCATTCCTAGTTACTGAGTGTATGTGTATAGTGATTCTGCCCCATCTCTGCTCATCTATAGGTGTCCCCAATTCTGTTTGCCATGTCAGACGGAGTTTGTCAAAAGGAAGGGAGGTGTCTTTAGGTAAGGCTCTGTAAATGGCTGATATCGCGCCTCTCTCTCCCCCCTGTGAACAAATAATCCGGCAGCCATCATGTATAGTCAGTTCATGAGATCCTAATATCCATGATCTCTGTATAATCCTAATAACTGCATTGTATAAAAGAAACATTCCTGGGGGGACATCAAATCGCTCCCTCAGCTCAGCGAAGGTGCGTAATTCCCCATTATGGAACAGGTCCCCTAGTACTGTAATATTATACGTTGCTAACTTCTAGATCCCTGTTAGGGCATATGTGTCAAACCTTCTATTGGTATTTCTGGTGCGTGTGCACTGTAGACTACGCTCCCAACACACTTGCATAGTATGCAGTATTTGTGGGAGCCGCTCTTGTCTCCTTCTTGGGTTCAATAGCACATTCAGGAGGGCGTGAAAGGACCTACATGAGTTATGTTGTGTGTCCCGTTCCTCTTGTTCCTCATGTAGTGATCTTGCCAGCCATTGCAGCTGACCTGCCCAGTAATATATCTCCATGTTTGGCGCAGCTAGTCTCTCCTCTGATGTGGGTTTCTGGAGAGTACCTAAAGCCAGTCTGTGTCTGCCTGATCCCCATATGAAACCAGTCATCATGGTGTTAATGTCTCTGAATACCGACTTTGGGACAACCAATGGGAGGGTAGAGAAATAGTACAACAGTCTGGGCAACATTATCATTTTTATCAGTGACACTCTCCCCGTGACCGACAGCGGAAGCGTTCTCCAAAACTGAATGTCGATTCTCATTTTCCTGATTGCCCGGTGTATATTCCCCTCTAGTAAGTCTTCGGATTTATGGTATATGTTGACTCCCAGATAGCGAAATGTAGTAGGGGTCCAATTAAGCCCTCGAGTGTCTCTCACCCTCGAGCCCCCTCCATTAGGGGGAAGATGTAAGATTTCTGCCAATTTATCCGCAAACCTGATGTACCCCAAAATCGCTCCAACATAACCGTCGCTCCTGGCAAACCGGTTTCCATGTCTCCTAAGAAAATCAACATGTCGTCCGCATAGAGCGCAATGTGATGTTCTGACGCCCCTATCCGGAGCCCTTCAAAATAGGTTCCCGATCTTGCCATTCGTGCAAGCGGTTCGACCGCAATCGCAAAGAGCAGGGGTGACAGGGGGCAACCCTGTCTGGTGCCCCTGCCAATTAGATATGGTTCTGATATAGTCCTGCCTGTGCGTACTCGTGCAGTGGGATTCGTGTAGAGCAGCTTCGTCCAACGGATAAAGTCTTGCCCTAGTCCCAATCTCGACATTACCTGCTCCAAAAAATCCCATCTAAGGCTATCAAAAGCCTTCTCAATATCTACTGCAATAATTGCCGCATTCTGCAAGGCTGGGGATTTAGAGTGTAGGATCGAGACCAGTCGTCTTAAATTCTGTGCAGTGCTACGCTGGGGGACAAACCAAGATTGGTCTTTATGAATTAGTGTCGTCATATGGGGCAAGAGTCGGGCAGCTAGTATTTTATAGTCCATGTTAAGCATGGACAAGGGACGGTATGAGCGCACATCCCCCGCCGGTCTGCCATGTTTCAGAAGTGGTATCATTATGGCTTCGTTTGTCGACTGAGGTAGTGATCCCGTCTCCCTCGCCTTGGCGTAGAGGGTACATAGATGTGGGGACAACTGTTCCAAGTATGCACTATAAAACTCCACTGGGAGTCCGTCAGCTCCTGGTACCTTTCCTCTTGCCATATTGTTCACTGCAGCTTTAATATCCGCAGTCGTGATTGGTTCCGCAAGGGTCAGTCTGTCCTCCTCCCTTAGCCGTGGGAGGTCAACGTCATCTAAATCTTTTAGTTGAGCTGGGCTCAAAGCCTCCACCGGTGGGGCATATAATTGAGAATAATAGCTAGTAAAACTGGTATTTATTTCACTCTGCCCATATAGAAGGCATCCTGTAGCGTCCTCAATCTCCATTACCAAGGCCTGAGGTATTGGTGGAGTCGCAAGCCATGCCAACAGTGATCCCGCCTTATCTCCCTCTGCATGCTGTCTAGATAAGTACCTTTTGTAATCAAATCGGCTCAACTGTTCTGTTGCCGTTGCGATTTTCTCTTTAGCATCAGTGAGAACCATTTTAGAGTTGCATTTTATTATATGTATTTTTCTGAGTTTTTCGAGAAAAATGTTTTGAAACCCGTACTTCAAGTACATATTTTACATATTCGATCTTTTTTGGTTTAGTGAACTCTTTTTTTTTAGATTGACGTTTTGGAGGGTATCGATCTATGTAACACGGAACTTTTTTGGGGGATATTAAGTTATTTTGTAGGAATTTCATACTAGTGTTTTTGTGATCTATCAGTTATAATGTTTGTTGTGGAGGAGGAGTGTTCTGTTCACATCTTCTACAGCTTCAGAACTAAGTATTTTAATGTATTTGCTTTCTATGGGCATAAAGTTTTTTATAGTTTTTTGTAATTGTGTGCCACAGAAGAGTTCTGATGGAACACTATGCGAAGCAGCGTCATGGTATTCTTGAAGTTTTTATACCGTAAATCTTTGTGATATGCAGTGGTAAAAAGCTAGCTCAGTTGATCGTTGTCTGCCAGAATACCAGTAACAAAATATCGTCTAACAAACTTTTAGGACTAAATATAATTTACCAGAATATTGTTCCAGTGCGTGAAGAGTTTCTATTAATTCCAAAAGGGTGATATTCTTGCAATTGATATCTAGGACACAATATTAGTGTTCGACAATATTTGGGCCACAATATCCTGTACCATAACATGTGGGTAAGACATTTGCCAGCTGCATTAATGTGCACGTTAATTAAGTGTCATAGTTTTGATTCTTAAATTTGTTCCTTCAGCCTCTCATCCTGTGGAGGATGATACAAAGGGGACTATAGAGATAAGTAGTGGTAACACCTACTTTTAGAGTGTGTTGAGTCTGTAT